>NC_071595.1:7186072-7549405 GCF_024509145.1 Vidua macroura | reverse complement strand
AGCCAGTGCTTTTAATTTGTCCATGTAGATCGTGTAGATGGACTAAATCTTTCTCTTTTTTCTTTTTTTAAATGAAGCAGCTCCACAGAGAGGGAAATTGCATGGGCTTCAGGGATGTGTTCAAGCAATTGTACTCTTCCAGGGCATGCTCCTCCAGACCCTGCTGCATTTCTGATCTGGGATTTTTAAACAAATTCCCATGCCAGCTTGCTTTAGCTGCTGAGCTCAGAGCAAATGTTGATAGCTGTGGTTTGTAATTTATAATTTATAAAGTCTTACTGCGCTTGAACTCTGGTGCTTTTGGAGGGGACTGAGAATTTTGTATCTCCCTGATCTCAGTGCAGAGCCTAAAAGATGTAGGAAGATGAGAAGCTCAGGGGAGCGTTTCGTCTTGCAGGCAGTGGGAGAGCTCCATGGCTGCCTGGTTGCATGGCCACAGCCACAGTGTTGGGTGTTTCCCTCCCACATGTGTATTTTTGGGGAGCAGGCCAGTCCATCAGCTGGTGAGGGTGAGTGCCATGGCTTTCAGACTGGAATGGAATAACTCTCTGTGGCTGCGTTAGGAAACCTGGAGCCCAGACCTGTGGAGGATCCTTTGCTCTGTCAAAATTGGGTCCTTACAGGATCAGCTCAGCCTGAGATGTAGCCACAGCAAAACACGCCATGGCTGGAGCCTGGGTATGGGAGTATGCTCTGCAAGCAGTGGAAGAAGAACTGGCCTAGTTAGCTATTTCTATGAAAACCACAATTCCTTCGAACCTTCTGGTCACTGGAGGTAGGCTGATTATTCTGCTCCTTCCCCACCCCATGGAATGTGTGTGTGTGAGAGAGATAATTAAAAGCTTTTAGTTAAATAAATAACTAAGCTGCTCACATGGCTTTATAGTAGAATTGCAGAGCCAAAGCCTTGGAGGTGGAAGATGGCGTGTGCTGCTGCTGGTGCCAGAGCATCTCCTTGCCTTCCCATGTTGGTGTGGCTTTGGAGCATAATTCCATATGGACTTTTCACCCCTAGGGCCTGTGTGTCACTGAATATGAGAGCAAGCAGGGTGTAAGTGGGGACAGTCCCATCCCATTGTGTCCAGGGCTCCAGGCTGTATTTATTCCCTGTTATTCAAACTCTGCATCCAAAGACAGGATTAATAATTCCCACCCAAATTCATCTGCAGTGCCTGTGTACAAATGAATCAAAAGCATGAGCTGGTCTTTGAAATTCACTCATGAGATGGTCTGGATGCTCCAGGATGGCTTGAAGGGTGGTTTGGTTTTATCCCATTGACATGGAGCTTGATGGAACATTTTATGTTCCAGCCCTGGTTTCTGCCTCTGAGCTGCCTGCAATGCCTTGAGCCAGGCACTTGGAAAATGAGAAACATGCAGCTGGTAACCATTCCTGGGGAGTTTTAGGAGTCTTTTGTCATTGGGCAGGGGCTGGTTTGTGGAAGGATAAAAATCTTTCAGGTCCAGCTTCAGCTGCCCTAACCAGCAAATATTTTTCCTCCTGAAGCCTTGCCTTGCATGCTGCCTTCCAGTTCCTGAACCAATGGATAGGAGATTCTATGACATTGGTTATAGGGCCCTCTTGAGTTGGAAGGGACCCACAAGGATCATCAAGTCCAACTCCTGGCCCTGCATAGGACACCCTAACAATCCTATCCTGTGCATCCTTGAGAGGGTTGTCCATTGTCCAAACATTCCTGCAGCTCTGGCAGCTTTGGGGCTCTTGACTATTCCCTGGGGAGTCTGGTCAGTGCTTGACCACCCTCTGGGAAAAGAAACTTCTCCTGGTATGCCACCTAAATGTATATTCCTTATTTCCCCTCTTAACATGAGGGCCAGAGGAGAGGAGGATGCCCTGGGGCTTTATGGGAAAATGCAAATTTTAGTCAGTGCAGAGACAGCTCAGGGTAACATTTTGCAGACTGACAAAAAACTCTTTTAAATCCCCAAACAAAAACTGCTGGTCTGTCCTTTAAATACTGGATTCTGTGTGTGCATAGTGTATTAGTCCTGTTGGCAAAGACACATATCCTGGCAGTGTCATTTTGACATGCATGTCAGACACAGCCAACGGGACCCTCCAGGGATGCAGCCCCTTGGAGAAGAGCAGTGGTGAGCTGTCATCCTCCTGGTACAAGGGAGTCCTCCTGTCTTTCATGTACCATGAAATCTCAGCTGCTCATTTGGTTTGAAAAATCTTGAAATCCAGCATTAAGCCAAAATTTTCTGCCCTAAATACCTGTTTTGCAACTATTGGGTGGCAGTGAATTGACAGGCAAGATGGAAATTATGTACTTAAATTGTGGGGATAGTTGTTGGTCTGGAGTCAAAAGAAGTCACCTAACCAGTCACCTAACCAGTATCCCTCTTTCTTCTGCATGAATGCATGTAAGCGTACAGAGGCAGTAAAAAGGCCATTTGTCATGTGAACATACCCTGACACAGACAGAAGGCAGACCCCTATGGCTTGTAGGAGGAAGGGGCCACGTTCCATGCAAGAAAACAGCATTTTTATGACCCTTGGTAGCTCGTATTACAATTTGAACAGGGAGAAACCAGGTGGGATGAGTATCAGGCACTTCCCTGGTGTCCCTCCATCCCTCCTCCTGGGAAGTACCAGCACTGCTCCCATGTCCCTCCATTCCTCCTGGGATTGGTGCTGGTGGCTGATGCTGATATAGCTGCTTTTTTATCTCCAACTGCCAACTTGAAAGTTGAGTGTGTGTGTGAGAAGCTCATGAGAGTCTTGGTGAATATGCACATGAAGTAGCAACAAGATAAACTCAGTGTGGGCTGCCTGGTCCAGCTGCGGGAATAACTTTCATCACTTTTTCTCCTTTTCACAGGAAAAACTGTAAGCTTTTGGGGCCTGGAGAAGAGTTCAGTTGCAGAGAAAATGCGAGTTTTCAGCTGTTTCTAGTCAAAAGGGTTTAAGGACCCCCACACTTTCTCAAAGAGGGGGAGCAACTAGCAAGAGAAACTATTTTGGAAGGGGAAGAATGTAGGGTGCATATATATTGCTTTTCCATGGATTTTCATGTGCAGCCAGGCTCCCCCAGTTGTTTAAACACGATGAAAAAGGGGTCTTGCAGACATGTGAGTTTGCTGACTCACACACATGAGCTGGCTTCATTCTTCAGGGCTTTCTTAAAAATTTAATATTGTCAGGATGGCCCTGAAGAAGGGAGTTTATCTGCAGTGGGAGCAACTGCATCAACATGGGAAGGGTATGCTGGTGATAGTGGGGGAAAATGGCCACATGCTGAATTCCTCTGATACTGCTTCTAGTGAGTGCTATAGTTTCTTCAGACTTCTGTTGTTGTAACTCCTGCTTCTATTGCTTCCATCAGATCTACCTAGATGCTGCCTTCAAAAAACACTTCCTTTGTTTATGGGTGGCAGTATCAGTTTGTTTGCTCCCACCCATCTCTGCTCTTTCCTTCGCTCCTCCAGGAAATGGTGGAATAAAGCTGGGATTGGTTGATGAGGTCAGAGCAGCTGTTGTGCCCATCCCAGTGCAGGGCCCCATCCCTGCCCATCTCTTCAGTGAGGTTTGGGACACTTCATTCCGTTGATAATGAGAACCCAAGGGGCTTGGACTTGGTCTTCTTGTCCAAGCAAGTTTGTCTCAAAAAATTACCTTTTTTCCTCTGTTTACAGACTGAAGCAAGTTTTTTTATTTTGTTTTGTTCCGAAGCAAGATGCTTTGATTAGCTAGTTTCTCCCCATCTCCTCAGTTTTGGGGCACCAATGCAGAAAGCATTTCTCTTCTTGGTTCAGGTGCTATTTCTCCCACCTGCAAACACCCATCAGATGCCTGTGGGGAAACCATCAGTGGCACCAACAGTGTTAGTGGCTTCATGTTTTGCAGCTGCTGCTCTTGGTTTATTTTAAAATGATGATTGACTCTCTTCATCTATCCTGATGATGATGTATGGGGATATTCCTTTTGCAAAGATGTGGTTTATTAAAAAAAGAGTCTCTGTTGCATGATGAATTGAGAGGGAGCGCTTGGGGAAACTGAATCTATTAGCGTTACTTGCCTGTGTGCCTCCTGAGGCAGGAATGGGAGTAGATAGTGGACATGAGGGATGAATTCACAAAGCAAGGAGGCTTGCAATTACAGAGAAATTTGGTATTTTACTGTGATGCTATTCTTGCAGGTTTATTTTTTTTATAATTGAGCTGCACTCCGCAGCATGAGCATTGCTTGACTATTGCACTGGTGGGTTTGACCTGCACAGTGCTAATCACAGCAAAGGCTGGCAATAAAATACATTATATTATACACAGCATATGCAAATACAGTGGAATTAAACTTTTTTCTCCTCTTTTTTTGAGGTAGATGCACAGCTGCATCTGTGCCAGTGATAAGGTTCTCTGCAGGCACAGGTAGAGGAGAGGTGACAGCACCCTGTGCCGGCAGCTCCATCACACACAGGTTCAGGAGGTTGGAAGGTGTGCACGGAGCTCATTGGTGTCTCAGTGAGGTGCTAACCTGGTTACAGGGCTGGCTCTGTTTGCTGGGCTGATGCTGCTGGGGAAGTGGTTGTACGTTAACCATTTCTCATGATTTCTCAGCACAAACAGTTGTAAATCACTCTTGTGGTAGGAGCAGCTGCAAAAAGCGCTCAGCCCTGCTTTTGCTGTGCAGAGGTACCACCTCCTGCCTGGCCTTTGAAAACAGAAATGTAAGGAAATAAAGAACTCTGCCCTTTTGATGTATTAACTACAAAATCAGCTGAAAATTTGTTGATAGATTCTGCTTGTTTTGGAAACAGGTTAGTTAACCTTCTGAAACTTCTGACTCTGGCAGAAAACCAAGGAGTGATGAGTTATACTGAAACTGAGGTTTGATTAATTGTAACTCTCATAGCACTTCAGCTTCACCACTAGAAAAACTGTAGGATTGGTGAAGAACATTCGTTTTTTCACTAAAACACTTGTTCTAAAAAATTTTCTAGACTTGGGGGGAGAGAACTGGAGCTGCAGCTGCATAAAAATGCACCTCTGAAACAGGAGGTTTGTGAGTGGGTGGTTCCTGTCTACCTCAAGTGTCTGCTTATGTTTTTCCCCAATTCCCTTCAGCAGAAACACTCCCTGAGAAAATATTTTGAGCCATTTCTTTAAAACAAAAAACAAGGGGAGAGAGAAAAGCACAAGCCTCTCTGTTGTAAAGGATTGTCAGAGCTTTGCTATTGGAGCAAGAGCATTTGGGATTTAGGGAAATAGGACAGACAGGCAGCCAGCTGCACCTCACGAGATTGAGCATCATCTCAACGTTCCTATGTCAGCCAAGCCTAGCAGTTGGTCAGTTCCACATCTCCAGAAGAAACAGGGAGCGTGCTGTTTTTTTTTTGTTTTTCCGAGTTAGTCTCCTTGCCCTGCTTTCCCACCCATGGACTGTGGTTTTGCCTAGTCACAAGGTGTTTCATGGGTGCAGTCAGTTTAGGTGCTGCAAGTCAGAGATGTCTGGGGATGAGTCACTAGAGCTCAGGATGGGGCAAGTTTCTTGAAAACAAGAAAACAGGCTTTGTGAAAACTTAAAAGTAAGAGTTGATCCCAGACACGAAAAGATCCAGACCTCTTGGTATCGGCAGTGATGAGCTCTTTTGATATGCCTTGAGAAATAGGCTTGAAATTTGTTGCTGTGTTTAAAAAAAGAAGTGTCTTTGGTGCTCCAAGCTGTGAATTATATATTTTTTTTAATGTGAATTGGAAAAAAAAATGCAAAATGGAAAAAAAATTCAGCTTGGAGCTATGCAGATATTTGATTTTTAAGTTGATAATTTGGCACACAAGTAATTAGCCAGTGTGGTATCCAGCACAGTCCCTTCTGACTTTTGCAGTGATCATATATATGATCTGCTCTTACTGTGGAGAAAAATGGATGTGGCCACTTGCATTTTAGTTGGAGGACTGGCTTTTTTGTATTGAATCACTGTAAATGGGGATGTGTATGTTTCATTTGGAATCTGAGATCCACCCATCTGGTACTAGGGAAGTGTTTGGTATAAACCATCTGCAGCAGAAGCTTATGCAGCCATTCCCCATTTCCCAATGGCATGAACATGTGTGTGCTTGTGTGGCACCATCTTATTTTAAGCTGTGCTGGAAGTTGGTTTTGCTGCTTAAAATGAACTTCTGTAAAGTAGCAGTTCGCTGGGTAACCACTAATTGATTTAATTACTGCTCTCAATATGAAATATGTAGTGGGTTATGGGAGAATGTTCTGCTGCTCCACAGTACTCGACCAGTGCTGTCCCAGATGTGGGGTGTGTTCCCTGGGTCCCCAGGTAGGCATGTCCCTGGTGTGAGCAGTTCAAGCCACCCTGGTGTTTCCTGCCCCAGTGCTACAACATGGATTTTTCTCAAAAGCTGTGCTTGGCAAGGTCTGGGAGCAGAAGTGAAGCTCAGAGAAGAGTTATTCAGTTATTCACCTTTTTATTTTTTCTCTTGTATTTAGATGTCTAGCACTGATCTTCCCTGTTGTTGTCAAGACTGAGTTCTGCAGTGCTATTGGTGAAACACTTTGAAAGTGCACTGCAACATGCAAAGGGAAACACATTTTTGAGAAAAAAATCTAATATTCAACTTAAAAATAAGTAGATAATAGTGACAAAGTACTGTTTCCTTATGGCATATCGCTGTTTCATGCAAATGGCACTGCATCAGTGCATTGTGCAATAAAGATCTATTTGTGGAAAGCAAAAAAAGAGGCCAGAATTTAGGGGGATTATTAAATTTGAGCAATGTGAGTTGCAAAATAGCTTGTTATGCTGCTGTCTGCAGAGGCCACTGTGTGAAGGCAAACAGGCATTCTGTGCTCTTCCCGAAGGCTCAGGCTGTACTCCTGTGTCCCTGGGCTCTGCACAGGGAGTTGTTTTGGGTCTTAACCTCACAGGTCTGTTATTAATGCCTGAACAGCTCAGTTCTTGGCATAAAAGTACCTGTGCTTGAAGGGCCACGGTACACAGGCATTTCTCCCATAGAGTTTGGGTTCTTCATCCTCCTGGTTTTGAGTGCTTTGCCAAGGCACTTAAAACTCATGGGCATTTACACGGCACTGGCTGCTGCTGCTGCCCTTTATCCCGGAGATTTCTGGGTTAACAACCCCAAGCTTGAACTGGTGCTCTGTTTTGTTGAATCCCATAGGGAAAAATGGATATTTATTGCTGTGGCTACTTGGGGGGTCCAAAGGGCTGCTGAAATCTGGGCATTGAGGCTGTGATGCTCATGGTCTGTTTCACCAAACCTGCCCTTCATGCTCAGGACTGTTAATCCACCTCTGAGATGAGGGATCTCTGTTTCTTCTCCCTGAGGAGAGATCCTGGTCCTGGATGCTTCAGCTCTGTGCAGTTCAGCAGGCAGCAGCCTTGTTCGCAGGGTACTCTGTAATTAATGTTGGCTCTTGAGCGCCGAGTAATTGGGAGCAGTAATTGGATGGTAGCTTAAGAGTAGGAGCATGGTTTAATAAAACAAACAGGCTTGCAGCTGTAATGTCAGCAGGTAAAACGCCTGGGAAACAGCAAGTCCACATGGTGGTGACGCCAGTGAGATCCGTGCTCAACGCAGGCACTTCGAAGCCCAGGCAGCGAACCAAAGCCTGCAGGGCAGCTCCTCTTCTCCTTCCCTGGGTGCTGAACAGGGGACACAGCCTGGATAGGCAGATACTTTTTAAACATCTCCCATGCTTAGGAATAAGAGAATGAAATGTTCATGTTGTTGAGTTCTAGTTCACTTCTAAAGAGTTTTTGCGGCTTGTTTAGCTGGAAAGAGCCTGAGCTGGAGTGAGCTCAGGCTGTGCACCGATGTCCTCTCCAGAGACCAGCCCATTGTATTTGTTTCTGTCTTGTTTTTGCTGTTTACTCTTAAACTACACTTCTTGCCACTGCAAGAGCTCCCATTTCTCTACTTTTATTTTCTGTATTGCCCTGCTCACAGCTTACACTGGTGAGGAGGTGCCTCCCAGCTAGCTCAACCTGCTCAGACCTCGTTTGTATGTTCATTGTTTTCATCTTAGAGAGGAACAGGTGACTGTTTACCTTCAGATTGTATGTATAGAAAGAAAACCTGAAGGAAGTGCAAAGGAGGTGGTTTAGGATTTATTGGAGAACCAAAGAGGGAGTTTGGCTGGGGCACCTGGGTGAGCTCACCGATGCTTTTTGCTCTCTCCACTCTTTTACCCTGGCCTCGTTTGAAGGGTCTTCTCATGGCAGTTTTAACCTGAACAATGGTATCACCAGAGCCTGCAGAAAAGAGGATCTGTGTGGTATTTTATTCCCTTGTGCTGCATGAATGTGGATTTCAGCAATATTGTTGTGTGGCTCCTGCTGTCAGCAGCACAGTGAAAAGAGTGGCTCACTTGTCTGGAATTGTGACTGTGGGATTCGCAGGATTTTAGCAGCATAATTTTAGCTGAGGCTCTCCATTTATTCCTCAGTACTGGGCAAGACCAATTGATTTTGGATCAGAAATACTGAGAATAATATGGTTTATTCTTAATTTGCTGTTGCTTTTGATACTTGATAAATACCTGAGCTGCGCTGAGTCCCTGTGAGCACCCTGTGGAGCTTTCAGCTGGATGAAGCACTCTAGGGCTCAGTGCAACTTCAGCTGTGCATGAAGCAATTGCACAACAAGGATTTAAATATAAAAAAGAGGAAAATAAGCAAAGCTTCTCAAAGAGAAACCATGTGATTGTTCCTACCACCATTATATTGTTGGGGGCTTGTGTGTATATGCACAAGCACACACTTTGAATAGAATAAGGATTATTTTGAGACCTAACTCATAAAATAAGTTTAAATGCTGAATTGTGTTTATAGGGCTGTATCTTATCCATAAAGCATCACCAGCCCCATGTACAATTTATTTTATTAGGGAGAAATTTAAACCAGCTACTGTTTTCTGCATATGCTTTATCTCTACTAAAGAATTATTTTGTCTGTATTGGCTCTTCATTTATTTTAAAATATTGCAATGTTAAAAGAGTTGGAAGCTGTTTATTGTTGTCTTCTCAGCTGGTTGGTGGCCAGCAGTGTCCTGGCTGTGCCATGGCAGGTTGCATTGGCACTGGTGGGAGTGGAGAAAGCTGGTTTACAACTTCCAAGTGCTGCCCCAGTTTCCCCAGTGCACATGCCCACCTGACTTCATAACCACGCTCCCTTTAATGCCCTTAGGGGCGTTAAGCTTCTCCCAGTGTGGTGTGTAATACAAGATAAAAGGGAGAGGACTGGGGAGAAAAGTGTGAGTTGGTGGGGAAGGGGATCCTGGACAGCTCCTGGAAGTGGGGGGAAGGTTGGAGGGAATCAGGGGGTAGTGGAAGAAAGAGCAGGGGTGATGGAAGAAAGAGCAGGTCTGGTGCAGCCAGACAGGAGAGGAGGAGAGATCCTTTTAGTACATGTTGTCCATGGAGCTCCTGGATGGAGCAGTGTTTGGATCAGCAGGATTAAGTGTGGCTGGAGGGGAAAGTGCTGTGGTGTTTTGTTCAGAAGCAGAAGGGCCATCCAGGAGCACCAGTGTGATACTCAACACTAACCCTGCTATGGTGTGCTGGGAGGCAAAGGTGGGCATTGAAGAGGTAGAAAATTCCTCTTGAGAGCTGGTGGAATGTGGCTGTGCTGGTGTTTGTTCAGTGAAATCACAACCTGCGACAGCCTCCCACACCAACCCATCCAGCACAGAAAGGAGGGCGGCGACCAAAAATATGAGCAAACAGCCCCTGAATGTGGGTGCAAAGTGTATTTCTGACCCCTCCCTGCTGTATTGAGGGTGAACACAACTTCCTTTTCCTTTCTGTAGTCTGAAGAAAGCGATGTTTGTTTACATTTCCTCCATGCAAATAATTGCAGCGACCCTGGGCTGATGCTGGAGCTGAGCAGAGCGTGCTGCCGGAACCAGCATGGATCCTTACTTGGGTCTCTAGTGGTTAAAAAACCCTCACAATACCATCTTATCATTCATCTCATTCTTTAAATCAGTGCTCTCCCTTCCCCCCATGGTGGTGTTTAATATCCTGTTCACTGTTTCCTACTGCTTATAGGCCAGGCTGCTGGCTGGAGCTCAGCTGCTGTGCCCTGGTGAGCCATTAGTGCATCAGGATGGGATCTGGGGCAGTAATTCAAAGCAGGAGTGAGCACAGGCTCCCTGTGGGATAATGCTGCCATGGCTCTGTGGGCAGGCAGAAGGTGTCAGCATCGTTATTTTCATGCTGCAGCAGAAGTGGGGGTGATAAAGTGCTCACTGAGTGTTTGCTGTCCCAGAGGATCAAAGGGATTCCTGACAGCTGAGCAGCTGAAATGGAGCATCCCCATTGTCTGCCTTTAACTGAGCTACTGAATGGTAATGGACCAAAATCATCAGGATAGGCACTGAAATGCTGTTCCTCCATCCCGTGGGTCAGTACTGGAGAGGATTGCTTGAAGTGGTCACTTTTTTGCTGTAAACTTCTGAGAGCTGTGCTCCCATTCCGAAGCCTCAGACTGCCAGTGGTTTATCTGCTCTGCCAAAGAAAGAGGTGATTGTTTAATGAAAATGGCATTTCCAAGCTGTGTGTCTTGTTAAAGCATCCAGAACGCCATGTTATGTCTTCTCCCCATTGGTGACACTGCACAGCCAGTGTGGGAATTCAACGGCAATTTTGATTCAAAGCCACCTTCAGTGAAAATGGTTGTTTGTAAATCTGTTGCATCAGATATGTCAATGAATGTAATTAAGGAATGAAGACTGCTGCACACCCCTAATTAAGAGAATTAAAAACTAAAGCTGCCTGATTCCACTGCTGGATGGAAGAAAACAGACTGGTGGAAATGGCTGGAAGCCGAATCTTGAGGGGGTGAGAGGGGTTCTGCTGCAGTCCCTGTGCTCACGAAAGGAGCAGCTCTGGGAGGTGACAGGACTTAGCTGCTCAGCTACGTGCCATAACTGACTGCTGACTGTACATGATGCTATTTAATTGTTGCTTCACACTCCCTTTCTGTTTGGTTCCTGTTCCTGGTGGGGATGGGAGGATTTTCATCCCTGCCAGCCATGCTGGGATGCAGCCTTGGGAAGCTGACAGTTGTGTCACCCCAGGTTAGTTTGGTGTCCTGGTGTCTCCTACCATCTTGGTACCCATCCCCAACTATTTGGCTGTTCTGGATGGTGCTGTGGGATCTTGTTGTGTTGAAGCAGAAGCGGGATGTGTGTGAGGACACAGGGCAGAACCTCCTGGCATTGTGAGGTGCTTTCTGCATGCGTGAAACAGGCCAAATTGTGCCAATAGAGGACAAAGAACATTGTGCAATGGAAATATTAGGAAGGTGTGCTCACTGAGGGCTTCTCCCTAGCCTTGCTAAGAGGAGAATGACTTTGTTATGGGATGAGGACTGCCAACGAGGATGTCTCATTAATCCAAGCACTGATATCCCAATGGTTTTTTAACTCAGGGTGGGCATCACCTGCCCTGTGGTGCAGGATCCCTAGGGGGATTCTGGAGAACATCCTCTGTGTGGGAGTTGTTACAAAACCTGCAGTGATTTTCCAGGAACCATCTTCTCCTTTGCTACCTGGCTTGTGGAACGACCTCAGGGTCAAGGGTGACTTTATGGTCACTGAGCATCACGAGCAGGAAAGCTGGGAAGAAAACCACCCTATGGAGGTGGTGTGACGTGTTCGAGCATGTTCCTGGGACATGCAGTGCTCTTCTGGTGCTGCATTCATTGGGGCAACATCCTTCTGGGTCTCTGGTGGCACTGGAGTTTGTCCCAATCAAACAGAGTCAGTCCCTTGAGGCTTTACAAACAGCTTCTGTTTCCGGGCTCTGAGTGTTTGGGGGAGCAGCTGGGTAACTGGTTTTCTGCCTGTTGCCTGGTCTGTTGGGAACATGGTTACACCCAGGATGTAGATGTTTGCCTGCTCTTCTTGGGCATAGAGAGGAGCCTGCAGATGCGCAGTAGGATCGTCCCCATGGGTTTTTTTTCCTGGGAGTGGTGCAGAATTTAACCATCACCTGCAATGTTTTTTAAAAAAGAGGGAAAAAAAAGAAGAGGGCAGCTTTCTGGAGGAGGTGTCTCCTCACCTCCCTCCTGTGCGTAGTGCCCAGAGAAGATGCTTGGCTGTTCTCAGTCTTGAGGCAAGATCAGCAGCATCCCAGTTTGCATTCCTCATTGCTATGTGCCTTGGGGAGCTGCAGCCAGCTTGGAGTGGGGCTTTTGCTGCTGCTTTGGATAGGGGACCTCAGTTAGCTTTGGGTGGGCTCTAAAACCAAGCTGTCTGATCTTGTGATTTCCAAGTTGTTGAAGGTTGGGAGTTTGCAGCTTGAGGTTTGTGGTGAGAATGGATTTCTTCTCCTTCTCTGTGCTGTTGCATGCGATGCTGAGCCCTGAAAGAAGAGGAGACTTCAGAAAAGTGGGGTTTCCTGAAACAAAGCCTTCCCCCAGCTCAGCAGCAGCACAGGCTGCTGCGTGCTGATACCTGTGGTGTTTGTACCCACCCAGCGAAACAAGGCTTCACAACCCCCCTGCTTCGCTGACCCATTCCCTTGGGCTCCTCGGAGCTTTTGCTGTCCCAGTTGTGTCTCCATAGCTGGCATCCATGTCTGTGCTGGATCTGGCTCGTTCCATGCTGGTGGATGCTGAGGAGATCTCCAGCTTCTTCATCCCGTGTTGCTCTGAAGATGTAAGTGGCTGGGGCTTGGCCAGAAACCCAATAATTGAGGAATTTAGTAAATAATCTGCAGCTGGCCAGCGCCTTCCTGCACTCCTAGGTAAGGGTCATTAATCTTTAAAAGTGCAATGTTGAGGCTGATAATTACTGTAATGGTAATTTTAGTTACCTTGCAACCTCGTTTCACTGCTTGATGGTAGCAGTGAGCATGTGAGAGCAAACCAGGTAGATAAACTCAGCCTGGCAGCTGGTACAACTTCTTAAAACTGATTAAAACAGCACAAAACCACTTTTGTTGCTCTCCCTTGGGAGAGCTACGCCCCTGGGCAGACCCAGGCACCATGGAGTTTACCTCACTGCAGGCTCTTGTGGGGGAGAATGATGTTTCTGCTGCATTAAATATGTTTGGAGTGTTGCTGTCAGAAGAAAAGGTCTTGAAATCAGCTTAGGGTACTGTAGTGACTAACTTAAGTGTCCTTAACAAGCTGAGGGAGTTGTGGGTATTCAGCCTTGAGAAGAGAAAGCTTCAGGGAGACCTTAGAGCCCCTTCCAGTGCCTAAAGGAGTTTATAAAAAGGAGGGAGATTGACTTTTTTACACAGGCAGATAGTGAGAGAATAGAGGAATGACTTCAGGGCAGGATTAGGTGGGATGGTGAGGAAAAATTCTTTGCCTGTGAGGGTGAGGAGGCCCTGGCACAGGTTGTCCAGAGAAGCTGTGGCTGCCCCTGGATCCCTGGGAGTGTCCAAGGCTGGATGGGGCTTGGAGCACCCTGGGATAGTGGAAGTTGTCTCTGCCTGTGGCAGGAAGAGTAACGAGATAGGCTTTCAGGTCCCTTCCCACCCAAACCATTCTAGGATTCTGTGATATTTGATGGCAATTTTGAAGCAGTAAGCCCAGCTGAAAGCTGGGGTTGAGGACGTTTTCTTCCAGCTTTTTCCGCCAGATTTCATGAGGGCTCAGCAGAGAACAAGCCCAGTGCTTGTTCTCCCAGCCCTTCCTGTAAGTGGTTCCCTCAGTTCAAATATTGTGCATTTCACGTGTGCTAATAGCATCCGAATAACTGCGTGATCATGGTCATTTTTAATGAATTTGGGGTGTTGTACCAGGGTGCGGCAGATATATTTGAGGCACTTGGGTGAATGCAAATTGCATTACAGTCGTGAAGTAACAAATGAAGCGCTTAAGTGCAATGTCCCTGGCACGCAGGGGTGTGTGAACTGGGACAGTCAGTGATGGAGCCTGTTAAGAGGTTTTAGCATCAAACATCCTTGTGGCTCTTGGTGCAGCAGCAGTTCATCCTGGTAGGTGCCTCTGTGTGTGTGTGTGTGTGTGTGTAGGGGTTGTATTTATCTAACAGGCAGCTCTTTATCAAAGGAGCGTGCGGGGCCCTCGGGGCTTCTAATTATAGCTTTGGTTTGGAAGCAACCAAAGGGAGAGCAACAAAAGCAAAAAGCACTTTACTCACGTTCTCGGTAAACTGTAAGGAAAGAATATGAGCCCTGTTTTGTTAAACCTTGAGTGTAAATGAGGCACAGTGTAAGTAAACACATCTGTGTTCAGTCAGGGAAAAAAACCATGTTATGAATAATTCATGGAAAAAATCCTCCTGTTCAGCTGATTGAGAGCTATTGCTTATTTCTGTTGAACTGTTGCTTTAACAAGATGGAATGCTGCTGCAGGGAGAGCCATCGTCACACGCAGCGGTGGCATTGTCATCTCTGCTGTGCTGTCATCGCCACTGCGGGTATTCCTTTGGTGTGGAGTCAGGAGTGGCTGTGATGGGGTGACCTGCTTGGATGGAGCCTGTCCTTGCCACTGCCTCCCTGTGATGGAATGGCTCGCTCATGGTGCTTTTGTAAGCACCGTTCCCACTGCTTTTCTTTGCACAGATTTCTGGTGCCTGCCGAGTGCCCGTGCTCCCTGTTTCCATGGGAGGCTGGTGAAGGGAGCAGCCCCAGGATGTTATCTGCACTACGCAGGGGCTGAGCTGCTCGTAGGGTGGGCTTGGATGGATCCCTCCCTCCGCCAGGTCGGGCAGATACGGCTCTTTCGGCAAAGGATGGTTTTGGAGTGACTGCTGCCTGCCAGGCTGAGCCGCTGTGTCCCCCAGGAGGGTTTGGAGACTTGTTTCTGAAGAAGCAGCCCCATCAGGCACTGTGTATTTGAGATGAAACCATGTTGTTTCTGCTCTGGCCTCTGCTGCAGAGGGGACGGGAGCCCCAAGAGTTACTGCTTGCTACTGAATAGGAAACAGCACTTGTATTAAACTGATGCTTTTCTTAGTCTTCTTAGCCAACTACTACATTGCCATGGGAGGAGGGAGAGTCTATGAGCAGCTTGATTTTGCTGGCAGTCTGGTGCACGTGCCTTCTCCGTGTCTCTGTTCTGGATCCAACTGCTCCAAGTTCAAGTGAGTTTTCCAGATAGGTCCCACACAGGCAGCCTTTCCAAACCCATTGTTGTAGACAAGGCCCCAGTGACAAGTACATGTTTTCATTTAAATTTCAGCACTTCACAAATGAGCAAAGCCCGTTAATTTCTATGTAAGGAATTCTGTACCATCCAGGAGGATTTTTGAGGATACGGAGGAGGAGTGCTCGGCTCCCTTTGGTTGTTTATAATGCACTTACTGCTCCATTTAGTCAGGTCATTTTATAAGCCCAGTCTTCAATTTGACATAAATGATTTGCTTTCAGCAGATGGTGAGCTACTATTTTTGCCCTCATTTAAACAGGAAAGCTGTACGATAGCAGGAGATGGGAGAGGGGCACGGTGCTGCCGACATGCAGTAGATTACCAGGGCTGGTCTGGTGAGAATTAAATCCGGGCAGCTGTAATGTGCCATCTGTGTTGTGTTGGGTGGTTTATTTTTGCCCCGTTCAGTGAGGCTCCTGAAGTCTCCTGTTACCTTCCAGGTCAGGCTGAGTGATGACATCCTTTATGTTCATGATCCAAAGTACCAGCACAGAAAAATGAGGCATGTTAATAGAAAGAGGGGTTATAAAATGTCAGCACTAATTATTCCTCTATGAAATGTATTAAATTAATTCTGGAAGGTTCTGAGTCTTTAGATTATTTTAAAGTTGTTTGAATTTCTGTTGAGAGGCTTATTTTATTGCATTTGAATTTCTTACCTTGCTTGAAACCCCCAAGCAGACAGCTCCCTGCTATGGTCATAGAATCCCAGACTGGTTTGGTTTGGTAGAGACCTTAAAGTCCATCACATTCCACCCCTCTGCCATGGCCAGAGACACCTTCCACTAGATGAAGTTGCTTCAAGCTCTATCCAGTGTTTTCTTTACTGTAGTAAAAATGACATGTAGGACACATAACACACACGTGGAGTGAGTCGTGCTGGTGGCAGCTGCAGTTTCCTCCTCTCCCGCCCACAGGTTTGTTGCACGTGCACCAGGTCTTGACAAAACTGAATTTTCGGGCTGTGCTCTCTATTTCAAGCAGCGTTCTGTTTCCCTGGTGAATTATGTGCTTTTCACACACATTATGAAATGAGAAGGAACGCATTTTAAAAAAACCCACCACACTGTTGCTATTGACTATTTTTAGCAGAAATTTCTGTCTTATCATTATCTCCAGCTCTTGCTGGAGCAGCAGTGTTCAGTGAAGCCACACATTTTTGCGTAGGAAGGTCAAGACAGTTTGTCCCACCCATTATCTGGTGTTAGGCATCTCTGCAAGACAGTTTGTGTTTCCAAGAACTGAACCTTCCACATGGACAGTCCTTTTTCTTCTTTCTCTGAAAGACTAAGCCACTGGAAATTAAGTAAGTTATGACATAACCCATAAATCATTTTTGCAGGCTTGGAAACAGGCATAAGTTAGATTTTTCACAGAATCGCAGGCTGGTTTGAGTTGGAAGGAACCTTAAAGCTCATGTCATCCCACCCCCTGCCATGGGCAGGGACAACTTCCACTATCCCAGGGTGCTCCAAGCCCCATCCAGCCTGGCCTTGGACATTTCCAGGGATCCAGGGGCAGCCACAGCTTCTCTGGGCAACTGGGCCAGGGCCTCACCACCCTCACAGGCAAGACTTTCTTCCTGTTTTCTAATTAGCCCTTCCTTCCTTCCTTCAGCGTAGGTTCGGTTTACTGTCACTAAACTTACTGGGTGCCTAAATAAGAGAGACTGAAGTAGGCTGAGAGGTAGGAGAGGGTGACAGATATATCTAAACTTACCTTCATTGAGCCTCTGTAGCTCATCATGGAACAGCCCAAATGAGCAGCACTGTCATTTCCAGGGAACTCAGGTGCCACCTCTTAATGAGAACCTTCCAGAGCACAAGTGCCATGAGGGGAAGGGATTTAGTGTTCTCTTGAGGATTGAAGGCTTTCTCAACAGGGAACTGTTGCAGTGTATTGAGCTACTCTAAAATCTTTTAGATAAGTCTCTGTGTGTGTGTGCAGCATGGAAAATGAGGATGGTTTGGCTTAGATTGGGGTTGTCTTCTGATGTCTGCAAGAGCAGAACCCATGGAGCCATGTGGGGATGAAACTGAGTTTGGCCATCATCTGCTCACCAGATAATTAGTGCAGGGTGGATGGGGCTTGGAGTGATCTGGTCTAGTGGAGGGTGTCCCTGCCAATGCCAAGGGGTTGGAATGAGATGAGTTTAAGGTCTCTTCAACCCAAAGCATTCCATGATTTTATCATTGAACCATATATGTTGGGAGCAGGCTGAGCAATGAGCACTTGCGCACCTTTTAAGTCTGTTTTGTTTCGAGGATTTTGATGCAGGAAAGAGGGATGAGTATGTATGAATTACACCAAGCCCAGGGAGATATTGTGTGTTCTCTACAACTGTGCCCTTGGCCAGAAAGAAGGATAAGCACTGAGGTTGGGGGACTCGAGTATTGGGGGGCTGTAGAGTCCTTGCAGGTACAGCAGGTTCAGGAGGTGTCCCTGCACTGTTTTGCTTTGACATTTGGTGTTCAGAGTTGCTGATGCCTTTTGAGAGAAGATCTGTGGAGCTCCCTCTTCATCACCAAAGCACCAACATTCCTGAGGAGGTCCAGGTCCACCCCCGGGGGCTGCTCCAGTTCAGATGAGGCGGGATGTTGCCGGTGGGAGGTCACCCCATGGTGCAGATGTGCTCAGCCTGTTTTCTGCTGTGGAAGTATTTAACGCCTTTCTCTTCAGGTTGCTTCCAGTTGCCAAAACTGCCTTATCTGGAGGGTGTTCTTCAGATTAAAAATCCTTAGATACAAATACATACTGTACTCCTTTCTGATGAGATTGTTACTCCGAAATCTCTCTCTGGGATCGTATCTGAGTTTTGTTGTAGTTCCATAGTGTTTAACACCTTCTCCACTCCAGACTTGTGAAGAGCCTGCCTTTTACAGGCTGTCTGACATCAAACCTTCAGCCTGTACCAAAGAAATCCCCTCCAAATGAAGTATTTACAATGTGGCCGTTCAGAGCAGAAGGTTAACAGCACTGCTTGGGTGCTCATACAATAGCAGAGCATCTTCCTCCAGCATCTAGGGAGCTCTGGAGGCACCTGCAGGCTCAGCAGAATTGCGTTATGGAATAGCAAGGGAAGAAAATCTAATTTAAATAAAAACCTGCTTGCGGTTTGGCTGTGGGCAGTGCCTTCTCCAAGGGATGGGTTGAAGAGTAGTGGGAGCCTCGCTCTTTGTGTCTGCTCTGCTGTGGGCTGAGTTGGAAACAAAACACCACTTGGCACCCATCTCCTTGCAGGAAACGCCCTTTTCTTCTGTGTATAATCACAGAATCACAGACTGGCTTGGGTTGGAAAGTTTAAACACCATCTCGTTCCACCCCCTTGCCATGGACAACCTCTCAGTTATGTTACTTAAAAATCTTTTTGCTTTTGATAATGAATGTAGGGAAAATAATTTCTGAGCATAAAACTTCCAAGGGAGGGAGCCAGCCAGGAGTCCATGCATTGGAGCAGTGCACTTGGGTCTCGCAGCAAGATGTTTGCTGTACCCAGTGAGTTATTAGTGCTGGCTGCTATGAAATGTTTATTGAGAAAAGAAGGTCTCCTCTGCATCCCCAGCACTGCCGAGGGGATCTGGCTGAGCTGCAGCATATTTCTCGGGGGAGGGAGGAAAGACAAGGAGATGTTTGCTCATCGCCAGCCAGACCCACCTTCCTGCGCTGGGAAAGGTCCATGACTCCGGCTTTGAAATGTAAACAAGCCAACAAATCTGGTTCCAAGTTGTTGGTGTTTAAAGAGAGAAAAGTACATGCAGAGGAAATGTTCCTTTGTGGACTGTCCCTGGGGCTTCCTGCAGCCGATAAGAGCTGCTCCTCAGCTGTGCCCTCCCCACCAACGTCATCTCTAAAGCTTTGGTTCTGCCTTTTTGGTTTGAAGAGCAACTCGTCCAATGTTATTATGCGTTTTGATAACGATTCCTACAAATGTATTTATTCAAAACAAACACAGTGGGAAGCAACTACAAAGCAGGCTGCTCCAACAGCTGGTGCCTGAGGGAGCTGGCTGCTGGTGTGTGATTGTGGTGGGACAGGCTTGCAGAACATCCCTTTCATTCTGTGTGTGCTGGGGCATTGGGAGCTTTGCCCTGGCTGTTGGCATAGTGGGTTTGGGGTGATGGGTGTTTGGCTGAACAGAGTCCTTGGCCTCTTCACTGCCTTGTAGCATCTCCAGGCGTTCTTGGAGAGCTGACGAGAGCAGAAATTGGCTGCATGGTGGCTGGGGTTCTCTGCAGTAGGACCCATGGGTTGCTAATGGGCCTGCAGCATCTGTGGCAAAGGATTGCAGGAGGAAGGGGAGCAGAAGTAAGAGCTGCAAGGACAAGTCACACATATGCTGCCATCTGCAAGCTGATTGCAAACACATCTGGGCACATCTGGGTTTGGGTACCCTCTCTGCCTTGTAGAATCCCTGGTCCACTGGGTGCTCATGATGCAGGTTCTCTGTTTGGGTGCCTGTTTCTTCAGTGCAAGTTGGAAGCTGCTGTTTCAGTGGTCTCTGCCACTCCATTGGGTTTGGAAATACCCAGAGCAGCTCACGGAGGGGAGATGGTGAGTGGAGAGTAATTCTGTCTTCTGCTTCTGGAGGAGACCATGCTAAAATGAGCCCTGCAGCTTGTCCCCAAGACTGGCTGTTGGGGCTGAGTCCAAGTGAAAAAACCCAACAAAAACCCCAAACCAAATCCTGTAACCTCAGCAAATTTGTGTCACTGGAGAAACAAATTCAGGGAAGGTCTGTGATGCTGTGCTGATTTTACTATGGCGTTAGACATAATATGAAATATTTGCGTTAAATGCAAGGGGAAAGTCCTTTGAAGAGCTGGGAGAGCTTTTCTCCTTCAAGCACTTTGGTTCTTTTAGCAGTCAGAATGAGTTAAATTAAAGTTGATTAATGCAATAATATGTAGGACGATGACATCTTGAAATGTTTCTTAATTTTAAATGTATATTTTGAGCAAACGTTTATACACTGAGGCTCAGGCTGGGGGCTTGAGGCATATTGGATTATATGCTATTTGCTCAGTGTAAGCAGTGGCAATTTATTGCTGCAGATACATGTGATATGGTGCGCAAAGATTATTTCTATCCCCTCTACAGCATGATTATTTTGGGTCCTCTTTATACCTTAAATAGATATTCTTCTCATGTGATTTCCATCTTTTTGTGTCAACAGCCCAGGCTAAAGTTGAAATAAACATTGCATCAGCTTAATAGCACAAGCTCTGAGGAAATCTGCTCTCCATTATGGATGTTGTTTGGAAACCTTTTCATTTGACATTTTTCCAGTGTACAGTGCAAATATCCTATGAATCCCAAAGTCTGCTGGGCTCCACTGGATTTGCCTGGTACAGAACAGTGTAATTTCTCAACACTGAATGGGTGCTGTTGCCAGCAGTGTGGCTTGGCGTGTTTTAGATCATAGAGTCCTAGAATGGTTTAGGTTGGAAGGGACCTTAAAGACTATCTACAAAGCAAACTTTAGCAAAAGGAATGACTTTGATTTTGCTGATCTAGTAAGCTGGAGTCAGCCAGGGTTTCATCCCCTTACAGGCCATTTGCTTCAGAGTTGGACTTGATGATCCCTGTGGGTCCCTTCCACTCTGGTTCTGTGACAGGGTGGTGTGGCTGGTGAACATGGCGTGTCTGTGCTCGTGGTTGGTTTGAATAGCTCAGTCAGACATGGGTATTGGAAACCTCTTGATTGAGCCCTTTTGCTCCTCTCATACAGCATCATCATGACAACAGAAAAGAGCCCAGCAGCCAACGCTGACAACTCAGAACAGCAGCAAGCCAAGGAGGAGGAAGGAGCTGCTGAAACAAAGAAGCAAGAAGCTTCCCTAGAGGAAGGGGCTCAGCCAACACCGGAGAGGCAGCCCCAGAGGCAGAAGGCCTCCAACGGAGACACCCCCACACACGAGGAGCAGGGCAAAAAAGAACGTCGCACCTCTGAGGGCCGAGGTCTCTCCCGCCTCTTCTCCTCCTTCCTCAGGAGGCCCAAGTCTCAGGTATCTGGAGAGGACAAAGACACTGATGCTCCTAAAGAGGTGGGAGGTGACCAGAAAGATGCAGGATTAGGAGCCAGCCCTGATGAAGATATCCTGGTGAAAGCCCCGATTGCAGCTCCTGAGCCCGAGCTTAAAACTGACCCATCGCTGGATCTCCATTCCTTGAGCAGTGCAGAAACCCAGGTAAAGCACGCCATTCCATGGGGCATGCTCCCTGCTGCGTTAAAATGTGTCTTTGTAGCCAGAACTATAACAACGTCATATCCCAGGCTGGGGAGCTTGACCAGAAAAGGTCATGAGATGCCAAAAAGGTTCTTGTTAGCTCCCTGTGCTTCATTGTGTACCTCCCACTCTTGCATCCCTGCATCAGACCTGCAAAGTACCTGTTCCGGGAATTAGAGTCACACTCCACAGCATAATTTAAAGTGCCCTGTGCTGAATCATTGCTCTGCTGAGGCTTGGAATGTCACTTCAGAACACAGAGGGTTCACATTCATTGAGTCCAAAACCAGGGTTGATCATCAGGATGTCCTTGGTGTGAGCAGGATCAAGGCAAGTCAGTGGCCCCAGGTGGACATTGCAAGAGTATTTGGATTTGGGAATGGGTTTTTTCAACTTCAAGGAGCACAAGCACGGCATTTTAGGACTTGGTCATCTGCTCGGTCTGGGCTAGTGCTGAGCCTGCCAAATATAAATATTTTCTGCTTATGCATCATGTAGACAGCGATTTCTGCATGGCACATGCACTGAACCCAGCTCCTGGGGTGTGTCTGATGTCTGCTCTTTCCAGCCAGAGTAATTTTTCATGCAAAATTTAAAGTTTAAAAATCTAAAGTAGCAATTGAGGCAGAGACACCCCAGGGAACATTCACTGAGCTGTGGCTGGTTATTGATTTGGGGGTGCTGGGTGCCCTCTCTTCCTTCTTGGGTAGTTACAGCTCTACTATTACTTGAACCTGAAGTGGAAAAAGGTGAGTATTCCTTCTCCTCAGCTGGGAATTTCTTACATCCCAACCAACCTGTGTATTGCTGAAGCCAGACAGGGTGAAATCTGGATTTCTTACCCACTGCCTTAAATTCACAGTGACTGCAGATACCCACAAATGCTCCGTTTTGGAGCAATGCTTTACAAATTCAAGCATTGCCAGTAGGCAATAATTGTAAATCCACCTCCTTAAAATTACAAAGTTGTAGAGAGGGTAGTAGATAACAGCTTTTCCTTTCTTTTCCCAAATTTCTGAGCCTGTGAAGACCATGGGATGATCTCTGCTCTTGTTTTATACCTCTGAGGGTTGGGATTAGCAGGATGGGGAAGAGGTGAAGATCTTCAGGCAGTTTCAGCCCAGAAATTGTATTTTCAAGAGGAACTTGTTCTTGGAAGTGTTTAAGGCCAGGCTGCATGGATGTTGGAGCAACATGGTCTAGTGGAAGGTGAGATGGGCTTTAAGGTCCCTTCCAACCCAAACCATTCTGATTTTTTTAATGCATGATGTCTTTCTCTATTTGTCTCTGATTTGCTGGTCCTGAGCCCATGTGAATTTGCACCCCAGCCTTTCTTCATGGGTCATTCATTTTAGACGACACATTTGTGTCTTTTTTAGTTCTTATTTTAGATCACTGTCAGTGCCTTTCTGAACTGTGACACTCGGCAGATATTTCTGCTATGAAAGCATTTGTGAGGTGCTGCAGTTTGATAAATGCTGACCGATGGGCATTAGGAGCTTTGACTGATTCCCTGCTCCCAATTGTCCCAGTTCTGCTGGAACAGAAGTCAGCAGCTTGTGGACATTATTTAGTTTTTAAATACCTCTGTGCACTTGTGCTTGGGTGTGATTTCATGAGATGTGATGGGCTGAACAGACAAGGTTTTGCTCTTCCTCTGCTGCAGCTCTTTGCTCCTGCTGCATCCAGCCCCTTCCAGCATCATCACTGCCTGTCGTGAACTCGTTTAACCTGCTGAAGTGGCAGAGGAAAAAAAAAATAAACAGCTTCCTTCCTCCTCCTGTCCCCAAACTGCATCTCTTTCTGCTATTTAGTGGATTAAACTGGATTGCAAAGTTGCTTCTGTAGGCAAAGGGGACGGTGGTGTGGAGGCTGCCTTCCCTTTTTGGTGGCAGAGAGCTGCTTGGTCAGCTCCAATGGCCATGAAGCCTCAGCCCTGACCCTCCTTTTAGTGCCACTGCTACCATAAAATCCCACAATTTGGGAGGGACCTTAAAGCCTATGTCATCCCACCCCCTGCCATGGGCAGGGACACCTTCCACTATTCCAGGGTGCTCCAAGCCCCATCCAGCCTGGCCTTGGACACTTCCAGAGATCCAAGGGCAGTCACAGCTTCTCTGGGCAACCTGTGCCAGGGCCTCACCACCCTCACGGGAAGAATTTCTTCCCAATATCCCATCTAGCCTCTGTCAGTTTAAAACAGTTCTCCCTTGCCATGCCAAAGCCAGTGCACTGGAACAACAGCTATGCCAGAGTGGCAGTGGGAGCACTGGGGGTCCTGCCTGGGAGGGAAAAAACCTTCCGAGTCCAGAAGATGCTGTCACTAACACCATGAATGCATGATGTAATCTGCCCTGATTTCTCTAATCAACCCTTACTTCTTTTTTATTACATCATTTACAAAATGAAAACTTGAAAATACTTGGAAGAGTTTTAAAAATTAATACCATTCCCTTGGTCACCCCAGTTGCTGCTCCAGATCCTGGGTTACAGGTTAAAGTGGGATAATGAATTCTGAGTGAGATCCCAGCCCTGCAGTGCTTGTTCCATGTGATGCTTTGTTTGTTTGACACCTCTAAATTGGGGGTTTCAGCCTGCTCAGGAGGAGAGGAGGGACGACCAGGAGCCAGAGGGAAGAGACCTCGAGGACAGGGAAGAAGGGGAAGCAAAGGAGGAGGGTGCCAAGCCAGAACCGAAGCCAGAGTCTCTGGAGACGAAAGCAGACAAGGATTTGAAAGCTGCCCAAAAAGCAGTGAAAAGACACAGAAACATGTACTGCAAAGTTGTCTTGCTGGATGACACCATTTTTGAGTGTTCTGTGGATGTAAGTACTTTGGGGGTTTGGTTCTGCTTCTCTCTTCCCTCTCCCTTCTGCTTCTCTTGAAAAATCACCACAAGCACGATTTAATAGGGGCCTAATGTGCTGCCAGGGAATTACATGACAGGTTTTACTGCAGAACAAGCCTGCTGTAAGCTATAACAACTTATTTACTGTGTTGTAAAAACCCCTGGGTACTAGGAATCTTTATTTTATTGTTCTACAATTCCAGGGTGCCTTACTTTATAAAGGTGGGGGAAGTTTAAAAGAAAAACAAACCCAAACTTTATATTACTTGTTGTTGATGATCTCTTTTATTTGTATCCCAGGCTAGAGTTTTTGGGGTAGGTTGCAATTGTCTAAATAACTTTTGCCTACTTGGCTTTGAATAAAATGTGTTGTATAAAATTGATTTGTGCTTTTCTAGTCCCCCAGGGTACCTTTACCTCTCAGGCTGCTGGTTCACTTAGCTCCTGGTGCTTGGATGTAAAGAAAAACACACTGTATTTAGCCTGCAGTTGAATATAATTCCAGTAAACAATTTAAAATTACGTTGACTTAGAGCACTGCAACCCTCTTTATTCGAGAGCTTTTTTCCTCCTTTATTTTGTGTATTCTCTCACAGGGCTGTGGTGCTGTCAGGGCAATAAAAAGCGAGCAGAAATCCCTATTTTGGTATCAAAATACTTGTCTGGAATACTAATAATCTCGTACTTACTATTGGAACATACTTCCACCAGCTTGTTTTCCCTCAGTCCTGCTGGTAAATGGGGCAGGAGAGGATATGTGGGCACAGGGCTCCTTGTGGGAACAATCACCTTGGGTGATCCTGGGTAAGTAGGTCAGTGCTGAGTGTTTGTGTAATGGTGCTGCTGCTGCCTGGGATCAGCTCAGAGCATCACTGCCCCCATCACCTTCCCCTTGGCCAGGGAGACTGTGTGCAGCCCCAAGGAACCTCTTCCCCAATCCCAGTGACAGCTTGCTATGGCTTTGTGCCTTAGTTTGCTGCAGTGAAGCCTTTGGATGCTGTCATGGATACTGTTGCAGGGAGAGCCATGGAGAGTCAGGGAGAGCCTGACTTGAGCAGGACATGAGAAATGTCTCTCTCTAGGTCTAGAGTGTTGTGATGGACACTGCAGAGGGTTTAGGGGGGCCACTGTGTCAGTGAAACTCTTAACTCGAGAAGCACCCTTGGCTTTTACACCATGCCAGTGTAATTCTGCTCTGGTGGTTTGAGAGTTTATTAAGATTTAATTGGGAAGGAATTGCAAAGGTGTAGGCAAAGAGCAGCACAAATGCCTTTATTCAAGGAGAATTAGTGTTTTCAGGCATCCTTTCCGACTGACAGCCCTGGAAGCTTTTTCGTTCCTGTATCAGTGCCAATTCCTTGAGGACACTCAGGCTAACACATACATTATGTTACCTATAGAGTCACAATGTGTGCACAAAGGACCTGACAGCTGAAAGGCTGAAATAAAGCCAAGGAATAAAACAAGGCAGGGGTCTTGGAGCAGTTACCATGCAGAGATGCCTGACAGGAGAGCTGCGGGCTTTAGTGAAGCTGATTTTGCGTCACTAGAACTGCACTTTCTTCTAGCAAAGCCGCCAATGGAATGAGCTGCTTCTGGTTGCCATAGTTTTATGCCTCAGGGATGTTTTCCTTCATGCTTTTGGACTAAAAGGATGTTTGTTCCTTGGCCAGTTCACTTCTGCAGGATTTGGGGAAGAGAAAAAGAGGAAATAGGAATGCTCAAAGTGTATTTCTGGAGGTAGGAAGCTGTGTGCTGAGCAGCTTTGGGCACATGAGGCAGATGGGAGAAGCTGGTTTTCATCAGCAGAGCAGGGTGATGGAAAGGCCATGGAAATCATGGGCTTTGGTTTTTTCTGAACCTAAGAAAAGTCAGGTTGCCCCTGAAATGAATAGGTTGTAGCAGCAATTTCGTCTCTCGATCCACACCTGAATCTGGGAGATACCAGCACTGTAGGTGTACCTTGGGAGGGAAAACATGTACAGATCCTTAGTGTCTATTAAGCTGTGTTGGAAAGTCCAGCTTTGGGGGATTTTCAGACATGGAGCTGGTGGGAGGAGAGAGACCCACTGTGGTTCTTGTTGCCTCCATGGAATTTTTATGTCTGGTTGCCTCTGGAATTGTTATGCCCTTTCCCGTAAGGAGTCCTTGCTCTGAAACAGTCAGGAGATAAGATTTGGAGCTACTCAGGACCCTTTTCCCACTTACTGATAGTGCATGGTGTGGTTTGATCCTATTCCCTTCTTCCCCTCTCCTGTGAACAAAGA
The DNA here is from genome assembly GCF_024509145.1 of Vidua macroura. NCBI lineage: Eukaryota > Metazoa > Chordata > Aves > Passeriformes > Viduidae > Vidua > Vidua macroura. The sequence goes on along the minus strand of NC_071595.1, from coordinate 7,522,939 downwards.
CAGGCAAAACCCAGCCCTGTCCTACACGATTTCTTTGTCTGTTTGCAGAAACATGCCAAGGGACAGGATCTACTTAAAAAAGTCTGTGACCACCTCAATCTGCTGGAAGAAGACTACTTTGGTTTGGCCACGTGGGACACACCAACCTCCAGGGTAAGCAGCTGCTGGTCCCAAGGGGATTCAGCTCTTTCTGCATCATCTCCCCAAGGCAGGAAGTGGAGCAGAAGCTCCTCTGCAAATTTCTTTTGGTGTCCTCCCTTAATATGGATTGCAGGTCATGACACAGGAAGAAATGGTGAATAAATGACTACAGGAGTGTGGATTTTCGTCTAGTGAATCAGAGAATGAATCCTAGTGAACTTGGGTCTTTACCTGGAGAAAAGTCATTCTCTTAGTTTACTGCAAAATGATGTCATTAAGTTAAAAAGCTGAGGAGTCAGGCTACCCTGGCACTGGTGTCAGCATTGGGAAGGTTTGGTTGGAGCCATCCAGAGGATTTGGAGTTGAGCCTTTGCCCTGCAGAAAAACAGATGTGACTCTATACCAAAGCTTCTATTCACAGTTTCAATTTAAGGTCTTTGTTTGATTTGACTCAAGCAAATCTTATCTTTTGAGACCTTGGTTACCTTCTAACTCAACAATTACTCAAGGTTTGTTTTTGGTCTATAAAGCCAAAAGTGAGGTAATTGAAATGAAGGGCCCAATTCTGTGTCCTTTAGACCAGTTACGTTGGTCCATATTCTGACTGTTCCTCTGCTTCACCTTCAACAATCCCCTGTGGCCAGGTTACTGACTGACAGATGTCTGTCATTGAATACTTTATATTGTTTTATACACAGGCAAAATAGCAACCAAAAATAACACTATTTGAGACACGTAGAACTCCTACTTTGTTTTACAGTCTCTGATGTCTTCCAGTTTTCTTGGATGAGAAATGTGTTTCCATGTATATAACCTGGATATTTTTTATATCAGAGGATTTTTTTTAATCTGAGTTTGTTTTGCAGAGGGAGGGGTAGGTGTACTTTTAGATCAAATTAAGAGCAAAAAGAGTGTAGCTGGAGCAGTGCAGCTTCTTCTGTGTGTGCTGTGGGCAGCTCACTGCTGCATTTGGATATTAGGAAAAATTCCTTCCTGGAAGGGGTTGTCAAGCCCTTGGCACAGGCCGCCCTAGGAAGTGATGGAATGTCCCTGGATCAAAAAGCTTATAGATGTGGCACTTGCAGACACTGTACAGTGCTAACCTTGGCAGTGCTGGAGTAATGACTGGATTTGATGATCTTAGAGGGCTTTTCCTAAATGATTCTGTGGTCTCCCAGACCCTCGGACTTGCTCTTCTCATGTCCAGGCTTTAGGCATTCTTCTGGAAGCACAAGCATGTACCTTCTCCTCCAAACCAACAAGGGCTGAACGGTTGTGCAGCTTTTTAACTGTAGGGACTGAAAACAGATTGTTTTGTCAGATCTGTGTCCCAGAGCTGGAAGCTGGGGCAGATGAGGCCACTGTCCATCAGTGTTGTTCAGCTCCAGTGTGGAGCAAACTGGTTTGGTTTGCTCTGATGGGTGAAAACACCATTATTTTTTTTTTTTTTAATCTTTCTGGTTATGTTTCATTGAACTTTGAAATCTGAAGCTCTCCTGCTGTAATTTCCAACACCATCTCCCCAGAGTTACTGATTCACAGGTAAAATGGTGTTAACAGGATCCAAGGATGAGCTATTGCACCTCACCTGCAGTTGTGTAGAGCAGGTGGAGATACACATGTATATTCCTGGGTAGGGAAGGGTTGTATGTGACATTTTCCACCTTGATATTCAGGGAATAAACTTTCTGAGGATCAGTAATTACCCACATGGGCATAGCAGAGGGTGTCAGTGGGTTTAGGAGGTTGTGACAGTGGCTGGAGCAGCTGGGCACCATGGAGCAGCAAGGAGCTCATTGCCCTGAAAGGGAGGCTTGTTTCCCACTGATTCATGACCCAGTGGGATAAAAGTGCTGTTAATTGCTGTTCCCATCATTGTCTGCTGGATCAGGCAGGGTGGGATGCATGACTGCACCCTGGGCTCACCCCAGTAACGAGCAGTTGTGGCACCAGCTTAGCCATGGAGATGCTGTGCTCCAAGCTGTGGCCCTAAAAAGGCAGCAAATCTTCCTTTCAAATGGATTTTGTATCCCCACTTTTATATGTCAGAGTAGGCATATAAAAAGAGGAGATTAAATGTAAGTATTGCTGTCTCCCTGCCATGAAGTTACGTGTCCTTCTGGTCAGGAGGGATTAGCTTGGGGGATTCAGTGAGTTAATTCCTTCACCTCAGGAGACCTGGATGTCCAAATCCTATTCCGAGCTGGTGAAAATGAAGAGGTGGTTAAATGTAACCTCTCCAGGAGGGTTGCTAGCCCAATGCCAGCACCTGCAGCAGGACAGGCCCTGACTCCTGCAAAGGGAAAGGCTTAGACCATGGAAAAAGTAGGAATTGTGTTTTGAGGTTTAAATTGCACCACCATCCCACAAAACCCCAAATTACAGAGGAGGGGGGAAAAAAGATATATTTCTAAATTTGTATCAGAGATAATACTAGAAACTTGAGTCATAGTTAAAAGACATGAAGTTTATGTCACACTCCTGTAAAAAATTCCAGCCTTACTCAGGAACTGGGTGTTTTTACTCGTATTTCAGCAATTAGGTCATTGAAAACTATAGCTAATAATAGAAAGTCTTGGTGATCTTTGATCTGAATAGGGTAAGTAAGGAGACAGGGCTCTTAAAATTAATGTATCTGTCCTATTTACCTATTTTAAGGGTTCTGGAGAATAAAAAAGGTGTTGTACAAGTGCCCCTGGTAGCTGGATGTGGCTGTGGCCATGCCTGTTACTCTGTTCTTGCAGCTCTAAATAATCTGCTTTTTTGGTGTTCTTCCCTCTTGTTACTCCTGCCTCCCTTATGAGTCCCTGGCAGGTGAATGGTTGGAAACACACCCACGGAGACCACAGACTGGAGTGAAAGTAGTGAAGAATGCACCATCTCGTCAGTTTCCATGGTTGCCTTTGTGTCAAATACTGTCCTTTTTTTTCTTTTTTTTTTTCTTCCTGTATTTTTAGCAATTTTCAGCTTTCTGTGGTGTTTCTGGAATGTCTGGTAAACTGTGAATGTTTTTATCCTCTTACAGACATGGCTGGATCCTGCCAAAGAAATAAAAAAACAGGTTCATGGTAAGTAGATTTAATTTATCATTTGTAGGGGGATGTGGTTTCTCCCAGTGTGGCTTTGGTGAGCTATCCAGGGGGCCCAGGGATGGAGAGAGGTCAAGTGAGAGTGGCTGACAGGGATCAGCACAAGTTCAAGCAGTCTGTGCATTCTTTCTGGCCTTCTTAAGATCTTCTTAATGTAGATTTAGGAAAAAATGTCATTTCCTTGGCAGAACAGCTTGAGGTGTGTTTGCCTGAAGGAAAGGCACACTGTCAGTGCAGTGCTGAAATGGGGATGTGCTCCTTGCTGGAGGATGGGAAAATGGGTGTCAGTGGGAACCACTGAAATCCCAAAGGAGATTGGGAGACCCCGGGCAGAATTTTATGGTGGAACAAGGTTTATGGACTCTGAGGCTGTTTTGGGGTCCAAACAGGGGCACTGGAATGATAAATGGCTTGAGAAATACCAGCAAAAATACTGGATGTTCCAAGTTGTGTTTTAAGGTCTGCTAGCACCGAATTAGTTCAAGATGAGGGCAGTGTCAAAATTAAATATGTTTTAGAGGCTTTTGTTTTCTCTTGGGAGCAAATCTGACTGCTTTAGAAGTTTTGGGAAGGCAAATACTGGTTTTGGATCCTTTTGGTGGGAGGCTGAGGACCAAGTGTGTCATTAAATGCAGATTTGGGGGGCCAGCAAGGCTGTGGAGTAGGGAAAGCTCCTGGTCTTACCATCTTCTCTTGGAATCAGTAGCAGGGTGCATGTGAAGGGCAGGAGCTGCTCCATCCATAAAATTCATCCAGTGAATGTAATGAATGGCAGCAGCCTGCTGTGAAATCTGGTCCCCTGGGGATGGGTTAAATTACTTGATTTTACTTGAAGTGAAGGTATTTTGCATGTACATACGAATGTGTGGACACCAGTGTGTGGTGGTTTAGGTAACCTCTGCTCCCTTCATTGTCACCTTGGAATCACTTGTTTTGAACTGTGTGTGGTGAAAACAACATGCCTTGTGTTTAATCCCAGTTATGGCATTGCATAAGAAGTAAATCCAGGAATGCTCCATTCCTCCTGTTCCCTGTGTGAGATTGGGATAAATCTCCGAGTGAGTTAAGTGCAGGGATAGACCTTCTCTTTCTGAAATAAATCTTATTTTGAACTAGTGTTAAAGGGCAGAGCAAGGGGAGATGTAACTATGGAAATCACTCAGGACTAGCTTCTACCAGGAAATGGGATTCTTTTCAAGGAAAAGAGAGAGCTACCTCTTTAGCTGTGTCATCTAGGCTGTCCATACCACATATCATGCCAATTCTATGTGTGTTTATGTGAATTCTGACTTAGTTAATGCCTGTAATGGTGCTATACAAGGTTTGCAACAAGGTGTATTTAAGCAATTAGGTCTGGACTTGAAAAGTTCTTCCTATCCTAGTGCTTTCTGTCTTCATCCAGAGGTTGATGCTTGTGTTTGGCTAAGTTTAAGCTGTGTCTGAGCACCTGATCCCAGCATTAGGCTGAGGAGTGACTTACCACCGCCTTCCTTGAACTTTGAAATTTGGGTTAAGCAGTAAACCAATCCATTAAATTGGTCAACCAACCAATTCATTAATTTATAGCCTATGCCTGACTTATCTTCATGAATCCCTTTTCAGTCAATGAAAAAACATGTCAGTCATTGAGCTTCTTAGCAATTAATTTAATTTTTGCCACAAGTTGTGGTTAATCCAGGTGATTTTCCCGACCTTGCTTTTTTCTCCTGCTTTTCTTACCTGCTGTAAATGAAATCACATCTTACACTTACACAGGTGTTAAGCTGCAGCCAGCTGTGAGAGCAAGCAGTATTGAATCAGTCTTGCATCTGCTAAACTCTGAAGATCAGATTGGCTATTCTCAGCTCTTTTTTATATCAACTGACCATCACAAAGTTGTCGCAGTGTGTTTATTTTTCTCAAGCTCTCTCTTGTCATTGCAGGAGGCCCCTGGGATTTTACCTTCAATGTCAAGTTTTATCCGCCAGATCCTGCCCAGCTAACAGAGGACATCACCAGGTGAGTTATCCGGGAATCCTACTGCCACGTTCTCCTGGATATGGAATAGAAATGTTTCATATTTGGGTGATTTTCCCTCCTTTGGGAAGGAGATCAGATGCCTTCACCATTTGGAGGGGGTTTGGTTTGCTTTTAGTGGATGTGAGGATTCTCCCACACTCCACTGGAGTCCATGTGTAAAGCAGTGTCATTTCTAACTCTGCCATGTGCGTGTTCATATAGAAAACTAAAATTCTTACCTAAAGCCAAGATTTTCTGGTCATAGTGTCCTTTACTCCCTTTGCAGAGTGGAAGTGACCTTGAATCCCCCATTCCTCCACGCTGTTTACCTTGGGAATAAGTAAAAATTGGAAACAAGCATTGTCATATGTTCATCCGTGGCATAAAAAAAGAGACTCTGATCCTCAAGTTAATAAATTTCTCTCTGTTCTCTGTGAATAGTATTTTCCTTTCTGCCCTCAGGTATTACCTGTGCCTGCAGCTTAGACAGGACATCCTTACAGGGCGGCTGCCCTGCTCCTTTGCCACCTTGGCTCTGCTGGGTTCCTACACGGTCCAGTCAGAGTTGGGAGATTATGATCCTGATCTCCATGGCCCAGATTACATCAGTGAATTCAAACTGGCCCCAAACCAGACAAAAGAGCTTGAAGAAAAGGTTGTGGAGCTTCATAAAACATATAGGTAAGGCATGGTGGCTGGAAGACTTGCTTGTGCACAGCAGCACAAATAAGGGAAATAATGGGATTTTCTGGTGTTTTCCCCACCTCTGTGAGATACAGAAAACATGTGGATGTCCCATCGCTGGAAGTGTTCAAGGCTATGTTGGATGGGGCTTGGAGCAACCTGGGATAGTGGAAGATGTCCCTGCTTATGGCAGGGGGTGGAATGAGATGATCTTTGAGGGCTCCTCCAGTCCAGAGCATTCTGTGATTTTATGATGACTCTGTGAACATTAACTTTTAACAAAAAATCTAATACTTCGGACAAAATCTTTCTAGAAGCAGGAACTATTTTTTCCTGCATGAAGAAGAAATTATGTTTTTAGAAAGCAGATGGGAAGTCTTGCAATTATTTAGTAACAAGTGGTTTTTTTTTCCCCCACAGAATAGTCATGAAAGTCGAGTTTAGTTCATGTGCAAATGCAAAATTTACTTGTTTTAACCTCGCCCTTTGCCTTTCTAAAATATATTTCTTTGGGATTTATGTAATTTTGGATTGTAGTTTGATCTCGTTTCTCTGTTTACACACTATAGCCTACAGCCTATTTGGGGCATTCTTTTACCACATTTAGTGAGTAACATTCATTTTCTAATGTGGAAGGATTCCAGGTGATCCAGGAATTACAAACTTGCAGTAAGTGTTTCCTAGTGCAGCCATGACCTGGGTAGGTGTGTCTGGTTCAGGTAGGGTTGAACAACTCCTGGGACTCTCCCTGGTAGCAGATTCAAGGGTAAACCTCGTCCTCATTCTATTTTGGACATATCTTCCTAGAAAGGAAAACATGGAGCAAAGACAAGACTTTCTGACAGGCAGATGGGGGCAAAAAACTGGAGCACATTGGGAAAGGTGGATGTGGGCTGTGGCTGTGACCACGCAACACCTCACTCAAGCCTGCAAATCAATATTTTAAATTGATTCCCCTCCATTTACACTGAGAGGAGAGGAAATGAGAGAAAATAAGTACTGGACCTCTGACAAGCTTCATGACTTGGAGTCAAAGGCCGTTTGCTGTGCTAGAAGTGGTGGATCACAGAGCTGAATTATTCATTCCCTCATCAGAAGGAGACTTTAATGTATAAGATACAGTTATATTTCATCTGTCTGCATGTGCAGGAGAAAGCAACACGTCCCCATTTAATTTCTGGTCTGTATTTTGTGAACATTAAACTTCAGAGGGTTTTCAGTGGGAATCATAGAATCATGGAATTGTTTAGGTTATAAAAGACCTTGAAGACCATTGAGTCCAGCCATTACCCAGCACTGCCAAGCCCACCACTAAACTATGTCCCCAGGTTTAACATCCATGTGTTCTTTGGGCATTTCCAGGGAAATCTCTGCTAAACTGTGCTCTGGCTCTTGCTACTCTATTTGCAAAGCAAGGCACATATCAAGATAGTGACTGTTCCTGGGGCTTTCCTACAAGATTGTCTTCATAGTGGACTTTGCCCTGTCTCCCACCGCTCAAACCTCTATTTACATCACTCACAAGATGTATGTGAGCGCTCAGTAAGGAAGACATCAAAGGAGGCTAGAAAATGAAATGTATGCAGCTGAATCCTCTCCCAGCAGAGCTGTTAATGTACCTCATACACCAGAAATGTACTAACAGGGACCCTTCAATAACGTTGATAATGGACTCCATTATCAGGATGTCTTTGTTAAATTGTGCCCCTCCTGCAGACAGGGCACCATCTGTTCCCAGAAAACCCTCATTCATCTGGTCCCCTGGTTGGAATCTCTGCTGAGTGGTTTCAGCTGTCTGTGTGTTTGGTTGGAGAACAATAGCTGGGTTTGGGGAGGTCTCGAGGCAGCCAGTCTGCGGGGAATAGGACCTATCATCTTTTGCTTAGTTGGGTTTCTTCTGCTGAATCAAGTTTTGTCCCCTCACTGCTCTTCCCCCCTTCCTTCTCTAGTGCCTTTACAGCTTCACAGGAATAAAGTGCAGCCGTGTTATTGGGATGTCTCAAAGCACAAATTTGGGCAGTGAGAGTGATTTCATAACTCATTATCTGGACACAGATTTGTTTGTGTTGAAAGCAAAAGAAAATCTAATGGATTTCATGAAGTCTGATCTGTCTCCTCTTAAAAGCAACAGTTTTGAGAATACCAATACCTTTCTTTTTCTGCAGATCCATGACTCCAGCCCAAGCAGACCTGGAATTTCTGGAGAATGCAAAAAAGCTGTCTATGTATGGAGTCGACCTTCACCAAGCCAAGGTGAGAGCCCAGCATGTGTGCACCTACCTGTGGATTTTGTAATTTGATTATCCTTCCCTTGCAGGAGCAAGTTTACCTGTTTTGGGAAGCTCCTTTGGAAAGAGAAGTATGGAAATACAGACATACACCAGGAATGCCTCAGGCATTCCTGCAAGAGAAGTGATAGTTTGTGGTTGCTTATTATTTATATGTCACAGGAAACTTTCTGCAGCTCCTTGTATAGACGGGTCTTTGCTCCGAGTAACTTAGAATAAATATGTATTCCCTGCCACATGAGCCTCTGTGCTCCAGGAAATGCAGGATGGGCTCTTGATGAGCCCTTTGGGCAACCATCAGAACAGGAGAGATCAGGAGGAGGGAGGAGGTTGTCAGGAAAAGCATGAAAGAAAAGGAAGAGTGGCCATGGAGCTGGGAGCTGGAATCTGGGTGGTGAGGAGATGAATTTATGGGAAGACCAGAGGGATAATTTGGAAGGCAGCTGTTGACATGAAGCTCATAAACCTGACGCTGCTTAAATCCTCATCTGCATTCCTAGGACTTGGAAGGAGTGGATATCACTCTGGGAGTCTGTTCCAGTGGCCTTCTTGTTTACAAAGATAAACTGAGAATCAATCGCTTCCCATGGCCCAAAGTTCTGAAGATTTCCTACAAACGCAGCAGCTTCTTCATAAAGATTCGGCCAGGGGAGGTAGGACTGGCTCCTGTGGGCTCCTGTCATCCTCTGTTTCCTTGGGATGCTCACTGTGTGTGTGTCCCTGGAATGGAGCGGGGCGGGGTCAGGCTTTTCTCTGCAGAAACGTTTGACATCGGGGTGTCTGGTCCCAGCTGAAGCGCCAAGCCAGCTGGTGACAGTGTAACAACGTGTCATCCAGCACCACCTCCTGGCATCGCTGGGTATTCCCAGCATCCAGGGAAAGGCGTGGGAGGTTGACAGATGAAACTGGGACAGAACTAACTCGTTTTTTGGAAACGGGGCAAGACAATGGTTCTTTGTCTTGCTTGCATTCAAAGAAAATAATTAAAAATTAGAATTAGCTTTTCACCTAAGTGCAAGAAGCAGGGAATGGATGCATTGGTGCTGCCTCCCATGAATGGGGAAATCCCTGGAGGCAGCCTGGTTACATCAGGGAGAGAGGCTACAATGGGGATCCGCCTTTTTCCTCTTCTTCCTCCTTCTCCTGGTTTGACTGCCATGACCCAGCCTTGCAGGGGGGTCAGTGTTTGACCTCAGCCCACAGCTGGGCAGGATGACAGGGGGGATAAACCTACAGCATGTTGCTCTGCAAATCCCTGTGCATCCTGAGGGATGCCCGGGCTAGTGGCCAAGCCCTCTCTTTCCTCTGACCTGAGGTCCTGCTGCACATTGTGGGGTGAGTTCAGCAGTTTGTGCCACAGCAGACCAGGGTGGTGGGCTGGGGACTTGGCTCCTACCACATTTATTTCCTGCTATACCTAAATAACTTATGCTTTCCACAGCAAGAGCAGTATGAAAGTACAATTGGGTTCAAGCTACCAAGTTACCGGGCAGCAAAGAAGCTCTGGAAAGTATGTGTTGAACATCACACCTTCTTCAGGTGGGTTTTCTGAACAGTAGCCTCACCCTGAGTAACTTAGTGCTTGAATTAAGTGTTGAAAATGAACATTGTTCCTTAGCTTTTCGGAAAAATGGGAGAGAAATGGTTTCAGGGACAGTAGCTGTTTATTTTGCAGAAAATTTTTAAGCAAGTTCTGCTTTGTAAGACCCATAAGTCCGAGATCTTTGGGTCATGTAGATGTGAGACATCATTAGTATGTACATTTCCTTGGCCAAGTGGATGCAAGAGACTCCTTTAATTTATATTTTAATTCTTCTTCACATGCCCCTTCCTGGCTTTGGAGGTGTGATTTTTAAATGTGTGTGTCTTTCAGGCTGACTTCCACTGAGGCCATCCCGAAGAGCAGGTTCCTGGCGCTGGGCTCCAAATTCCGCTACAGCGGCCGGACGCAGGCGCAGACGCGGCAGGCGAGCGCCCTGATCGACCGACCCGCGCCCCAGTTCGAGCGCACGGCCAGCAAGAGAGTGTCCAGGAGCCTCGATGGAGGTGAGTCAGTCCCTGCTGCGTCTTCTCTCTCCCTTCTGGAGTCCCCAGGATGCTGAAGTACTCCTTAAGGAACACCTGGATTCCCTGATGTACAAAAATGCAGGTGTAACTTGTCAGTGTAGTACAAGACCTTGTTCCTCCCCTTACGTGTTTGGGAATGATGTGCCTGTAGTGAGACTGAATTGGTGCTCAGCTGGTTAGAGCAGGGTGCTGGTAACACCACAGGAATGGGTTTGTTCCCCATATTGGCCATTCACTTAAGAGTTAGACTCTATGATCCTCGTGGATCCCTTCCAACTCAGAGTATTCTGTGATTCTCTGATTCTGAGTTGGACTTGATGATCCTTGTGGGTCCCTTCCAACTCAGAAAATTCTGATACATCACACAACCTTCATTCACATCAACAAAACCACCCAACCAAACCAAAAATTCCCCCAACACAGAATAAAAGTGGACAATTTGCACCTAATCCACCCCTTTTTCCTTCACCACAATTACAACAAGAATTCCCCATGATCATTCTGCTCTCTAACATTGTTCAGTATTTTTGCCCAATACCACTCCCAGTTTTTATCCTTATCTCAGTATCACAGCACTGTGAGGGCTGTTATGGGCAAATGAACTCCATCTCAGCCAGACCCAATGCAAAAATGCAAACCAAGGCTGGTCCCAGCAGAACTGACTGATGAAAAGAATTTAGGTAGGTGCTGAAGGCTTATGGCTAAGTTCTGCTTGTAAAGATATTTCTTCATTTGATCTCAAAGCATTTTCCTTTAGAAAATCAGAAATGCAGCCATTCTGTTCGTTTTGTTTAATATGAGTTCTTAAATTCTGTAGTTTTACGTGAGGGGGAGATTTTTTGATAGAAACTTTTTCAGTCTCTCCTAAAGCGATGCTCAGGTTGGAGTTGAGATGGGCTCATCTTTGAGATTTTTAAAAGAAATTGATAGCAGCAGAGGAGGTGAGGCATGGAAAAGGGAGTGCCTAAGTTTGGTCATCTGTATCACAGGGTATTAAGATCCCGTGAAAGAGGAGCATCCCTGTGCACCACAGACACCTGCCTGATGGAGCAGGGACCGTCTTGCTTTGATCCCTCAGTTTGTGCTGCATCCTGGGGGGACCAGGGCTGCTCAGCACCCCATGGCCAGCAGCAGCCAGGTTGTCCCTGCTTCTGGGCTCAGTGATCTCCTGAGCCTGGCTTTTATGTCGTGGAGCTGGAGGGAAGGGATGGTTCAAGCTCCATAAGGCAGCAAAGCCAATTCCAGGTTCCCTGGAGTCTGGGCACACGAGATTCCTCAGGCACGGTGCAAAGCAGCCCATTGACCATGCCATTATGACTCCAGATGAGCAGAGAAATTGCAGCTGCAGTGCTACACCTGGATGTCAGAGCTGGGAGAAGAGCAGCCTGGGAATGTGGCATTCCTGCCCCCTTGACATCTGTGCCTTTGCCACGCGGGCGGTTGTTAACATGTGCCCCGTTTCTTCAGCTAAACGTGCGACTCAAAAGGTTGAGTTCAGAGCCATAGAAGAAGAGAAGCAGAAGGAGGTGGTGGTGGTTGAGGTTCCTGAACCAAAACCCGCGGATCAGATCCGAGAGAAGCCAGGTATAGCTGTGGTGGTGGCTAAAACTCTCTGCAGTGCCTTTCCTATCCTGTACACGCTCATTTCTGACAATTTCCAATTTTCACCAAATCTGATGGCTTTCTCTCTTCATTTTTTTGCAAGAAGAGTTTCCCAGTGAGAGGAGACACAGCCCAGCTCTAGAAGACTCCTTACATTTCCATCTTGCACCTCATTAGACTGCAATTCCTTGGGGAGGTGGGGGAAAGATTAGGATGTGCTGGCACTTTAGAACTCTCTTGTTAAATGTGGGTAGTTTTGTATATATGGATTTGAAAACTTTAAAGTTTTCAAGTTTTGATCTTGAAACTTCTCATGAAGTTTCTGAAATTCTTCATCCCAGAGCCTCCTTGCCATTTTGGGTTGATTTTTTTTGGTGTTTGAGAAATGCTACCCATTTTGCTCTGTGGGGCTTATCTTTCTCTTAGAATAGGTACTATTAATAAATATGAATGTCCTTGAGAGGTGTGTAGGTACAACAGCACATTTGAAAACTCATAAGTGTATCACAGCAGCAGTGTTGCAAATATTTGCAGTCTTCATCACTTGGATAGTGACCACCTGTGGTTTGTTTGGGCTGGAGATAATTCATATACAAATGCTTTGGGTATTCTCCTACCACCCAGAATTTTTTGACTGCATTACTGCTTTTGACCGTATGACTGCTTTTCTAGTATATAGATCAAATTTTCATGAAATGTGGCAAACTTCCTCTTCATGGGCATTCCTTGAATCCTCAGTAATCATCATCTCCTGGCGGGGAAAGCCGATGCTGTAAAAGCAGAAGGTGGGGAATTTCAGACACCAGAGTAGATTTGAAGTTGATTACTCAAGTACATTTAATTAAAGCTGCTAGGTTTTGGATAGCTTTTTTGACTGGATGTGTTTTTCCTGGATTTTGCCAGCCAGCACCTGCCTCCCTCCAGACTTTGCAGGCAGAGCACTTCCTAGTTCCACACTCGAGAACTGTTCATGTGTCCCACGTCTCCTTTCCTGGGCAAGGAGCCCATAAAGCTTATTTTTGTGTTCTTTCCTCCTCTCATCCAATACACTGTTGGGTCTGACAGCACTAAAAGGACTGACACACAGTTCCGTGGTGGAAAATGACTATTGAGCTGCCTGCAAACCTCCTTGCTGTTCCCAGCTACTGACAAGGATCTCCTCACTCCTTGCTGTGGTGACCATCGTGTGTTTGTGTGGGTCCCCAACCCCCATTAACACCTGCAAACCTCTTTCTAGCCAAACACACTCTTGAAACTTTTGAAATGAAACCCATTGCAGAGGAGGAAGAGGAGGAGGAAAAGGTAGAGGTCGTTAAGGTTCCTGTTGTCAAGCCAAAGTCAGTGGAGCTGGTGCAGCCGCGATCAGGTACAGCTGCAGTGGTGTTTGGTGGCAGTGGCAGAGGCTCCTGTGCTGTTGCTGCTGAGGTGAAGTGATGCAGTGCTGTAGGACAGAGGTTACACTGGTTGTGGTGGTGTTTGTTGGCACTAAAATCACTCCTGGCTTTGCCGTGTGCTGCTTTTCGGGTGTGCTCTGGGTGCAGTGAGGGGGTGCCATGCCCTGGCTGTGTGTGGAAATGAGTGTGCAGTGGCCTCTTAAAGCTCCTCCCATACTGTCCCTTCTTGTGAAGTTTGTTCCCCTGAGCTGCAGGAGCGTACAGTGCCTGGGAATCAGGTTATGAGATCTGGGACTGCTGGAGGTCACCTATATTCCACTTTATTGCTTCACTAAGGAACTGCTACTTGCCTAGTTGGGGAAAGATGTCAAAGCAACATCGCTGCTGCAGACAGATCCATATTAATCACAATTAAAAGGAGAGTTGATTATTTGTTGCAGGAAGAGGAGATTGAAGCCATAGAGGGAGGTAACTGGGAACATCGCATGTTTCCTTGGTTGCTATGAAAACCACTGGAGAACAGTCATGGCCCCAAGGCTGCCAGAGTTCCAGGAATATTTGGACAATGCTTTCAGGCACTGGGTGGGATTGTTGAGATGTTCTGTGCAGGACCAGGAATTGGACTTGATGATCCCTGTGGGTGTCTTCCACCTCAGCAGATTCTGTGATTCTGTATTCCACGGGATGTGTGGCGGCAGATCGGACATCAGCTGTTGTCAGACCTGAGCATATCCAAGGCTCTCTTGCTGCAGCTGCCCCTTCTCATCCATCTCCTGCACTTTCCCTCATCCTGTCTTTTCTGCTCCCAGTAGGGACTGACTGTTGGTGAGGTGATAGCCATGGTGATGGTGATCAGTCACAGAATTCTGGAATGGTTTGGGTTGCAAGGGACCTTAAAAATCACCCAGTTCCAACCTATGTTTTATATCTCAGTGCTTTTTACTGTGTTTAAATCATGTGTCAAAATAGCCAAAGGCTATCATGAAAATGTAACTAAAATACAGTTCTGGCAGCCCAGAACTCATTGTTGGATGGCACAGGAGAAGCTTGGTGTCTGTTACCATTTTTCCTGCATGTCTTGATACTCTGGGAGAGCAGCAAGAGAGATGGCCCTGCAGATTTACTGGTGGCAATATTTCCTTTGCTGCTTCCTCTTTAAGGTGGCATTTTAACACATCCATAACTTTTTTAGCCAAACGTGATCTTGGCAGTATTGAGATAAGCCCAATTGAAGAGGAGGAGGAGGAGGAAGAGAAAATGATGGTGGTGAGAGAACTAGAGCCATTGCCGAAGGAGTCAGGTACCACTGCAGTGACAGCTTTGCACTCCCAGCATCCTCCTCATCCTGGCCATCCCTGCCATCTCACCTCTGTACAGCCTTCCCAGCAGCTGTCACTGCTTCCGTGACATGAATACACTGGGACACTGCACCTATGGTCCTTTGAAGAGGATAACACACTGTCTGGGTCACAGAAATGAACTGCTGTGCCGAGGAGCAGGGAGAGAGTGGAGCTGGCAGTGGTGGGGTGGGTTTTAAGGTTGTTTACAACAGGATGTGATGTCCAGGAGTTTGTCTTGAAAGTGTCATTCCAATCTCTGGAAATTCAGAAGTTTAAAAAAAATTGGTTTTTTGCCTCCACCTTGTACAATTTTGGCCTCATGGATACCTTATTCTCTCTATGTTTTATTAAGACACAGATGAGATGTTGTTACCTTTTCAGTACAACAGGAATTCTTACTAAGGAGTTGCTTGAAATTACAATTTTTATTTTAACAGCAAATTTTCTGTGAGTGACTGGCTGGACATGAGTGACCTCGTGTTGGCTGGAATATGATACACAGTATGGTCCTGCTGCAAACTGTGATTTCGGGAATGTGAGACCATGTCAAAGATATTCTTTATGTGACGGTATCTTTTTAGTGAAACATCCCTAAAAACCAACATCAGGAGAACCAAATAGCTTATTATATACCTAGGTGCACACAGGAAATTAATTTGGGCTTGCTTTGTCACACAGCTTTGGCTTGACTATTTCCTTGGGGTCGGGCAACTACCTGGCAAATCAGGAATTGAAGGAAAGGAGTGGGCAGTTGATTTTGTGTTCACCCAGTGCTTGCTCGTACAACGGTGATCCTCTGAAAAGATGATTTTTGGCAGCATGCTATTCATTTCTGCACTGTCACTGGCCTGGAGGTGCTGGGTATCTTCCCATGGTGCTGCCTTGAAGATACCCAGCTCAGACACACAGCCCCAGCCTGCCTTGAAACCCACCGGGAAGTTGCTGAGAAGTTTGCTAGAGCAATGCTTGTTGATTATTTTTTTGAGGGGGGTGAAAGCCTGTGTTTTTCTTCCAGAAGCCACCTGTTTCTGCGTGAGGAGATGCCCATGGGTACAGAACTCCTCATGCTGTGTCTTTTCTAGTTGCATTGGAATGGAGTCCATGTCAGTTGTGTGTGAAGGACCCAGAAATTCATGGCACAATGTCAAAAATAGATTTGCCTTTCTGGTGTGGCTTCTCTGCAGAGTGCAAGCTTGCTTTTTGTAAACCATCTGGTATGGGGTTTTATTTGATTTTATTTTAAACCATAAGGAAAATAATCTCAACTCTCCTGTATTAAATGCACAAGCTGCTTTGCTCAACATCTTTATTTATTTTCCCTTTTTTTTATCCTCCTCCTCCTTCTCCCTTTCTTTTAAATGACAGCACTGTAATTTGGAAAGACTTTGCGCAGTCCTTTGAAAAGTTACCTGCTCTGAACCGTGTCCCTGTCTGTCCCCCATCCTCAGCAGTGGCTGTGATAACCCCAGAGCGGAGTCCCCGGCCCACTTCAGCCCCGGCCATCGCTCAGAGCCACCCTGCAGAGCCAGCCCCAGCTAAGTCCAACGTGAAGGACATGGCCACATCTAAAGTAGGGAAGGAAACAGCAAAATCTGATGGGAGACGTGAAGAATATCCACTGGAGAAACCCGAGGAGCCAGTGGATGCCTCAAAGGTAGGTCAGAGCGGAGTCTCTTGGGAAGAGCATCGCTCAAGAAAGTCACCCCAAAGCAGCAGCTCTGTCCTGGGAGATGAGGGGTTTATCCCTCATCCCTCAGTGTCAGGTGGGAGCAGGCATAGGGGTCTGGGTGCCAGGGAAATCCCAGCTGTGACATTCCAGGTGGAAGAAGGAGCTACAGGGCAGTTGAGTATTGGTGGTTGTAGTCAAAGCAAGTGCAGCCTGCTGATAGATGGTTAAAAACACTGGCAAGAGCTGCACGTGATCATGGAAGTAGAGTTCAGAGCTCACCCATGGCCAGACTGTGCCCCCTGATTCCTGGTATGACAGCAGGAGGGAATTCCAGTGAAATCAGTGATAATGGATCTGATCTGCAGCCCAGCGCCGGAATGTTTTTCACCGTGATAGGCTTTTGCTGGGAGAGCTGGTAATACAGTGCCTGCAAACTGGACTAAAACTTTAGTTAGTTTAAAACTTGAAACTTGAAAATGGCACTGGTGAGACCTTGGGGAGATTATTGTTTAAATTCCATACTTTTAATGGTCATTTGATCTTTCTCCAAATGTCTGAGTTCTTTGCTGGGGTTGATACGTGTGTGCTGTTCTAATAAGTCAAAATAATGTGCAAAATTATTGCTGATATTACAGTGTCCTTAATATTCAGCAGATATTACCAACGTATTGAAACCTTGCAGTGGTGCAACAGAAGTGTTTGCCTTGAGACACAGTTTTCACATTACTCCAAAATTTAGCTGTTACCAGCATTGCTGGAACCACATAATACTAAACATATCACACAGTGGGTCTTGTGTGAGCATCTCCAGGGAAGATTCCTATTAATTAAGGTTTGGAGATGGAGGCGAAGAAAGGGCAGTTGCTTCAAAAAATTCCATGGCCCACGTGAACAGTGATTTTTAAATGAAACTGCTGAAGAGAGCTTCAGGCTGGCACTGTGGGGTGGGAATTAGAGCACAGAGATCCTGCCCTCCTATTCCTGCTCAGCTGCTCCCCCCATCATGTTACACTGAGAACGAGGAAATTTTACTTATCCCATCTTACTTATTACAGGTTTTTTCGTAAATGCTTAAACATTAGATTTTTTCTCCTTTAAATATAGTTGTGGGAGGAAAATGTGTATTTGAACTAAATTTACTGTTTCTCCAATGGAGCTGCATCGCTTCTTTTAACACCCACTGATGCTTTTGCCTTCAGAGTACTTGTCAATCTAGTTTCCCTAAAATACTTCCTTTAAAGTGTTAAGACAATCTTGGCTTTCTACTTATGGACAGGAAAGAACCTATTTTGTGATGTTAGGCTTGGTTTTGTAGCTATGCCTCTTCTTACTGCCTCCTCCAGCATAATACCTGTGATACAACCAATAATTTCTGGTTTTGAGAAGATCTGTGTTAATTTGAGCATGTTGCTTTGTTTGGATTTTCACTGGGAGATCCAGCTGCAAATGCCATTTGAAAACATTGCCTAACCAAGCTAATGCAAGTGGGATGCCCTTCTTCAGAAGCACTGGAGAGCACTGGTTTCAAATACAAATAATTCTCAAGCTGGAGGAATTATTTAACATGCTGTTGACTAACAAAGTGCTGGGGAGCTGCCATGTCATTAACCCCTGCCCAGGGCTGCATGTTGGTTTTTGCATGTTCCCCCAGCACTTCAAAACCAACTTTATGCAGCTGTGTTCAGAAACTAAATGGTTTCTTAAAACAAATCTACTAACAAGAAATGTTTTTGCCAATTTATTTCTTAAATGTAGGTGAGGAAAACACACATTGAGGTCACAGTCCCCACCACGAATGGTGCCCATCCCCAGGTTTGTGCTAATAATTCAGTTTAGGTTGCTCACACTTTTTTTTTTTCCAAGGTTCAACGTAGTTAAATGAACCAACAACTCTTTTTTTTTTTTTTTTATCACTGCCCAACAGCAGCAGCCTGCAGAAAAAGAGGAAGAGCTGATAAGAATGAGGAAGGTTAGCCATTTTACCCTTTCACCAGCCAAATTTGCCATATCATTCATGCATCTGTAACCTGTTTAAAAAGACAGTGCTCCAATTTCTGTATGGGTTTTGGGTTGGGGTGTTGGTTTTCTTTTAAACTATCAAATACTTGATTTGAAAATTAATAGCCTTTTGTCCCATAGACAACCTCATTGCTGAAATTATGCATGTTGAATGTTCAGAAGGAACACATGTGTTTTGATTTATGAAATTTCTTCTCTGTAACAAATTTAGCTAGAAACTAAATGTAGCCTGCATTGTCAGAAATGCAAAACAAAAATCAGGAGAAAGCTTCTTTGGTATTGATTAAGTAATAGGGAAACATCCAGGATGGGAAAGTGGCTCAGGTGCAGTTGCTGTGCACGTTGGGACCTTGTAAAAGTCCCCCCAGGCAGTGCAGCCTCGAACTCAGGGGTGGGCCTGCATCTCTCAGGAATGTGGTGTGGTGACTGTGCTTCCACAGAAAACCAGGAACTGTCTCTTTGTGGCCAGAACCAAGGCCCCCCGGGAGCTGTCTCTTTAAAGGACTCATTGCATCTCCCATCTGCCATGAGCCAGACCCCCATTCCCAGCGGGAATTCCCACCTCATGCTGCCACAGTGCTGCACTCCCAACGCTGAGTTAACTTTTTAATTTGCCGATTTATCGATCCCACAAGACCAACGTTTTAATTTTTTGTGCTTTTTTTTGTTTTGTTTTGTTTTCCCCTTTTCTTTCATTTTCACAGAAGAGATCAAAGAGGCTAGATGGTGAAAACATTTATATCAGGCATAGCAATTTAATGTTGGAGGTTTGTATGAACTTGAAGCTTTTTTTGAGTTGCATTTGCTAAAACTTCTGTATCTGCGCTGAACTTCTTCCTCTTCTGCTGCTGCCCTTGTTTTTGCATGCTCTTGCATGAAAGACCATTTGATTTGATATTTTAATTATGCTTCTGCATGGTGACAGTAAACATGATGATGTGCAGGCCTTCTTCCTCTTCTGACTTTCATTCTCTCATACCTCCCCAAAATACATGATTGGCAGTGCTCAGATCTGCTCTGGGACTGCTGGCTGCTCAGAGGGTCATGGATTGTAGTGCTGGGCTTTTTCACAGCTTGAAACAAATTCTTTTTCTGGGGTAAAAGCCAGTCTGTAAAAATATAAAATTCAGGATAAGCTGCTGGTGAAGTTGGGGCAGATTGCCCAGAGCAGCTGTGGCTGCCCCTGGATCCCTGGAAGTGTCCCAAGGCCAGGTTGGATGGGGTTTGGAGCATCCTGGGATAGTGGAAGGTGTCCCTCTCCAGGGCAGGGGGAGAATGGAGACTTCAAGTTCCCTTCCAATCCAAACCATTCCAGGATTATGTGAAATTGTCACCTCTGTGGTGTCCAGGCCATCACAATGTCCATGTTGCTTCAGGCAGGAATGATCATTTTGAATGATGCAGTGGTGGTTGCAGCTTTTCCATCCTCTTCCCAGCCCTTTTTGGCCTTGCAGCACCTCACCACCCCTGGGCCCCATCCTGCCTCAGTGCCATGTCCCTCTGGAACTGATAGAGAGGCTCAGTGGTCACAGGTGGCTTATCCTTCCACATTACAGCTCCTCTCTTTGGATTTGGGAGCCCTTTCCACTTGTTTTCACCTAAACTCAGTCTCAGAACAGACCATGCCAATCATATATTTTATTTTCTTTAATACACTCTGTTATGGGAGATGTTTTGTGGCTTCTGATACTCTGGTCCTGTGTTACGTGTTCCTACTCAGACTTGCAGCACCAGCAGCTCGTAGGGTTTCCCCTAGTGGTATCCCTTGAAAATGGAGTGTACTAACTGCCTTCTCATCAGAATGTTCAAAGTTTTGCAGCTTCTGTGTGGGTTTCTTGGGGTTTGTTGTTTTTTGGTGGTGTTTTTTTTTTTTTGTTTTTTTTTTTTTACTACAACATAGAGCTTTGAGTCTCAAGTGAAGGGACTGCACATGACAGGCAGAGTTTGGCCGCATCGGAGCACTCTGAAGACCTTGCCTGTTGCTTTTTCACCCAATTCAAAGAGCTCCAATTCCCCAACCCCAAACAGAGCTTTGTCATTGCTTCTAACCTCTTTTTTTCTCATCAGTGCAATACTTGCCTCCAAGCCCTTTCCCTTTCCACTCCTCTTCCCACAGTTCTGTTGCAGGTACTCCAGCCTTCCCCTACAATAGGGCTGACCCAGCAGCTCACCCCCTTTATTCCCTTTATTTTTTTAATCCATGCACTTGGCAGATCAGGTATTTTCCTGGCAGACCTCACACTCCTGAAACTGCCTAGTGATTTTGCTGAAAGCCTTTTAACACTCCACGTGCACTGGCTTCCTGCAGAATGGGCAAAACAGGAGGAAAAGGGTGACACTGAGCAAGCTGGTTCCTCAAGGTGTTTCCCTGGCTCCATGTAGCTCCTCGTGGCTTTGGCTCCTCTGCCAACCCTCCCAGGCCCTGCTTCTGGGCAGTGCTGGAAAGCCAAGGTAGTCCTTCTCTCTTCTCTGAGCCAGGAGCAGCTGTAAGGTTCTTAGATCAGGCAGGGATTTACCCCAGAGTCCACAGCAGACTCATTTCTACTTTTTTTTCCTACCTAACAGGCACTTGCCTTATACTTTCATCTAGGATAGAAGCCAAAAATTGTTATTTTTCCCCCCAGAACTGTGCCAAAAAAAGTAAATATTGTTAAAGAGGCATTTAGGGTTTGGCCCTCTGGAGGGAGGGCGGTGTGTCCTCAGTGAGCTGCAGGAATGGAGATTTTTGGGAGGGCCCTCCTTTAGGGATGCATTTGCTGTCCCATCTAAAATTGATGGGCTGAGTAACACCTAAAAGCACAAAAAGAGTGAAATTTCCTGGTGATGCTTTTACTGACCTTGATTTTCCCCTTTCTTGCTGCTTTTTGGCCTTGTCCTGAAAAGTTGTTTGCATTCTGAAAAAGCTTTCTTTTCTACAGCCTCTGGTTTGCTTGCAAGGAAGAACTATTTTTAACAGGTTGACATGCCTTGAAGTATGTGTGTTTATGCTGTAAACTGGCATCACACAGTAAAAATCTGACTTTTTCCAGATGAAAAATTTTAGCAGGAGTTTCTTGATTGATCCAGCATAAAGTAAATTTTCAGTTTGATTTTCTTCCAAAAAAAAAAATCTCATCTTTGTTTCTGAAGTCTAAAACTGCCTATGATAGCTCCTGGAGGGATGAGATGAGAGGGAGGGAAAAAAATGGTAATGAGGATATTCTGGAAGCAAAGATAATTTCTGCTAGGAAAAAAGAGAAACAAAAAAAGGTATGAAGCAAGTAAATAAAATTGAGAAAACATTTTCTTTATCATCAATTGTATTAATACCTGGAAATACTCAGGCTAGCAGAGGGTAAAGAAAGCAAACCCACAAAATTTAAAGATGTTAAATATAATAAGCCAAAGAAACGTAGTCTGGCAAATATAAAAAATCCTGTTGGGGGAAAATCCATTCTATTCCAGCTCAGCTGTCATCTGGTTTGGTGTGGCTTGAGATGAATCAATGGCATGTCCTGCTGCTGGAGGAGACCCTGTTCTGGGGTTGTAGTTTATCTCAATTAATCAAGGAGGAGGAGAGAGGATGCTCCCTTTGTGTGTTTGCAGTGTGAGCACAGGTTGGGAAGTTGTCAGTAGCTCTGCTAAGTGCAGCTTTGCTAAACACAGCTTAGGCAGTCCCGAGTCTCTCCGTGTCCCTTCACTTATCCTGTCCTTTTGCTGATAGGACCTAGATAAGACCCAGGAAGAAATAAAGAAGCACCATGCCAACATCAGTGAGTTGAAGAAAAACTTCATGGAATCCGTCCCAGAGCCTCGGCCGAGTGAGTGGGACAAACGTTTGTCCACCCACTCCCCTTTCCGCAGCCTCAACGTCAACGGGCAGATTCCCACGGGAGCGGATGGAGTGAGTACCTCGGCACGGGGTGTTGCAAGGGGCAGCCTGCAGTGTGGGGTTCAGCTCCCCTTAGCTTCTGCTCATTTTCAGTTTTAACAGTTACTATTGACTTGTGACATGTAGAATGTTCTCTGAGAGAATCGAAGCTTTAGTCATAGTATCATAAAAATGTGATTTTTTGGTAAGAAGGATGTAAGAATTCCTTAACTGCTACTGATACTACTTTTCCTAGCGTTGCTGTCAGTGTCGGATGCTAGAGAGCACTTCCCATGGCAGGTCTGGGGAATGGCTCATTCCTGGATCTCCCCAAAATGTAGAAAAAACCCTGACAAACCCAATATCCAAATACCGAAATTATTACTTCAGAAATAACATTACAGATAACCCAGTGGAGAAGGACTGGGATGGGATGATTTTTCCAAAATCACTTTGTTCTCCAGTTAATCTGGTATGTTATTGGGTTTAGACTTGCATTAGGAACGCCAGGTGCTGATCTACTGTGGAGGCTTTGAGAAGACTACCTGGGTGGCCACAGCAGGGCTGTTCAAACATGATGAGACTCTCCCTCCTTCCAGGAACTGTGTGTTAGTAACCACATACACTCACAGTTTCTCTGCTAATTTGCTTAAAAAGGTAATTTTTCAAGGAAAAAACAGTCACCAACTGGTTTCTTCTTGGCTAGCAGACACCTCTGCGTAATGCTGGTGCTAACTGGCTCAGATTTGGAGTCTGTGAGTAAAACTGTAGTTAGTGCCTGTGGTAATCAGTCTTTTAAGTGGTAAATGCAATTTTTTATTGCAACAGAAAAATTGCATCCTGACTGCAAGTAGTGGCAATTGAAGACTCTCTTGGTAGAAAGGCCAGTTTTCCCCTTCCTTCCCACAGCCCTGCAGATGAACTAGTATTTTATGTTCAAACAAGGCAGATACTTATTAATCAGGAAATAATCTTTCAGTGGATGGAGGGTAATTGTAACATGTACAAGGGGTTTAACACCAAGTTGACTACAGGCTCCTCAAAGCTTGGAGTAAAGCCAGGACAGCTAAAGGGCTTTTTTTGCCTACTGGAAAAGCGAGATCTCCAAAATGAACTAAATCAGGATGGTTTAGACTGGAAGGGAACTTAAAGCCCTTCCAGTCCCGCCCCTGCCATGGGCTGGGGCACCTTCCCCTGTCCTGGGTTCCTCCAAGCCCCATCCAGCCTGACCTTCCAGGGATCCAGGGGCAGCCACTGCTTTTGCGGGCGGCCTATTGTTGGGATTACCCTGTTGAACACATGGACAGACTTCACCCTCTGTGGCTGAGCCTCAGCCTAGATTCCTCAGGAGTGTGGGCAGCAGAGCTCTGCTCACGGTGCCCAGTGGGTGGGACAGAGCAGAGGCTCTCAAGCTCTACAACTGCAGTTCAAGAATGTTATTCTTGGTGTTTAAGAAGAATTTCTTGCAAGGTGACCACACTGAGACCTTGGAGGGCTGCTGGTCACCATAACTGGATGGTGTGGGCTTGTCCCACCTAAGGCTGCAGTGGATCTGCAGCACTGCAGAATTGGTGTCAGCCCTAGATTTGCATTTCTGGAAGTTTCTTCTTAATCTGGTCCTCTTTGAAATGATCTCACTCTGAGGTTGCTACATCCTGCTTTGAACTTCCAGAAATGCATCTTCTCCAGGCACTGACCGGGGAGAAAGTTTTCCCTCACCTGCATGTACTGAAGGGTCATAAATCAGATGGTAATTAAGGATTGTAAATCATGGTGCAAAGCCATCGCTCCTGTTCATGATGGTACCTTCACCCTGCCTTAGTGGCCAAAGGGTTTTTTGCCAGAGGCCACTTCTCTGCTATTCCTCTATGTTTTATTACGAGACAACTGAACCGTAACACGCTTTGTGTGTCCAGGTCAAGAAAGTCACTGTCCCATCTTCTGAGAGACAGGTTGGTGGGCTTGAGGCAAAGCTGCTGCTCTGATTTGTGCTTCTGAACCAGACTTGCTATTGCAATGGCACTGAGCAAAAGTTCAACAGCAGCTGCTGGATAATGTGGTTTTTTTTTTTTTGCTACATGAAGTAGTTTCATAACTCACACCCAGAGGACTTTGGCACTGCTGCAGCTTTTGCAGCTTTCAGTCTTTGCTTATTTTGGTGCATGGCTGGTTTGAAAAAGCTGCATGACCAATATAACCGTGTATTCGGAGACAAAAGCAATTCTGAAAATTTAACTGTTCCCTGTTCTTTTTATGTTGTCTTTCTTTCCTTCTCTTTTTTTTTTTTTTTTTTTTTGTTGTTGTTGTTTTAATGATCATGTTACTCTTGCATTTTATATTTTTTTTCGCTGCCCAGTCTCCCAGCTACTTTCTCCCAAATTCTCACCACTTAGGGGTGTGCAAAGAACCAGTCCCAAAATACCGCACTGACCAGCGGAGGTTGGCTCAGCTGAGGGAGCTTAGAGCCAAGTTTTTCCTCTCCTAAGTACACTTGGGTTTGACCAGGGCTGGCAAACTAAAGGGATGTAGAGTTACTGAACAGCAACATTCCCACAATCTTTCCTTTCTTCAGCAGAAGTGCTGAAGCCCTTGCATGGTCCTGTGTGCTGATTTACTCATTCTGGGTTTTTATCATTCTTTAGACTCCAGAAACAAAAATGCTAAAACACGGAGCAAAATTCCAGGAGTTTGCACTGCTCCTACTGCCACCCTGCCCGTTCCATGCATGGGATTTCTAAGATTTACAGTTTTTCACTTGTTCAATAGAATTTTCAAACCAATTGAAATTTTGAAATTTTGATACTCTGATCAGAACTTTGGAAAAGTGTTTTGTATCTGCTCTGCAATCTGGCTGTTCCATGGGGTTTTCCAAACGCTGGGTTTTAAGGGCACTGTAGATTAGGAAGGTGTCAGAGACTACATTTTGTACTGCACCATTCCTGTTTTGAATGCTTCAAACATTTTTCTCACCATTCAAATTCCAAAACACTCTGGAGGATTTTGGGCATCCACTTTTCTGGGAGGACAGTCACCAAACACCCATGATCCTGATGCAGATGTTGATGAGCTCTGCAGAGAGAACATGGTTCTGTAGCTCCAGGGCTGGTGTGACCCAGGCCACCAGCAGCTCTGCTCCCCAGGGCAGTTTATTTTATGTTGAGAAGAGCTGCCATAATGCTTTGCACATCTCCAAGTGTCATTTTGGGCACTTTCCATCTGTCATTTTTGTTCATCTCTCTCTGTCTTTCTTGATCTTCTACCACGAAAGCAGACACAGGAACGGCCTCTGTTAGTACAGAATGAAGACAAACTAAAAGAGCAGGAGATACCTACTGAGACAGCCTTTCCCCGGCCAGCAAGTGAAGCAACTCTTCCAAAGGTTTCTATTACAATCCCTGAAGAGCAGAAATCACTCAAAAAGTGTCAGCTGTACTCTAGCATTTTTCCTTCTCCTCGTATTCCCTTTATGATGTCCTTTCTCCTGGTCATAGCACTGACTGTTTGGTGGCTGCTCTTTCTCTGAGTGGCAACAGGGTCATGTTGAAACCTCAAGACCAAAGCTCCTGAATTTCTGGGCTGTAGTCTCTGCTGCATCTTCTTGTCCTGGTCTTTGATCTCCGTAGTTCGCTGTCCCTGCGGGGGACACCCTGTGACTGTCGTGTTAATCCTGCTGTATGTCCTTGTGTGGCTGTGATGGGACCTGGCAGGAGTGGTTGTGGATTGCCAGGTCCATTCTGAAGTTTCCTATGGTGCAAAAGCAAATTCCTTGAATTGTGTTCCCAGCTGCTGTGGGAGGGCAGATGAGGAGAGGAAATCCTGAGAAGAGAGTGGTTTCCCAAGCCCCTGAAGACTTCCCATAAGGAACTGCTGGAGAATTGCTTTTAAGCTTGTTGTTTTAAATGTAAGATATTCACAACCTGAAGAACATTTGACACTGATCTCAAACGTGCTTTACAGGAATCTGCTGAATCACAGAATCCTGGAATGGTTTGGGGTTGGAAGGGCCCATAAAGATCATCTTGTTCCCCCTCTGCTATGGGCAGGGAACCTTCCCCTGGACCAGGTTGTTCCAAGTCCCATTCAACCTGGCCTTGAACAATTCCAGGCATGGGAATCCACAGCCTCTGTGGACAACAAGAGGTTGACTCTCTAGGAAGAACATTGGAATCTAATCCATAAACACGAAATTTCTAGGACACTCAGATTGGCATTTAAATAAAAAGTGCTCATTGCTCCTCTTGGCAATAACTTAGGGACAGGGTCTGCTTTTCGTTTTCTAGTGTGGGAAGCCTGTGACAAAGTATCCCAGCTTCCCTCTCCACCCCTGTTCTCACATCCAAGAAAATACATAGTGTTACAGGAGAAAACCCATTCCAAGGAAATATTTATTGTAAACATAGATTTTTTTTTTTTTTTTTTTAATCTGAAGGTCTTGGTGCACTTGGGATGTGTTTTATTTAATTTGTGTGGAACTAACTGAGGCATGTTTGCTTTGGTCACAGAGATGGAGTTACCTGTTGTTTGAGCATTCCCTCTGTTGGCATGTTGGCTTAGCCACATCAGGACACAATTCTAATGTTAAAGCCTTCAATTGTTTTTGACTTCTTTAACCAAACTGTTGCATGCCAGTTGTTTTTCCACTGCCTACAATGTAAGTGTCTGGATGATGCTCCCATTTATCCAAGTTATCCTGGCTGAGCTGTGCAGGCTCCAGCCCAGCTGGACTGAGCAGAGCTGCTTTGTGAACTGGAGGGAATGTGAGACTTTGTGTCTAAGGGGTTTCTTTTCTGTAAATAGTAATGATGGGGCTGAGCTGAGCCTCCCATTTCTCCTTTCAGCACTAATCCATGTTCTCCTGTGTCCACTGGAGGACTGGGCTGGACACAGTCACTCTGAGAACACCCCCCAGTGTCACCAGTGGTGGCAGCTGCTCCAGCAGCATGGAAGAGAAAGGAGCAGACCTTTATTACATGGACTAAAATGTGTGAATATATATAAATACCAGTATTTATAAGCCTTTCTAGATCTGTATCTGTGTGAACAGTATTATTTAGGAAGCTAGCAGATAAACTTGAAGGAATAAGGCAAACATGGCATATGCTGTCTGGTCTGAGGGTCCATGGGTTATCATGGGCCACTCGAGCCACCTCTCGCTCTTGAGGTACAGGTTGAGGTTCTAAATGCTGTCTCAGAAACTTAGATTGCTAGTGAAACCCTTTGTTTTAATCCCACAGGAATCTTTCCAATTCCTCTTGTAACCTGCTCCGATTAGTTCACCAGTTTGTGCCTTTAGGACTTTGTTTTGTGAGGATGCTGATTTTTCATTGAAAAATATTCTTCCCTTTTTAATACACTGCCTTTAATACACAGTCTTCCTCCTTTGGCACTCGGAAGTGTAGAAGTCTGAGGGTTGTTGGCCAGGTGTAGTCTGGTTTGAAGGAGGGTGTTGGCAGTGGAGCATCCCTTGGAATGCACTTGGACTCCAGCACATCTGGCGTGGAGTTTAGGAAGATGGAGGTGGGCCCTGGAGAGGAGAGGTGAGGGAGGATGCTGGGATGCCTTATTCTGTGCAGAAAATGCAGGGTGGAAGAAGTCAGGGGATACTTGTGGCTGGCATTCCCTGCCTGCATCTCCTTTCCAAAATAGTAACAGTTGTGATGAAGAACAGGGATTGTTTGTTCTCCCCAACCTGGCGTGAAGAGGGAAGAAACAGGAGTTGTTTGGATCTCTCTGTCCATTTTCTGTTCATATTTCGTGGAGTTTGAACACACAGGTGCTTCCTTCCCAAAGCCACTGCTCAGGATCACTGCTTGGGATGCTGCAGTGAGCACTGCTGAGTTTACTGCATTTCTGATCCAGTGACAAGAACCTGGAAGCCACACTGGTGGCTTTGGCAAAGCCATGGTTTCTATAGCTCTGTCACCCATTTTCAAAGGACCTGAATTCTAAAACTTTTTGACCAGAGCAACCTTAGGCCGGAGTGCTCGGGGTGTCTCATCCCAGCGGGATAAGAGATGGGCTCTGTCACCTCTCCTCAATTCTGTAACTCTTTAATTCAAGTGGTCTCTTTCTCTCTTTTTTAATCTTGAGATAAGGCTGGTTGTCATCAGCAAAAAACCTTGGAAACTTTACACTCTGAGAACGCTCAGGAACATTTTTGGGATTTATATACCAGTTATCACTGCAGAGTATAAAGAAATTGAACAAATGCTTTCTGTGTCTCTGGCAGTTTAGGTGCCAGTTATCCATATTCCTCCAGGTAGATATGATCCCTCCTGACAGAGAAAGCCTGTAACTTAGCAGGAACAGAAGCCTCATCTGCCCAAAGTCCCAGGGATGTGCCCGCTGGGCTAGAGCCCCTTTCCTAGTCACTCCTCTGCTTTTTTCCCTGTTTGCTTGTGATGCAAAGGGAGTGACAGTCCATGGCAATCCACGTAAGGATTCTTGCACATTCTGTATCCCGTTTGTGCACATTCCATATCTTTTACACCTTGGTGCTCTGGTTTCCCCCTTTTCCTGTGATGTCAGCACAGGATGCAGCACCAAGAGGAGGATTTTGTGAGTCCTGCTGTCATCCCTGTGCACAGGGAGAGCTGATTGGCTCTACTGCTGTTAAAAGGCTGAGATCTCAGGGGATCTATAAAGGAACCAATACATGAACTTCACTCCTATTTTCCTCAGGAATAAACTTGCTGGGAACACCAGCAGCTCCTCTCTGCCTGCCCTGACACTGGCACCCATTGACACAGAGATTCACACACCTTGTTCAGCCTGGCTGGTGCAGTGCCAGGCTATGAGCGATGGAGAGCTGCGTTATCCCTCCTGCAGAGAAGCTGGAAATGTCTGCAGCATGTAACCTCATCCAGGTTGGCATGAGAAATCCTGGTTTTCCTGCTGCAGAAAATGGCATTCTGGTGACTGGCACACTGGTGACATAGGCAGGATGAGTCTGCCTGCAGTTTTGCCCAGTGCTTTGTGGTGTGGTCACTCTGATGCTCGTGTGTAGGATCCCGCTGGGACCTGTAGAGGGTTCAGTGCTTCCTGTCATGATATCGAGGGTTGGCTCCACACTCACTTCCTGAATCTCCTTACCCAGATTCCAGCTCTTTTGGACACCACCTAAAACACACAGGAGTTTCTTGTGCTTTCTTGCTTTAGGAAAAAGTGGAAGCCCGTATTTTGAAGCAGCAGATGTGCCAGAGGCAATAGCTTGGAACTCTGATTCAGTTCCGAGGCTGTGCTGGGTGTGGGGCTCTGTGTGTGATGATACTTGAGGTCTTCATTGCTGTAAAACAACATCCCTTTTTCTTTTTCGACTGCTAAAAGGGAGCAGATAAATGAGGGTGTTGGCTGCATCTCTTCCCACCTTCTGCCTCACTCGAGCAGTGATGGAAGGTGAGCTGAGGACTCTCTATGGGCAGCTCAGTCAGGGCAGTGTTCAGCCAAGACTGGCTGCCCTCTCTTGTGTTTGTCCAGTAACTAGTGATGACTCTAAAGAGCAGGTATTCCATATCTCCCTCCTGTCCTGAAATAATCAGTAGAGGTGGATTTCCTCAGCACCAAGGGAAGTAGTTTGTGTTTGGAGGAATGAGGCTTGGCTGTACCACCGGCTCCTGGGAAGGTTATCATAGACTCATGAAATACCCTGAGTTGGAAGGGACCCTCAAGGATCATCAAGTCCAGATCCTAATGATTATGGGCAAAGTCTTTCACTTCACATCAGTGTTAGTAATTTGTCACTCTGCGAATTGTTTCACTGGTTTACTGGGTTTTCTTTTTTCCTTGTCATGAGTTGATGGTGCCTGTTCTGACCTACAGGATGAGGGAGGAAGCTTTCTGGATAAATTCAGCCCGAGAAAGGGTTATGGATTCATGCAGAAACTCCTTGGTCTGTACCAAGGGTGGGTGACACTGGAGAACCTGACAGAGGTGATTCCTCTTGTGTCTCTGCATCTTTTGTGGTTTGTGGGGCTGGAGGGAAGGACGGGCCTTGGTTTGAGCCCCTTTGGGATCTTTTAGCAATGGTAGACAGTCCTGTTAGACTAGTCCTGAGAGGACTAGAAACACTTTCTTTTTTACCTAAAATGCTCTCTTTTGGAACACTTTTTTGGTTTTGTATTTTTTCTCAGATTTTTCTTTGTAAATATGTACATTTATCCATTAATAAATGTTATTGCAAATCAGATCTTTCTTTCCACTGCTTATTAACAAAAAAAAAGCTATATATGATCTGTGTTAATGACTTCTTGGACTAACCTTCAGTATTCCTTTCTCAAAGCAGGAGCCATCAGACTCTGAGTCATTGCTGGATGGCATTCAAAGTGTAGGGTCTGTTGGACACTCTTGGGTGTGGGTTGGGTGCTCCTGGGGAGAGGGGGTATACAAGGTTGCAGCTCTAAGATATCAAACTGACCAGAATAATTCAATTGAGGATTAAATCCAGCTTGGTTTAAGACAGGCTTTGTTTGCAGGAGTCCTCTACCAAGTGCTTAATGTCACTCTAGCACCTTCTCCCACTTCACTTTGGAGACTGTGTGGTAGGAAAAATCAATTGCAGAAAGTTGTTTTGAGAGCAGAAGTGAGGCAGGTCCTGCAGAGCTCAGCTACAAGAGCCTCTGGAGTGTTAATATGGGGACAAAAATGCTCCTTTTGGGTTTTGTAGGTGAAGAAACCACATTCCTAATGAACCACTGTTCCTCAGCTCAGTGATACAACATGAGCTTCTGGTGGGTTTTTTCTGGTTGAAACTCAGGTTGTTTTGAGGTTGTGTCAAGAGTCAATTTTAAGTCCCAAGTTTTTCGAGATTACAGGAAGGCAGATCTGGCTGCTCATAATGCTAGTTCCCGAGTTGAGTGTGGCACCAAGGCAGAGCTTTGTGTGACTTGGTTTGAAAAGACAGGTGTTTGTTAAGAAAGGCAGAAGCATCCCTTGAAATGAAAAATGTAAACCCCTTCCCTCCGAATTATTACAATTTTGAAATTAAGGGGCTCTCAGGAAAAGATATGGGAGTAGGAATAACAGTTCTTTATTAGGAAAAAATATATATTAAAAAATAAAGGTAAAAATGCAGTAATACAAAACAACACTGCCAGGGTCAGAGCAGGCCCTGGCAGGCTGTGGGGCAGGGTGGTGGCAGCAGTCCCATTCCATGGGGGCTCAGCCCTCCTGCAGTGCCAGCTGTGCTTCTGCTGGAGCAGGATCCTGCACAAGGCTGGAGTTTTCCTCTGAAGCTCCAGGGCTGCTGGAGATGGGCCTGGGCTCCCTCTGGGAATGCAGTGGGGAAGAAAGCTGCTCCTCTGGGAATGCAGTGGGGAAGAAAGCTGCTCCTCTGGGAATGCAGTGGGGCAGAAAGCTGCTCCTCTGGGAATGCAGTGGGGAAGAAAGCTGCTCCTCTGGGAATGCAGTGGGCAAAGGCTGCTGTGCTGTTCCAAGGGCAGATTGGATCCAGGTAGGAATGCTTGGCTGCTCCCCTGGGCGCAGCCTCTGCCCATGGGATGCTGGAATTTTCTCAGCCATGCAGGGACACTCAGTGGCCATGAACAGAAGATATTTCTCCGGAGGGAGGATTGGTCCTATGAAGAGATAAAGAAAACTGCCCAATGAACAGAAGATAACTGCCCCACCTCTAACAGGTGGCAATAGAATACACATCCCCATCCACATCTTGCAACCTAAGACACTTCATTTATGGAATGAGGGAAGTGGAATGAACAGCACAAAATTGATGGCATTTATAAACACTGACTTTATCCCCTCTTTTCACCTGCTGCTGCTGCACTAAGGCAGCTCTTGCAATGTCACTACTTTGTTCTCTGCAGAGGGGTTTTGGAATAAAGAGCCCTTCATGCGAGAGTACCTGTCCCGCAAAAGAGATGGGAAAGGAGACCAGTGGGGGTGGGCAGAGGAATCATATTGCCCAACAACCTCATTTTGATAATTTAAGTCTTGATCTTGAGATTGTTTCATGTTGCCAAGACATCGATGTAGTGATTGGAGGTGATTGCTGTGTGTTGTGTAATATATTGGATTCTTGTTCATGACAGAATTTAGTCTTTCGAAGGTTTGGGCACACTGTGTGTTTTCTAGCATTACTTTTACTTCTGGTCAAAATCTCTTTTATCTGTCTATCATCTGAGTAGGCTGGTCAGGATGTTGTGATCAGATCAATGGCAGTGAGAAAATCCACTGAAAAACACAAATTTCATTGCCAGGGTGTTTCGAACAGCTTCTGAACATTTTTAACTTTTACCTTAAGGCAAAGCAGTTTGGTAAGGCAGTGGCGGGTACTGTAAAATAAGGATCTCTTGTTTTCTGCTTTATAATACTTTTTACCCAAGTGCTTTGCCAGCTGTGAGATTGAGCATCAGTTGATCTGGGAGCGCTCTCTGGTGAGTGTGGTTTGCTGCAAAGCAACATAATCTCCTTTTGCATCCCTAGACAGTCACTCTGAGCCTGTGAGCTTCTGTGGATCCTTGTTTGGGGATAACCTAATAACAGCGTCAACAATTCCGTTGCCATGCTGGAAAAGAACAAGACTGGGAAGTATTAACCAGCTGGGATTCCTAGCATTTCATGTGGTGGTTGTAGGCAGTTACTGTGCACTACAACTTCATGGTTTTAGCAATTTTTATTTAATGGTAACTGGCAGTTGACATAAGTTTAGCACTCCTTAAGTTTTCTGCAGGATAGTAGTCTGATTTGGGATGGGAATAATGGAATATTCAACAGAGAGAGGCAGCAGCATGAAAAAAAACATCCACTCTGACAACACAGGGCAGCTGAATCATACAAATAGATCCTGATCCAAAACAGCAGAGTCTTGAAAAAATGCAAGCAAACCAATTTGTACAAAACCACTTTTTGAGAAAAATAAATCCTCTTGGCCACTGGTGTCAAACATGAAATTAAGCCTGTTATTAATTTATCCCCAGTCTGAATTATTGTGTGTCACTTCATTGCAACGCTTCAGCTGTATCTTCAGAGGCACAAAGATTTGTATTTTGAAGGGTGACGCTTTAGTTGCATTCATGTCTGGGTCAGTTTGTTTCTTCTGGGGCATTGCATCCTCTCCTGTATTTAATTTACTGTGTGTTTGACTGCTTTGTGCTTGATTTAGGCCTCACTGGTTTGGGGCTATGTCCCTGGAAATGAGTAGTTGGCAGTCCAGGCACCTCTCAGGTTGCCTGGGTCTCAAGGTGAGCTTTGAACTCTGCAAATCTGAGCCCTAAACATAGGTATGCTTTGGCATTTGCAATTTAAAACAAATCTTGATAAGATCAGAATTTGTAACTGATGCTGAAATTTCTATGGGGGAATTTTACATACATTACTTTATTTAGAAACAAATACCTTCCCATTAGTTTATCTTCTTAATAATAATAAGTGGAATAGGAAGGCAAGGCAAAAAGTGTTTCTGATCAGTTGATCTTATCAGGATTTTATTCTGTCTTTCCAGCTTGCATGTTTGCTGCTGCACTTGGCTCTACTGGTGATGAGAATACATGTGGCACAGGCTTCATTCCAGCTCTCCCTTCCTTTTTGCATCTGTCATACAAGATGCTTCCAAAATGCAAATTATTTTATCTGTCTGTGAAAGGGAACTGGGAGGTTGTTTTGACTATATACAGATTTTTGCCTTTTAAATACATCAGTGTTTGTGTAGCTGCTTAATCTTCTTTGTTTTCTCTGTGACTCTTCTGTTGGCTGAGTAGTGCTCCAACTCTTACATAAGGAAATCTCACTCCTAAGGCATGTTCCATTAAACCCTAGAAGATGAGTTGTGTCTTCTCAAGGTCCCATGAATAATTTGCAAGGTTTAGCATCTATAATTAAGGGAAGGTCAGCATATTGGCAGTATATAAATTCAAGTTTTAAACCAACAAGACATGGCTGTACACAGCTGACAACCACATTCATGTTCTGTTTTGTGGAATATTGCAATGTAGAGTGCTGCATTAGGAAATGAGGGTGGGATCTGGATATGGTATTGTAGAATATCCTGAGTGGGAAGGGACCTGCAGGGATCACCCAGTCCAGCCCCTGGCCCTGCCTAGACACCCCAACAACCCCACCCTGGGCAGTGCCAGCACCCTCTGGGGGAAGAACCTTTCCCTGAGCTCCAGCCTGACCTGCCCTGGCCCAGCTCCAGCCGTGCCCTGGCTGCTGTTCCTGTCCCAGAGCAGAGCTGGGAGCTGCCTCTCAGGAGGAAGCTGCACGCTGCCTTGAGGTCTCCAAGTTTCTCCATGTTTGGAGAAACATGTGGAAGTGGGTTTGGATCAGAAATAGCCTTTCCCTGTGAGCACAGTCTGACCTTCCCATCTCAGTGCTGATTGTTCTCCCTCCATTTCTATTAAATGCATTTTGCTAAGCAATATCCCAACAACCTAAGACAAGTACAAGAGGCTGGAAATTCTAATAAATGGAAAGCTTACAGCCAACCTGTCTGCAACATAAAGAAGCAGAGAACTGAAAAATACCATGAGAAATGGGGGAAGAGTAATTTCTTGAAATTATACTTTAAAAAAGCATCTATTTGTTCCTACATAAAGCGGCTCCTGCTTTTATCCTACCATTGAGCAGTGCCGTGAGAGGAGGTCAGTTGAAGTGAAAGCCTCTGGGGTATAAAAAATTAATCATACCAAATAACTCACAGGCTTCAGGCCTCACATTTTAAACACAAATTACAGTTTTTTGGTTGCCCAGGGAATCTTGTTAGAAAGTGAGGCAACAGTTTCAAGGAGTTAAAAGCAGAATCGGGATGGTTTTGGTGGGTTTTGTTGCCCGTGGAAGTTTTGTATGTGCGCAAGTCACTGATTGATACACTGAAATAATTCCAAACTGAGCAAAAAGCACTTAGTGGTGGCTCTTCCTCTAGGTGCAGAGAGTTGTTTTCATATTACTTCCTTAGAATTTAGGAGAGTGGATTATTACTGTGTCAGTAAATGCACTGGGTACAGCACAGAGGTTTTCCAGTGTCCAGCCCCACTGTTGCATGTGTTACTGGAGATGTGATATATGATAAGAACCTGATGTTTTGCCTTGATGCCTTCTGACCTCCTGCTCTCCTTAACTCCCTGCTCTCTTTCTCTCTCTCTCTCTCTCTGGCCTTTTTTGTCTATCCATTTCTTTTTAGAAAATGAGTGACTTTCTCTCCCAAGAGGATGTGGCTGCAGTGGCAGAGTGGAGCAGTTTTAACACTGGCTTTGCGTGGGAGGGCTCAAGGCAGTCGGTAGTTTTTAGTGAGACTCCAGTGCCACCCGCCTCACAGCCTTCTGCCAGCTGGCACTTTGGTGCTTCCTCCCTAAGCAGCGAGGAGGAGGAGGAGAAGGAGCAGGAGGAGGCGGTTCCCAGCCGATCCGCCAGCGAGGAGGACCTGACATGTGGAAAGGGGGTTTGTGTGGATGTGGAGAAGGACTCGGAGCTCTCTGAGCTGGAGCCCCCACCCAGCCCTGCCACACTTCCCCTGCAGCCCTGGGGAGGAGAGGAGGAGGTGGCAGAGGATGGTGAAGACAGCTTTGCCTTTAGAAAGCCACATGGCGAATGTCCCAACCCAGATGCTCCTAACAGGCTGCTGGAGCTCATTCGCTGCTTCCAGGTAGTGAGCCCAGCTCCTGCACCCCACACCCCGGTTTCCTTTGGAGTGGGAACCCAAACACTGCAGCAAGCAGGCGCCAGACACGCATAGGAGTTGGGTTTGCTTGGCTTGGACTCGTGCTTGGAGCTAATGAGCTGGTGAATCTCCCACAGTCAGTGCAATTAAGCCCCTCTCAATTTATCTTTGAATTAAATATGAGCCACTGTCAATTTGTCTTTGCATTAAATACGAGTCCCTTTCAATTTATCTTTGCATGAAATACAGTTGCCACAGTGCAATGCCCTTTGCTCTTCTTGGATTGAAGCATCTTGTGTCATTCCCATGAAAAGGCAATATTTAGGCTCAAAAATAATGTAATTTTAGCTCCTTAAGGAGTGCTGGCTCCAGCTGGACTGGCAGCTGACTCTCAGCACAGCAGAGCAAATTTGAGGTGCTGTCCAGTGTGTCCCTTTGTGCTCCCCACTGTGGGAGGGATTTTTGCCTGCTCCAGTGTTGATGTTGCTTTTGGTTCAATAGATGCCTGTTTCTCCCTGATGATCGCAGTGGCATCTGGCAGGGTTGGGGATGGTGGCAGAAACTGAGCTCTCTGGGAAAGCACTGGCTCTGAACTCACTCTGTCTTCTTCTGGATAATCATCAGGTGTTGGAACAACTGATTTCTCTCCACCCTTATTTTTCTTCCTGTTTTATCTGACATTGATTTAATAAAAGTTAAAGATTTGATGAGGATTTTTCATAACACAGTATTACTCTTGAGGTCAGGATAAAGCTGCTCAACTGTGATAAAGTCTTTGTGTGCCCAGGGTTGGTGTTAATGCTGACGCTGGCATCAGCAGGTGAGGGTCATCTTCTCCTGGCAACTGGCAATGAGCTTCTGGTAATTAGAAAGTTAAGAATCAGTGGAGACAGCGTCTGTGGTGTTGTGACACATCCGTTAAACCCTTAATGCCTGGTTTGGGCTGACCAGAGTCCACAGTGTGGGGAAGGGCTGGAGGATTTTGCTGCCTGTCTAATCCTCACGCCTCATTGCTGCCCTCAGAGCAGTGTGTTGTTCCAGAGACTTAAACCCAAAGATTTCCAGGCTGACCTTGGTTCCCACAGTACTTTTATCAGATCAGTGTCAGAACACTTGCCAGCAGCCCAGTCAGGATGTGGAGATGGGAACTGGCTGTTTACAAGATGTTTTTAACCCTGTCTCACAGCCCCCGCTAGTGAAGACACAGACTGTCACCATCTCTGATGTGTCCAGCGCCATCAAAAGTGAAATTCCCACAAAGGAAGTCCCTATTGTCCACACAGAGACAAAGACCATCACCTATGAAGCTGCACAGGTAAGGTGTGTTCTGATAAATTTCCTAGGGGCTTAATTAAACCCAAGTAAACGTTTTGTTTCCGAATCCTCAGGATGAGACAGCAGCACCTGCCTGTCTCTGCATGTCTGGGTGCAGCACAGGCATTAACTGATGCTGTGGACACTATTTCCAGGTGCATCAAATATTTTTAGAGGAGCAGTGGTTTTGCGATCCCTGAAGAGTAATTATTTTTTCAAGATGTGCTTGCAAACAGAATTTATCTTCAGCTGGTGGTGGCGTCAGGATGTGGCTCTCTCTGTACAAAGTTAACCTGAGTTGGCCTTTTTTTCTGCAATAAATGCCTTGTCTTGTTTTCCCAGATCACCCAAAGAGGCTGTTTATGCCTCTTCAGAACTTGGTTTATAAATTATTTGGTCATCATTAGGTTTCAAGACTGAAATGGTTGTTAAACACCAAATGTTTTGTATAAAATGCAACCTCAGTGGGTATGTGGTGACTGGAAAGTAAAAATCTTAGTGGAGCAATGTTATGAAGCAGAGGATATACAGGTATGGATTCAATGCTGAGGTTAAAATTAATCCTCAGTCTAAAACAGGTTTTAATCACAGAATGGCAGGATGGTTTGGGATTGAAGGAACCTAAGAGTTCACCCAGTTCTAGCCCCCTGCTGTGGGCAGGGACACCTTCCACTATCCCAGGCTGCTCCAAGCCCTGTCCAACCTTGGACACTTCCAGGGATCCAGGGGCAGCCACAGCTTCTCTGGACAGCCTATGCCAGGGCCTCCCCACCCTCCCAGGGAACAATTCCTGATTCCCAATCTCTCATCCAGCCCTGCCCTCCGGCAGTGGAAGCCATTCCCTGTGTCCTGACCCTCCATCCCTTGTCCCATGTCCCTCTCCAGCTCTTCTGGAGCCTCTTTAGGCCCTGGAAGGGCTCTAAGGTCTCCCAGAACCTTCTCCAGGCTGAACACCCCCATCCCTCCCAGCCTTTCTTCATGTATTTGAAATTTTGGAGTCTGTGTCAGCTTGGCTTTGCCATCACTGCGGTGGTCAGCAGCAGCCTGTGCTCTGCTGTTGCAGTGAAGTGACTGCAGGAATCTCATGATTGTATAATTTGGGATTCCTAAGGAATGCTGTGGCTGCTCTGCATCCTCCCAGCTGCAGCACCAGAGAGATCATTCAGACAATGGTGGTGAGCATTGCCCTGGCTTTCAGCAAGTGTGTAGGTGAGTGGAGGAGTTTTGCTCTAACTGGAAAATGGAAAGGAAAAGTGATCTCCAGGGCTGGGATCTGTCAGCCATGTGTGCACAGGATGTGATGTGCCATAAGATCTCTTCCAGACTGTGGAAAATGGTCCCACCTTGTGGTAATTCCAGATATTGTCCCAGTGCTGAGCAAGGACGCTGCCCAGTGGGGACATGGACAGCATGGCCAGAGTGACTTAGTTTGGGATTTTTGGCAGACCTTGAGTGATTGAGTCTTGAAATCCAAGAACTAGCTCTAAAAGTTATTCCTGTTTCAGCAAATGTGTGGACGTTCTTTGCTTCTGCAGAGCATGAAGTGAGGGATGTACAAGGTGTTGTCAGGAAGGAGGAAGGGTGACAATTACCTTCTGAATAAGATTGTGCTCTTGGCTTTGTTGATCTCCACAGATGCAGGCAGGTGGAATTTGGGATCGGTGTCTGTGTTGGTCTCCTGTCATGGTTCAGGCATGGATTGTATGACCAGCACTGCAGGGCCAGCAGCATGCTCAGATTTGGGTACATCCCAGTGCCCCCGGTCTGAGGGGTGTCACAGGTCCTCCCTGAAGGATCTGTGCTTTTTCAGCCTTAAAGCATAGGGACTTTGAGCTTTCAGAGACCTGCCCAGCTCTTGTGCACTTAGGCACAGGTTGACTTGTGTCTTGTCCACAATGGAGCTGCTGTCCTCAAATTGTCCTTTGTCTGGCTCTGGTCATGTGGAGCCTTTGCTTCTGTCCCCACTGCTCAGGGACTGATGGCCTGTTCTTGTTTCCCACAGAC
Organism: Vidua macroura; assembly: GCF_024509145.1. NCBI lineage: Eukaryota > Metazoa > Chordata > Aves > Passeriformes > Viduidae > Vidua > Vidua macroura. Next base: position 7,483,871 of record NC_071595.1, on the reverse strand, counting down.
AGATGGTGGCAATGGGGATTTAGACCCTGGCATCCTGCTGACTGCCCAGACCATCACTTCAGAAACCACCAGCAGCACCACCACCACCCAGATCACCAAGGTAACACCAGGGAGCACCACAAAACACCAATTCAACCAACAGCCTGATGGAGAGATGGGCAGGGATGAAAGAGAGGAAAAAAAAAAGTTTTTGGAAGGTCCTTTCAAACACATGATTAGTACCTGGAGCAAAGCACAAAGGGTTCATTTTCGCCTGTGTTAAATCTGTGGATTGTGCATTAATTGCAGCACAGTCTGGACATGGACTCTGACTGTCCTGTGGGGCAGCAGGAAGAGCTGTACTGTGAGGAGAAGCTCTTCCCTGGCTCAGCTATAAAGAATAACTCTTTGACAGTTTTTCCTTGAGCAGCAGCAGTTTCCCCTGTGACTCTAATGCTGGGTACAACAGCACTATTTGGTGATGCTATTTTTGGATACCATCTTTAGACAGGCAGCCCCCGTGAGCTCAAACGCCTCTGTACTTTTACACTAACAGCAGCTTTTCCTTCTGTTCTAGACTGTGAAAGGTGGCATCTCAGAGACACGGATTGAGAAGAGGATTGTCATCACAGGAGATGCAGATGTAGACCATGACCAGGTAGGAGTATGGATATGATCCAAAAGAGTTTCCCAGAGCTGGCAAAAATCAGTCAGGCTGCCCGTTCAAAGACAGTGTCACCAAAAAATGAACCAGGGAAACTTTACTGGGGTAGAGATAAAAGTTTGTATTTTTAAAAATTGTGGCTGCTCCATCCCTGTAAATGTTCAAGGCCAGGTTGGACAGGGCTTAAAGCAACCTGGTCTAGTGGAAGGTGTCCCTGCCCATGGCAGGGGGTGGAATGGGATGAGGATTTAGGTCCATTTCCAACCAAGCCATTCCATGATTCTATCAGTAATAAATTCCTTTTTGACATTAAGCAGCTGAGCCAGGAAAGCTGAATTCTATGATGAGCAGCAAAGTTTTGATTCCAGAATTGTTTCAGACAGTTGTAGGCTTTTTTTAAAAATCCATAAAAATGTGAAATAAAAGTTTTCTTTGACATCTGGCTGATCTGCATTCCTTTTCCCATAACTTTGAAGCACTATTGCTATACTGTAGTGCCAGAAGTAGTTTCAGAGCACTCAGCACCTGCGTTACATCTCTTTGGCTTTATATGAAACCTTTCTGATGACTCAGCCTCATTGGCCTCTTGCATGTGTTGGAAGTGATGATTTTGTCATCAGGGAATTATACTTTGAATTTAAATTTAGTCACAAGTATCATGGGGGTGGAAAATATTCTTATGACAAGATCTAGTTTATTAACTCCAACAGAAAATGTCTGAGATGTGCCTATCACACTTGCTGGAAGAATAAGCAGGTTATGCTTAATTGCTCTCATCCATCTTCTGCCATGGGGCAGTGGAGAGGTGGGGGTATTCTTCAAATAGTGCTTTCCCTTTCAGAGATAATGTAATAGCACTAAAAGTCACCAAAGTGCGTGGCTGATGTCCTTGGGGCAGTGTTGGCCACCACAATTTAAGACCTAAAACAATTAGAGAGATTCCAAAGGAAGCTCTGAAGATGGGGAAGGATCAGGAGGGGCCGTAGAGGGGGTGGCTGAGGGCACTCTGTGTGTTCAGCTGGAGCAGAGGACACTGAGGGCAAAGCTCAGTGGGGTCTGCAGCTCCTCCCGAGGGGCAGCTCTGATCTCTGCTCCCTATGGTAGAGGAGGTTTAGGCTGGAGCTCAGGGAAAGGTTCTTCCCCCAGAGGGTGCTGGCACTGCCCAGGCTCCCCAGGGAATGGGCATGGCCCCGAGGCTGCCAGAGCTCCAGGAGCCTTTGGACAGCGCTGCCAGGGATGCCCAGGGTGGGGTTGTTTGGGGTCTGGGCAGGGCCTGGACTGGACTGGATGATCCCTGTGGGTCCCTCCCAACTTGTGACTGTAATTTTCCTGAAATTCTATCAAGTGCATCTGTTTTTCCTTTTTACACCCTGGAGTTAGAAGAAGGTTCTTGTGCCCCTGGGGATGGTGGATGCCATGCTCTGACACTCTGACATGCTCTAACCCGTGCTCTCCCATGCTGTCCCTCAGGTCCTGGCACAGGCGATCAAGGCTGCCAAGGAGCAGCACCCAGACATGTCGGTGACCAAAGTGGTTGTGCACCAGGAGACCGAGATTGCAGAGGAGTAGTTGGGCTGTGTGAGTAAAGAGACCACCTCGGATGGGGGCAGGGGTGACTGATCTCAGTGCACAGGAGATTTGGGTAAATAGGGTCAGAGGTGAAGTAAAATGATCATTGTTCTCTGCCGAGTCCTGCTCAGGCTGTTCCTCTTAGATCCGTGGAGGCTGATGAGGCAGTCACAGACAGACTAATCCTGTGGAAATGAGCCCAAATGGTTTAAAAGCTACACAGCTCCTGCCATGAAGCTACTTTGCCTTCCCAAATATCCATGATGTGCTGGGAGCACATGGAGCAGCTGTAGGTGCTGCATAGACCCCTGCCCACATTAGTGCCCAGTAACCCCCGAGCTGGACCCCAAGCTTGCCTGGAAATCCTGTTTCCTGCATTTTTTTAAGTTTGGGAAGGAGCTCCTAAAGGAATCCTGGAGCTCTGGCTGTGCCTCAGTGCTTTAAAGGCCATTCTGCCCCATACCACTGATCACAAAATCCTGGAATGGTTTGGGTTGGATGGGACCATGAAGTTCATCCAGTCCCAGCCCTGCCATGGGCAGGGACATCTTCTACTATCCCAGGATGCTCCAAACCCTGTCCAGCCTGGCCTTGGACACTGCCAGGGATCCAGGGGCAGCCACAGCTTCTCTGGGCACCCTGTGCCAGGGTCTCACCACCCTCCCAGGGAAAAATTCCTTCCCAATATCCCATCCAGCCCTGCCCTCTGACATTCTTGTCCTGTTGCTCCAGACCCCTGTGCAAAGTCACTCTCCTAGGTCCCCTTTAGGCACCTCTGACCTGCTACTGGTGGTAACTCACCTGAATTCAGTTCTCATCCACTTCAGGGAGGCAGATTCCTGTCTCCTCCAGCATGCTGCTGTTGGTAGGTGCAACTTATCATCTTCCTCTCTTGCTAGGAAATGTTCCTGCCCGCTACACCACCAGGAAAAAGAAACCCAGCAAAACTACCAAGAAACTACCTGGAGCACAAAGACCTCGGATTTCAGACTTGACACTCAGAGACATGAATATCATTTATTAAGAGTTGCGCTTTGACATTTTACTTGGGATTTTTCCAGAGTCCACTAGATCCTATTGGATATAGGGTTTTGTTTTGTTTTGTTGGTTTCTTTTTTTTATATCTATTGCGACAGAGATATGCCATATTTCTAACTTCTAAAATATTTCTAATATTTTTTACAGGTTTTCAGTTTTGCATTCCCTCTCACACAAAGCCTCTTCAGACACAGAATCCCACCTCACAGGGCTCCAGGGCTCCCTGTTTTAACTTGTATTCCCTCTGCCTCGTCAGGGATAACGGAGCTGTTCCATGCATATTCCCAGTGCGGGATCTGTGTGCGCCTTCACAAAGCCATGGGTCCTTCTTCCAGGAGAGTCAGTTTAAAGAGTCAGACTTCATGCAGCATTTCCCATTGCCTCTAGCTTATTTTTGTAGCTCTGGAGAGCTCCAGCCCCGCTGCGACCCCTGGGCTGCTCCGAGCTCCCTCCCCACTGGGTTCCAGCCCTGACGTGTGATCACAGTAGGGTTTTGTGGTGTAGCCTATGCACACATCTGAATAGTTGACTAGATTTAAGGAATACTGGAAGTTGCTTCAAGTATCTTATACTGTGAATTTTAGAGCTTTAAGAGGACTGTGATAGCATCTCGCCTTCTTCCCGTGTGTCTCTGCCGAGTGCTCCCCACCCGTTTGTGTTTTCTAGGTGCCATTAAATTAAAAAGCCCTTAGAAGTGTGTGTTTAAGGTGTTTGGACTCGGGATGCTATTAAGGTAGGCTTGTGCAGCATTCACAGGAACTGAGCTTTTCGATGTCATAGTTTTTAACTTGTATGTGTTCATGATTTTTAAACTAGGGAGGGGTTTTTGGTTTTTTTGTAAGTCATGGGTTGGGTTTTTTTCCTCCCCTCACAGTGCTATTTAAAGCTGAACACGTTACTCATTTCCCATAGTGTGTATCCTACTATCATTTAATTTAAACTCCTTTAGACAATCCTTCCTAGGCCTGCAAGCTGTATTTGGAGAGGCCGAACAAGGAATTTTAGGAGGTGTCAGGTGTTGCTGGTTGTGATAGAACCAAACCACATGGGAGGTGTTGACATTCTCTCTTCCACGCTGGCCTGTGGGGCTGGATTTGGCTTCATGACCCCCTTGCTGGAATGAAATATCAGGGTGATTGTCTAAATCTTGAGGCTGAGCTTACAGACCCCCCAGGGCCATCTCCAGCACAGAGGGGGTGATGGAAAAACATGATTTCAGGGGCTGGATGTGCTCCCACTGCTGCTCTCTAAGCTTCATGGGAATGTTCTTGCCTGGTTTGTCCTTCTACCATTTAAATTCAAGAAGCAAAAAATCAACCAAGCTCTGTAAAGAGTCTGCCCAGACACTTGTGAACACTATAGTCCACTTGAGGTTGTGATTTTTTTTTCATGTATAAATATATATATATATACAGTGTGTCACAGTGGTAGCTGAGGGCAGGGAGTGCTCTGCTCCTCAGGTGAGGATGGGAAAAAAATGGCAATAAAGATAAAAGCTCTCCAGTTTTAAATTTAAATCATGTATTTCAGAAGTCACTGGATTTAGCTCAGGCTGCAATGACTTCACTGTTTAGCTGCAACCAGCCCTGGAACTACACTGGGGCTGGTGCAGCTTCTCAGCTTCAGGTGCAATTTTAATTAAGTTGCCAGTATTGGTTGGAGACACTGCTGGAGCTGCTGGATTTTGGCTCTATTTGAGCCTTGCTGGCCCTGGGTCCTGCTCAGCCTCCAGCCTTCCCGTGCCAGCAGCTGCCTCTTCTGGGCTGCTCTGGTGCCTGAGATGCTCTGCCTCCCTCAGGGCATCGTGCTCTGGGGATTTAGGGAGTCCTGGGCTACAGTGCAGAGATGAAGTCTTCCTATCCATGTCTGAAAAGCCCATTCATTCCTTATTCTGCCACGCAGGCTCTGGAAGAGGTCTGTGTCTCTGCTGTCCTCAACTTAGTTGGGTAATGCTTGCCTTAAACACTCATCATGCTGAGCATTCTCTGTCACTGACTTTTTTCTGGGAATTGAGTTCTTTGCCACTCTGTCCTTCCTTCTCTCTTGCAACAGACACCTGAGGAGTGAAGGGGCACATGAAGCAGTGGCTGAGGGGATTTCTGGGCTTTACCAGGCAGAGCCAGTGTGATAAATTAAGTTTGTGCACAGCACTCAAAGGCACTTGGCTGTCAGGAGAATTTAGTGGACTGTGGTCCCTGGGTGTTCCCTTGGGGCATCCCATGCCCTGAGCACGGTGAGTGGGACAAAACACCGCAGGGGATTTCTGGGGTGAGAAACCTGCTGGCAGGAGAGGTTGTTCCTTTCCAAAAGGATATGGTCACTGTCGCTGCAGATGTCCCTTGTTAAAGGGCCTGTGGACCAGAACAACCCTATTTTTATTTTTTTCCTTTGATTTTGGGTGGCTGTTTCCAGGTTGTCCATTTTCACACTTGCCCCCGCTGAGTTCGTGCTTCTCCTGGAGTAATTCAAACAAGTCATGGCCTCATGTGCCCTTTGCCACTGCCTGCTGTCTGACCTCAGGGGTTTCCAGCCCCACTCCTGCCAACACGGTGCCCGAGCCCAGGAGCTGGACAGGAGCCTGGGAAGAAGATAAAAGTTAAAAGCAGAAGAAGCTTCTCTCACCCTCAGCCAAGGCCGTGGTGGAGCTGCCCACTCCCCTTCCACCTCTGGTGGGATTTAAAATCCTTGGCTCTGAGCGTGCTGTGTCAGCTCTAGGGACAAACCAGCTAAGTAAGGTCTATTTATATGAATGTTCCCAGCTCTTCCCACTCCACAAATTCACCCAGAGACTGTCTTGATTGTATAATATGCATTATATGGAAGCTATTTATATATGAATGAATGTTTTTATAGAAAGGAAGGCAAGGAGCTCTTGTTCTTCTCCATTAAACTGGAATGGCAGCTCCGGTTGCCCAGTAGCAATCCCTGACCAACAGAGATGTGTTAGCAAAGGACTGACTGATTTCTGGTTTTAATAAACTGTGGTTTGCTGATTTTCCTAATTGTACAATTACCTTAAGAGGTGGTAGCATCCCAGCCTTAGAGATGAAACTTGTAAAAACAAAAAAATAAATTATTTAGTTGAGAAGATGAAGGAGCTTTGTAAATTTTTTAAGGCAATTGTGAATTGTCTAGGTTAGGCATTTACACTCTTTATAAAAATAGGAACTTTTAAAGTTGGCAAAACTTTCTAGATCAACTAGTAATGGGAGCTGTTATTTTGGATTTTCATAGTGAATCAAAGGGAAAGTTGCCATAGTGTTTAGGCAGACCTAAGTGTTCAGTATTGCTTCTTGTATTGCATTTTTTCAATAAATCTTCAAACAAAACTCTCTCCCTGGCACTGAATTCTCTTCCTCCTTCTCACCTTCCTCCAGGTCTCTCTCCTTAGCCTGGCTTTGTGGTGACTTGGTTTTACTAGCCTAAACCAAAGCCCCTAAATGTAGCTACAATGGTGTCAAAGCTCTCCCAGCCCAGGGCCAACATTTCCCTGCACTCTTGGTGCCTTCAGACCCTTTAAACAGTTCCCATTGTGGTCACATGAGGGACCAAAGCCCCCAGAAGGGCCAGAAGCAATTCCCAGAGTTGCAGTTTGCCCCAAAGAAGCATCACTTGATATAAAACCTTCCTTTGAGTTGTAGAATTTGTGGTGAGCCCAGGTGAGGCGTGTGCTCAGCAGCTGCTGCCCAACTCTAAGTAAGTGTGACTCAACTGGAGTGAAATCCATCGATATTTTGGTCCTAATTTTTTTTCTGGCTGCAGCAGCTTTAGGAGGGACAGAAATAAGGCATAAAAAGCTGACAGGGCATCTTGGCTGTAGGCCTGACAGAGAACAAGAACCAGATGGCCCAGTTAGGGCAGCTGGAGACTGGAAATCGGCTGGGAAGAGCTTCTCTGGGGGCAGGGGCAGCCCAGGGGCTGGTGTGGTACCTCCCTGTGCCTCGGTTTCCCTAACAGGCAGAAAGAGAAGGGTGGCACGTGGCATGTGAATTCCCATTGCTCCAGACAGCCATCACTGCTTCCACCCTGACCCTGGACAGTTTGCTTCCAAGTACTAAATCTCAGTGTCCTGTAAAGCCAAAATTACCAAGGAGCCTCAGAACCTGACCCTGGAGAGTTGGGAACCTGCCACCACTGGAGCTGCTTTCCCGTAAGTGTCACAGCAGCATGACTCACTCAGCTCTGCAGCAGAGCCAGGTCCTGTTACCTCCAGGCTTCTGCCCCCAGCCTGGCAGGGTCATGCTGAAAACAGCCCTGTTCCAGGGAGCTGGGGCTTGGGGAGGTCCCAGCACCTTCAGACCGCACTGGTGTGAGGGGTCATGGCTGGCTACAAAGCACAGCCCCAAAAACATCACGTCTGCAGACAGCCAGCCAAGAAATGGCTTAGTCCCTTTGCTTAGCTGCACTTTGGGATGTCAGTCCCCTGCTCAACAGCCAAGACATCATCACCTGCTCCCACTTTTGGTCCTATTGAGCATCACCTGGGGAGCAGCTCCAAGCTCTGTCAAGCTCCTGTGGGTCCCAGTGTGTCCTGGCAGAACCACCATCATCAGCCTTGGGACTCCCGCAGGAGGGGACATGGGGCTGATGGTTCCCAAAGGATGTGGTTCCACATCCCTGTCCTGGACACTGCAGGGACGTCAGTGGCACCAGGGATATGGTCCCACACTGCCCATCCACCCAAACCATGGTGCTTTGCTGGGCAGGAGTGTTGCCATTGCTAGTGAAGGGACACTCCAGCACAGGGGACGCTGGAACCCCATCCACAATGCCCAGGGGAAAAGTGTCCTCATCTTATTTCCCCAGGGTACAAGCACAGAGACAGCAAACACCCACCTCAATGCTCAGCAGTCTGGGGCCGTCCCAGGAGACTGGAAAGGCTTTTCCTTAAAGCTCCCCAAAGCCCCTCTGGGTGAGTGTCCCAAGCTCAGGGTGCCTTTATCCACCTCACAGCAAGAGCAGGAGGGGGTGTGGTAATGTTGCTTGTGGCGTTTTGCCTGGCTACCAGCTAGGGAAAATAGGCAAATACCATGGCAATCCAGATGCAAATAAATCAATACCCCAAGCCCTTGTCCCAGCTGTGCAGGAAGCAGCAGCTCCCGGCGGGCCAAGTCTGCGCTCCTGGGTGGCCCTACTCCCACCCCAGGCCCCAGATTCCACACCAAAGGCAATGACTGTCTTGGAGGTCCCATCCTGTGGCAAGAAACCACAAAAGCTGCTTTCCTTCATCACCCATCCCTGGTCCTTCCTCATGTCTCCATCTCAGAACTCAGCCTGGAGAAGCAGCTGTCACATCAGGAGAAGTTCCCACTAAGTCACAGCTTATTCCAGCCCAGGCTATTTTTAGGCTGTTCCTCCTGGTTTTGGGGCTCAGCAGCCAGTCGTGTTCCTGGAGTATCAGGGCTGCCCTCAGGGCTCCAGGGGGAATTGCTGCGGGAGCCAGGCAGCAGCAGGGTGACTCCATCCCTTCCAGCTGGGAGAGACAAGGGTCTGAAATAAACAGGATTGAAAGGGGAGGAATTATGTTGGCAATGGGCCAGGTTGGACACACTGAGCTCAGCTCTGAGTTCCATCACTGGGGAAACTGAGGCACAAAAGAATAGCCAAAACCAGGTGGGGAATCACCTCAGGTCCTGCAGCAGCTGGGTCAATGGCCTTAGATTCACCCCTGCTCCGTCCCCAACCACCCAGGGAAGCACCAGTGCAGACTCCTGCAGATTCATGGGTATCTTTTGTTTTTTGCCCCCAGCATGGGCAGTGGTCCCTGATGGGCTCCAAGCCAAAGCCCCAGAGATTTGGGCTCCAGCCCCATGCCAGTGCTCAGCTGTCAGGACACATCCTGTGGATGCTGACAACACTGAGGGAACTCTGGCTTTTGACTCAGGACCAGCCCCAGGGCAATCATCCCACATTGCTCAGCACATTTCTACAGTAGGATTAACGTGCAGAGCCTTGGGTGGCAGCAAACCTATACAGGATGCTCCCAAACCCACAGAAAAAAAAAAAAAAAAATTAAGCAACTACTCCCAACCCCACCCCAGCTCCAGCCCTGTTCCAGCTCCCCTGGGTACCGGGAAGCACTAGGATGGGTGCCTTTGGCTCAGTGCTGGCTCATTCATTCAGAGAGGCATTTTGTATCACACTCTTGCCCTTTTTTAAAATAAAGCAACAGAAATGAGCCCCCTGCCAAAAGGGCCAGGGTGTTACAGACCTGGGGAGCACACCTGCACCCATCCCACCGGTCCTCTTTAGCCATGGAGGAAAAAAGGCACACTCACCCAGCACAGGTCACACTGTCCCCTACGCGTCATCTTCCCGACACCTCGGCAGGAGATTTACGGCCGGGATCACTCACTCCTGGCTGTACTGCAAGTGCACACTGGGAGCAGAGCCCTCGCCTTCCCACAGACCTTAAATCGTAAGGAAGGGCACTCCAGCCAAGCAGATCCATGGCTGTGACCTGCCCCACTGTGGGGAGAGGAGGAGGAGGTGGAGGAAGAAGAGGAGAAAGAGCTGCAAACCAGCCAACGGCTGAGCAATATCAGGGAGTGATTGTCCCCAGCTGTGGGTGTTGTGCTCTCTGGGGACAGAGGTGAACCAGCAGCAAATCTGGAGACCCACTGGCACTACTGGGCTGTCCCTGGGCATGAGAGACCCTCTCACAACCACTGGCAGGGTCTGCACCTCCCCAGGGCATATCTCCCACACACAGCCTGTGGTAGTGGTTCCCTCAATCCATTTTGCCAATTTTATCCATTTTTGGCCCAAACTAAGCTGTCCTGTAGCCATGCACCGGCTGAGAGGTCTCTTGGTGGTGGGGGATAACTGCAATTGCCTTTGGTCTCTCCGGCCTCCATCCTCTGGTCCAAGGGACCCCTGGGCTCAGCCCTCCTCAGCCTGGACATGTTGGTGTTGGGGACAAACCCCCGATTTTCTTTGCTGATGTTTATGATGAAATACCCCTTCTGTTGGTAGGAATCTCCTCCTGCAGTGGCCACCTCCTGGGGTGGGATACCATGGGGGTGACAACAGCTGGATATTTAGTCCATAGTGTGTCCAGCCTGTTCCTAAGTAGGACAGAAGGTACTACCAAGCACTGCCCTTCACAGGCTGTGCAGTGTGACATCTCCAGGGCTTCCAGGATTGTTCCACTTCACAGCTCTGCAGCCAAGCAGTCAACGGAGGGATCCATCCAGGATCTTTTAATTTCTGTTTCTAACCCACCTCACCCTGCCCAGTTCATTCCCAGAACACCGTGAGGACAGCATACATGGCATCCATCCACTGAAACCAGCACTGCTAATATCCCACAAATACTCTGGGAACAGTGTCCACAGACGGAGCTGAAGATGAGGGATGCACAGATGCTGCTCTTCCCTGGAGAAGGCACAGGGCTTCTCACCCTGCCAGATTAATTAATCAAGCTGCTTTGTGTTTTGAAATGATCCCTGTGTGACTCAGAAATGCCTCTCCTGGATGATGCTGCTGAGCTGGGAAGGAGGATAGGGCAGGAGGAGGATGGGGCAGGAGGATGATGCTGGTGCAGGCACATGGTCCAGGCAGGTTGCCCTGTGATCCAGCCATTTCCCACAGTTAGACTGAGCCTCAGCCAGAAACTGAAGGGGAAAAATTTAAAAAAAACCACCCCCAGCAGCTTCTCGTGCAGCTCCTTGTGGCATTTTGGGCTTCAGTTTCTTGCTGCCAGTTCCCAAAGCATGGCCCAGGGCCCAGCATTAGCTCTGGCTGCAGATGGTTAAGCCCAAGTAAAAAGTTATTTTTGGACAAAAACCTTCTGGCACTTCCCCTGGGATGCTGCTCCAGGGCAGACCCCAATGGTGACTTTTTCTTGTTGTTTATTGCATTGAATCAGTGCCTGAATAATGTTGAGATTAAGCAGCCAAATAAATAGCTGAGCTTGGGCTGGTATCACTCCCAGAGAATCCTTTGGGATGCAACTGGGCCCAAACTGCAGCTGTCTGTCCCATCTCCGGTCCCTGCACGGAGGAAGCTGCATCCAAGCTCTCTGGGAGGGTTGGCACTGGAAACAGACAGCTTTTCCCTGTAAAGCAGAACACCCCCCATCAAAGCACTGTGGGGAGTGCTTTGGGAGAAGCTTTTTGGGAGAAGGTGGGGCTGGGGAAGAAAAGACACTTTGATCTGGAGAAGGATGTGGTTCCCAAAGTTTGCAAGGTCTGACACTCTGTGTTAACTTCAGACCAGAGAAGGAGAAGCAGAGACAGGAATAACCCCTCCTGCAAACACTTCATACAGATAAAAGAGATTACAGCCACCCAACAGGCCCCGGTTTTGGAAAGGCAAAAGGCAAAGATCTCATCTAGGCTGCCACAGCCATTTTAAAGCCTCCCGAGTTGCTGGAGAGCAGAGCTGTCCTTGTCCCATCGCTCCAATCCATCCTTCCACATGCCCTGGCACCCCGGGTCTCCTCCTGCCCAAGGGAGAGCTGGAGGGAGTAAGAAGGGATGGGATGAACCCCCAGCTCCCTTTTCTCCAGAAATCTATCCCAGTGCTGAGGCTGCCTCTCTGGCCTCATCCCATACAGCTCCTGTTCTGCATCCAACAGGCACAAAGTAACAGAACAGCACCAAACAGCACCTGGCAAAAACAGCACTGACACTCCCCTACCTCTCTGCCCCTTCACATCCTTCCTCCCACCACCTGCATCCTCCATCCCACCAAAAACCAGCACAAACAAACCCAGATCCACTGAGAGGCTCGCAGAATTGCTGCACCCCAGGTGGGCAGCAGCACCTGGCTCGCTGCCTGCAACTCCCTGGGCACCTTCTACATCCCTTCTCTCCATAAAAACCCCAAACCTTGTACTTATCACCTCATCCTATGAATGCTGAGCAGCTGGTTATGGAGCATTCCTTCTTCAGTGGAGTCTGGGTGGGGGCACAAGGCCTCACAGCCCCTCTGGACAGACTGCTGCAGGCACTGCCCCTCCCAAGCATCCCAGGCCAGAGGAGGAGGCAAGGCAGCACCACATGGCATCCAGATAATATTTAATAGCCCCGTTGGGCCGACGTGCTCTGGCTAAGCAAATTTTCTGGTGGGTTGAGGCTGGATAAGAGGACATCACCCCCCAAAGCATCTCCCCACCCCAACCCTGCTGAGATAAAGTGCTGTGGGACCTGGTGGGGCTTCACCTGCCCCCATGTCCCTATCCCACCATTTGTGTGGGGTCTCAAAGCGAGGACTCTTCTGGAAAAGCCACCAGGAGAAGGGCTTGTAAGGCCAAGGGCATCCAGCCGGCAGGACATCCCACCTAGGCGAGTCCTCACCCAGGAGCGGAGGGTCAGGACCTTCCTCTTGGCATTGGCTTAAAAATGCCGCCCCCAAACCCCTCCTGGATGTGGGGTTTTGGGGTTGCTGGTGGGTGCTGGGGGCCAGGATGAGGGACTGGGATGTTACGGTCCCCAAAGGTGCTGGGAACATCAGACCCGTGTGCCCTGCTCCATCCCCACCACCCAGGAGCTGGGCAGGGGCTCGCCCCGGCTCGGGGGCTCGCTGGGCTCCAGCAGCTGGTCTGAGGACTCGCCAGTACTTTCCAGTTTGGCGTAGCCCACAAGGCTGACGTGGTCCAGCCGAGGCCAGCTCCGGTTCTTACGGTCCTTGATGGGGGCCACCAGCAGCACCCCCGGCCGGCCAAGGTCCAGGGATTTGGAGTGTCCCGGGGTGTGGAGGTGCACGTCGGAGCCGAGCTCCACCAGCGGCTCTGCACCGGGACAGCTGGTATCCACGCTGATGACAACGTGGCCACCACCACCACGGCCACCCTGGCTGCAGAGTGCGGTGCTGTCACCAATGGAAAGCGGAGCCCGGGAGAGCTGTGGTGTTTTGGGGGGATGCTCAGCAGAGCCCCTCTCTGCCCTCCCATCGGCCCCCCGTGCTGCCCCATCCAGCAAGCAGTTGTTGAGCTTGATTATGGGCAGCGTCAAGGCCCCCACGGCCGAGGACAGGAGGGACTCGGCTCCAGCGTGGCACGGGAGGCTCAGGTTGACCTCGGTGGAGCGGAGGCTGCGGAGAGAGGTCGCAGGGGAAGCCGCCGGGTGCTGCAGGAGCTCGGCCATGGCCTGGAGCCGGCCGGGGCCGTAGCAGTCAGACCACTTGCTGCCAGGGCTGGGGCAGGGCTGACAGGACAGGTCCACCTGGTAACAGCCCTCCAAGCACTCAGCATTGGCCTTGGGGAAGGGCTGGCTGTCCCCATGCTGGCAGTGCCCATCCTCGGGGCCGGTCCCCTCGGGCAGGCCCACTGCCAGGCTGTAGAGCCCCTTCTGCATCAGCTGCCGGGTCTCCATGTCCCTGTTCTCGTACAGCATCGTGTTGGCGCAGATGAAGATGAAGAGCCCAATGCCCATGATGACAGGGCCGATCAGCTTCAGCTTCTCACTGTGGGGCATGTGGCGCCCAGCCGCCACCTCCCTCCTCGTGTCCCCCACCGCACTGGTGTTCCCCGCGCTGGCCCCGGTGCCCCCATATCCCCGGTAAGGCCAGTAGCCCACCACGGCAATGGTCATGCCCACCAGGACCACCGAGATGCCCACCATAACGAAGGCCCCCGCGGGCGAGCGCATGCGGAGCTGCCCTTTGGGCGAGGGCTCCGTCGGGGGCTTGCGCCGCAGGCGGCGGCCCTGGCGCCGCGCTGGGACGAGGGGCACGGGCACCTTGGGCCCTCCGTGCTCGGGTCCCCGCATGGGCACGTTGGATTCGGTGCTCTCTGCAGTCATCGTCTCTGGCTCAGCCGCAATTCCTGCACGATGGGAGGAGAAAAAGGTGAGCAGGCATCACTGGGGATCCTTGTGCCCAGGATGCTGGAGCGTGGGCTCCACAGGGACACTGAGAGCACGGGGATGCCGGGGCACAAGGACACCGAGCCCACAGGCTACACCAGGCAGGGACAAGCAGCTTCGCTCTGCCCAACTGCTCCCCTCTTTCCTCAAGTCACTTCTCTCTCCCCACTCAGGAGTGAAGGGCTGAGGCACCCCTTCCAACCACGCTCCCAAAGCTCCCAAACTCACCCCTCTAAAACCCCTGAGCTGCGCAGGAAGCGAGGACAGCTGGGACCCTGCTGTGCCACACCCAGCACAGAGCCATCGCTGGCATCGCAGCCTAAGGGACCTGTCCTGGGTCGCCTCAGTCCTGCAACACCTGCAGAAGGTGCCACCCCCAGTCTACCACAACAGCAGTGAGGGAAGGGGCTATTTATTCATCTGCTGGGGAAACTGAGGCACCTGGAAACTCAAATGAAAGGTCTGACACAGCCACACCACCTAGAGCCCTGTGAGTGATGATCCAAGCAGGACCTAAAAACCTAAACCAACATCAAGGCACTCTCTAGACGGCAGGACCCACCAATCCATGGAGAATTTAAGCTAAAAGAGGTGTTTTCCCCAATTTTCTGCTGTCTCTTATTTCTTCTGACCTGCTCAGTGCATCCCCAGGATCCTACCCTCACACACACCAACACAAAACTCCACATCTAGGGATTTACAGGGATTTACAGTGCATGGTGTGTCATTTTATCCAGAACTTTATTTCCTAGATGAGCAAAAAGGTGTGGAAGCTGCTGCCCAACACAGCGGGTGACCAGACTGGCAGGAAGCATCAGCTGGGCAGGCACCATTGTGCCTGGGATAAGTGGAACCCTGGGAAGCTAAAACAGGCCTTGAACAAGTCCCAGAGCAAAATCATCTTTAAAAACATAAATAAGCTCATGCTGACAGGAATCCATGTCCTCACAGAGTGGTGCTGCATGCCCAGCCATGGCTGGCAGCGGGGCTGGGGCAGGATGGGGTGTCCGTGCACTCTCCTGTGTCTCCCAGCACTGCCAGCATGGAAATGCTGCCCAGGCCCTTCCCAAAGGAACATCCCAAAGGGGATGTGAGCAGGGAGAGCTGCAGGCTGGCCCCCAGCCAAGGGATGCTGTGGGAGGGAGCTTGTTACCCCACAGCATCTTAAACTGCCAAGAAAAGCATTTGGACAACACAATCGTGGATATTCAGCAAATCAAATCCAGAAACGAAATGCAGGGAGAGCCCTGCAGGAGGAGAGGGGTGATCACTACAATTTCGCTCCCCAAGATGAATGAAGTGCTGAGATCCAGTGACCAGCATCCAAACAGCAGAAAAATACTACTTTTTTTCCCCCAGTTAATCATCTTAAAGGTGTTATTAGCATCAGAGGGAAGGAATTAAAGATACGAGATCCAGGATGACAGCTTGTTCCTGGCACAAGGCTGTCAAGCTGTGACAACTCGAGTAAGGGAGATTTAAAGGGGAAAAAAAATAAAGTCCCAAACAAACTAGACCAAACCCCAGGCCACTGCTGAGTGGAGTGTTAAGGCTTTCTGAAAAATAAGTTGATAATCCCACATGGCAAAGGGAGAAACACAATAAACCCAAGGTAATGTTCATCCTGAAAAATGAGGCTTTAAATATTTTGGTATTAAAGGGAAACTACTGAACACTTGAACACATCCCAAAGACTGTGGGCTTTTTGCCTCCAAATGCCCTGATTAAAGTTATGTCTCAATTTTCTCTAATTGCCATCTTTGCTTCAAACTCTCTTAATTTTTATAGCAAACCCTTTAAATGCCTTGCTGGCTACTTAGGGATTCAGAAGAGAATGACCCTCTACATTGCAAGAGAAAGCTCCTGGACACTGACTGGGGGGAACATGACCCCCACAGCTCACGACCCCAAGCTCACACTGGACACACACCACGCACCTCCTGTTTTATTCTGGAGCCTCAGCCATGCCTCCTTAACCCCAGTTCCTCTGACCTCTCTAACCCCTGCTGTGGAATCAAGACCAATGTCCACAGGGACCAGGAGCATCCCTGGTGTCCCACCTGTGGGGACAAAGAGCATCTCATGGGGAGAACAAGCTTCACTGGGGTCCTGCCTGTGAGGACCGTGAGCACCTCCCAAATCCTGCCTGTGAGGACCACGCATCCTTTGGATCCCACCCAGGACCATGCTTTGGGTCTAGGTGATGTTCACCTGGGCTGCACCAGGCTGCTCTTACCACACTTTTGCTCTGGATACAGTCTGGGATTCATCTCAGGCTGCTTGGGAATGGGTACAGGAGGATGAGAGGTGCCCACCCACCCCACATCCACAGGGTCCAGACCACACTGGGGCTGGAACAATCCCCTTCCCACCTCCTCTCCTTTTCCCTGGGCACAGGGACAGAGGTGCTGGCAGGAGGGACAGGCAGATGCCACCCATCTGGCTGCAGGTGGGGAATACCCTCTGTAGCCCTGGCCACTATTCCTGCCCAGAGTGCCTGTCCCTTATGTGCCCGCTGCCGTGTTCTGAACTTGGAGCATTTCCTTGCTCATTGCTGGGGCTGGCTGTTCCCAGAGTTCAAAACCATTATTTTTATTAATAGAATCCCCAAGGTTATATAACCCTTTTAGAAAAAATAAATTAAAAAAATACAAGACCCAGCACCACCATTCCCTCCTGCACCCTGCAGCCGCTGATGCTCCCGAGAACGGATGAATCCCACGTTAGAGCAGCGGCGTCAGACACAGCTCAGAGCACAGGAACGGGGCTCGGGGACAGCCCGGTGCCATGCTGGGGACAGGCAGTGGCTCGGCATTCCTGGCCACCTCCGTCCAGCCCGGAGGCATTTGTGGCTCACCAGGACCAGCTCGGAGGTTTCCATTCCCGGCGGGAAGGAATGACAGCATGGAACTGTAAATGTCGTACTGGAGCGGGATCAGCGCTGCTCTGCTGCCAGGTTAAGCTCCCAATCCTCGCAATAAGCCTGACATTAAAATAAACCCAAATATTTCTCTAATCCCTCCCATCACGAAGGCACATTGCTGGCTCCACCCTCCCACCTCAATCCTCTCTGGCCGCCTTCGCAGATTGATTCTCCTAAAATTTGACACTAAATCCCATTGCATCTGACAGCAGCAGAGCTGGGTGGTGGTAAAGCAGAATTTGGGAAGGGTCCCTCCTGCAGGCAGATCCTCACATCCCCTGGGTGTCCCTGGGATGCTCTGCCCCTACCACGACCACACTGCCAGCTTGAATTTCCAACATCAAAGGCTATCAAAAAGCAGAAATGGCCTCCAAATCTCCCTCTGGCTGAGGGAAGAGAAGCTGTAATGGTGTCTGGAAGTGCCACTCCAGTCCTGTGCCACAGGAGGTGCCACCCAGCTCAGTGATGGGCTGGAGATGCAGAAATGCCATATGGAGAAGGGCCAAGTGCAGGCAGCTCTGAGGGCCTTCCCCTTGAGGTTTATCCCTCTTGCCAGTTATCCTTCCAGGAGCTTTTTTCTTTTCCTTGGCTCGTACCTGGAAAGGGCTTCACTGCAGGACAGCATCCACCACACAGAAGGGAATCCAGCATCTCCCTAGGGAGAGTGTTCCCATTGCTGCCATGCCTCATCCCAGGCTGTGCTCCCCAGCCACGGGGCATGATCCCATTCTGCACCCAGGATCCCACCCTGGATGCAGGATCCTGTAGGTCCTGTGCAGGGCATCACCCCGGGAGCTGGCACAGGAGCACCCCTGGCTGTAATGAACACCCAAGAAATGCCCAACAAACAGAAACCACCTCTGTTTTCTTTTTCTTTTCCTAAAGTACTGTGACTTTAAAGATGCTCTCCTCATTTTGGGAATAAACTGATTTTGCAATTTGCTGCTGAATCAGCCAGCAAAGCCTGCAGTGTGTCTAAAGGCCACAGTGATGGGTGAGACCCCAAACCAGGGAGCACAGCCCAGCCCCCTCTGCCTCATCCAAGCCCTGGGGAGCCTATGACACCCAAGCCCTTAGTGGCTGAGCTCCCCCAAATCCCTCTCCACAAGGAAAGGGGATCCAGGCAGCCAAGACCTTCTGGGTATGAGGCTGTGTCGAGCTGCCGGAGCCCCCCCGGTTCTCCCACCCACAGGGAAGGTATGGAGAATGGGAATGACAGTCTGCACTGAGATGTGCTGCTTAAAAATAACTCCTTTTCAGCCCAACCTCCAACGCCGCCCCCGGCACGGGGCAGGAGGCGACCACAGGAGCAGTACCCAGGCACCAGCTCCCTCCCTGTCCCACTCCCATCCTGGCTGCTGGAGACTGAAGCCAAGGCCCGCAGGGGAGCAGCAGTGATCCCAGTGCATGCTGCACCCCTCATGCTGGCTACTCGGGGTGGTCTGAGCCCTCATATCCCACCTGTGCAGTGCCTCCTCCTTCCCTAATTCTCTGAGTTCACCTCAAGTTCCCCTCCTTGGCTACACATAAAGGGCTCCAGAGAGAGGGAACAGGAGAAAAATCTGCCAGACATTTCTGGGGGTTTCCCAGCAGGAGCAAACTGTCACCATCCCAGCATCCACTGGCAGCTCCCAGTCCGAGCCTCCCCTGGGCTCATTCCCAAGGAATAAAACCTCCCTGTGTGAACCTGACACAAGCGTTCCCAATGCGGTGACAAAATCCATGGCTCCAGCTGGGGACACACATTAATCAACCGCAATTAATTAAGTTCCCTCATTGAAACTTCCATATAAACTCAGTAATGCTAATTACCACAGCATGGGAAGGATTATCCCCTTCCCAGCAGGAGTCACCTTCTGGTCCTGGACAGGGAGTCTCACTGGGGTTGTGACAGATTTTCACCTTTGCTGCAGCACTGAAGACCCTGGGACTGACAACCCAAAGGTCAGAAGTGCCCCTGATTCCCCTCTCCGCAACACGAAGACCTTGGTTTTCCCAGGGGAAGGATGGGATCAGGAGGGTTTAACACAAAACCACCTGCACCAAGCAACTATCAACAGGGGCATCACCCCCACACCTGGCCGGGCTGTGGAGAAGCAGCGTGCCTGCCTCCCATCATCAGGTCACACGTCCCAGGAGCCACCAAGGCCACTACTGTCACCTGCAGTATGATCCAGGGGAAGATGGTGCTGGGGTGATCTGGGGACACACGGGTCTCTCCTTTTGCTTTCCGCCCTGTGCCTGACCCCCGGCAGAAGGGTCCTGATGGGCAAATGGGACGTGAGGAGTGAGAGGCATCAGTACCACCAGTAGCTCCAGCTCCATTCACCTTGACTTCCCCAAACTCCTCCCTGCTCCTAAAAAATGGGGCCATGCTCTGAACGCCTCTCTAACCCTCAGGCAAGAGAAAGTGTGTGGAAACATCCCACTGATTACTAATTATCAGAGCTTGCCTTACCCAGATTTGCTCTGCTAATTAGACTAATCTCCACGGCTGGGAAATGAGCTGCAGTCATCCATGGCGAGGAGCTCACGCAACTTGGATGTTGCTTAACTCTGACATGTCAGACCCCTGCGATGGGAGCGTGATTGTAATTCCTGGCTGCTTCTGACAGGCCATTGTTTAAGGAGACAATGAAAATCCACAAATTTGGTGTTTCTCCCTCAAGTCAGTGCTGAAATCAGGACATCTGCATTGCTCAACTTTTTTGATAGGGACCAGATGCAAATAATTAATAAATCCAAATTCAAGATAATGCAGACTAAATTTAAATGGAGAGAGCTCTTTGCTCACTTGGAGGAGGGGGAGGAGTGAGGGGCTCAGGGGGATTTCCTGGGAGAATTCTTGCCTCTGGGAAGTGGTATGGGGTGGCAGGGCACCCAAGGATGCAGGCTGTGGCCAAGCACCTTGCAAATCCTCACAGCCACGAGAAAAGGAAGGAGAGTAAAAGAAAAATCCATAGGCTGAGATTTCCAGGGAATTAGGACCAAACTCTTTCTGAATTTGGCAGAAATTCTGCCTTCTGCTGCTTCTTTGAAAAAATCCCTGCCAGCATGGAGGGAGGGGATGGGATGGAAGGATGGAGTCCAGAGGCTACCTCCCTGCTCCCCAAGTTATCCAGGGGGTACAGACACACAGATCCCATCTCCCGCTCCACAGGCCCACATCCCACTCGGCCTGCGAGCAATGAAGTTCCCAGCTGTTTTCCCAGCTGGTATCACTCTTAACTCCCAGCTTTTTAACCCCCATCTCCCCTGCTCTTTACCCTGCAAAAGACACATCTCGCTGATTTCATGAGCAAGGATCCAAACCCACCTAGAGGTGAGACAGAGTGGGTCTGGCTGCGGTCTCTGACCCCTCCATGCTATAAAGCTCAGCCCCTTGTGCACACAGGCCCTCTCGATCCCAAACTCCAGGACCTACTGGGATAATTTCCACCCACTTCTCTCTCAAGTGTCTACTTCAAACCCTGCGTGGGGATCAGCTGCGGGGCTACTCCTCACCCCACTCCTCTGCCAGGAGCCTCGGGAATTGCAAAAAGTGCTGGGATTGGGCAGTTCTGCTCAGCTCCCGGGTTTTGGCTGTGTGAAGATGTGTGTGCCTCTGTGTGGGCTTGCACAAGAGTGTGCGTGCACATCTGTGCACAGCTGGCTGTGCGTGTGTGGTGCGTGTCCGTGTGCGTGTCTGGGTGTCCCCGTGCGCGCTCGGTGTCTGTGGGAGCAGATGTGTACCTGTGGGTACATCGTGTCCGTGGGTGCCTGGTGCCCCCCAGTGCGCAGAGCCTGTGGGTGCCCGGTGCCTGCCCACGGGTGTCCGGGGGTGCTCAGTGCCTGCCTGTGGGTGCCCGGTGCCTGCCCACGGGTGTCCGGGGGTGCTCAGTGCCTGCCTGTGGGTGCCCGGTGCCTGCCCACGGGTGTCCGGGGGTGCTCAGCGTCCCGCGCATCCCGCCCGGGTTCCGTGTGCCCGAGGTGGATGTGGATGTGGATGTGGATGTGGATGCGGATGCGGATGCGCACGGCCGGTGCCGCGTGTCCGTGCCCGTGTCCCCCCCGCCGTCCCCCCGTGCCCGCACTCACCGGCGGCCGCCGAGCCGTGCGCCTCCCGCCGGGGCCAGGGCCGGTGCCCCGGGGGCGGCGGGCGCTGGGCTCCGCCGCCGCGGCCGGGGCCATGGGGCGGTGGGATCCCGGCTCCCGGCTCCCCGCTCGCCGCCGCCGGGACGTCTGGGCGCGGGCAGGGGGGGCGGCGGGTTCCGCCCGGGCCCGGGTCCCGCCCCGGCCCCGCGGGGGGCGGAGCGCGGCGGGGTCGGGCGGGGGGGACGCGGCCGGGACGGGACCCCCCGGTGCCCCTCCCGGGGCGGGCTCCGGCGGGGCCGGCGGCCGCTTCCCGGCCGTGGGAAAGTTGCGATCGCGGTGCGGGATCGATGGGATTTGGGATTTTCCTGGCTCCGAGCGGGGCCGGCAGCGGCGGGGGATGGAAGGGGCCGGGCTGGGATCCTTCCTCCGCCCCGCTCCCGGCTCCCCTCGGCCAGCCGCGACCCCGGGCCCTCCCGCGGGACGGGCCCTGCCTCGCCGGGGGATGCTCCAGTGGAAGGTGTCCCTGCCCACGCCAGGGGGGAGGGATGAAACTGGATGGTCTTTAAGGACCCTTCCCAGACAGACTATTCCATGATTCTGTGATCCTATGAAATACTCAGAGCTCAGAGACCCTTCTCCACCCCACCAGCAAAGGCCCCCAGGCCCCCAGCCTGCAGTGCACCAGAAGATCTCAGTTCTCCGAGACAGGCCAGCCTGTGCTGGGGCTGGGGCTGCAGTGGACCCCCTCCCTTTCAGCACAGGGAATTCGGCAGCTGGGATGAAGCATTATCCCACGTCAATCCTGGCAGCTGGAGGCGTTTGCTGCAGCCCCCCCAGACGGTGCTAACACAGGTTCCAGAGGCACTTTCTCCTCCAGGCAGGCACAGTGTAAGGACCCTCTGCAAGGAGCTGCTCAGAGTGCAGGGCATTGTTCCCCCTCCTCTGAACTTGCCAAAGACACAGCACATCTCTCTGTCATCCCCAGGGATTATGGCACAGCACCACCATTCCTGCATCCTCATCCTCATCTCCATCCCCACATGCTCATCCCCATTTCCTCCTCCCCGTGCCCACATCCCCACAGGGCAATGAACAGAATCCCCCAGCTGTAACCAGGGGCACATCCTGACACACCAAAACTGGCAATCCAAGCCTTCACCAGCGTATTTCCACCCCAGCACCACACCCCCACACTCCAGCAAGTGCTGTGGGGACTCCAACTCACCCAGAGCCTCAGATGTTCTGCAGGCAGAGGCTCTTTCTCAGCCTTTAATTAAAAGTGTGCCAAGGTCATATTCCCCAGATCCCTGCTCTCCCTAGGAAGCCACAAAACAACTCAGCAATGCCCTGTGTAACTTTGCCACTGACGCCCCACAGTCCAGAAGCAGATACAGGATCCAGCTAAATGTCTCTGTGGCAGGGAGCACTTCCTAGGAAAGGTTTTTAGGGATAAAGCTTAAAAATGAGGTGCAGGACACCAGGTTCCTCACCTGTCTCTGGCAGGGAGCATCATCCAGAGGGCTGATGATGAGGGAAGTTAGTCCCCAGTTCTGGGGGACTGCTGCACAGGGTTGATTCTTCGTCTCCTTGCCGAGCTCAATTAAAGCAACTTCTGTGAATCTTTGGAGTTTCTTCAGGGAAGGGATTATGGCTGTGGGTCCAAGGTGCCAGCTGCATTGCTGGAGTGTAGCAATGCCTCACTCATCCAAGCCTTCCAGACAAGGAACACCACTGCCCAGGGAAGAATGGGATTTGACTTTAGCTTTTCATGCTGTTCAAGCAACACATTCAAGGTGTCCCTTTGCCACCACTGGAACCCATCTGGGTACCCCATGATCCAGAAGAAATTAGTGCTTTTGAGCAAAATTTGATTTCTATTCAGAGGCTGTACCTGTGCCAGGCAGTGCTGGCCAAAGAGCCAGAGCGGGAAGTGGTGGGAGCTCAGTGCTGGCAGCTTTTGGAGCAGGGCTTGGCGGTTTGGCAGCATGGGCAGGGCAGGGGGCTGGCAGCATGGGGCTGGCAGAGGCCACCATGCTCCAGTAGAGCCCCTCCCTGCACAGGCTCTGTCTCCACAGTAGTTTTCCAGTCACAGGTCACCAGTGATGCACTGAGTGGGCTGGTCTCCCCCAGGGGTCAACTGTTAATGTGGGGAGAGATGCTGGAGGCAGGACTGGGGGAGAGGGAAGCTGCCTGTGGTTCCCTGGGGTTAAAGTTGGACTGTGCAGGACAGGAAGAGCTCAGCCTGGGTTTTCCACCCTTCCTGAGATGGAAGCTGCTGGGATGGGGATGTGGGTTCCTCCTGTGTCCTTGCAGATAGTGGGACCATCTCTCTCCAGAGGAGCAGAGGGATGAAGAGAAGAAAAGAACCCACTGGGGACAAAAGTGCCAGCAGGGAGAGAAGAGGGGGCTCAGGGAGGAGGTTTTGGAGAAGAGCCCATGGCAGGGCAGGAGATGTGCAGGGCCAAAAGCTCAGAGCTTTTCCCTATGCCCTGGGAGAGGGTGGCAGTGGTGGCTCTTACAGACACATCTGGGATGGGGAAGAACAACAAGAAACGATATGAAAAAGAACCAACATCACTGTCTCTCTTTAAAGAGAGAAAAATTAGATCTCATTATAACTGGCCACCTCCTCTTGATTTTAGGGGAGGGAGGGAACCTGAATCCTTGTTTGAAGATCTGGTAATCCTGGCAAAGCCTTCTCTGCTCTCTGCTGCTTCGGCTGGGGACTGAATCTGGGCAGGAGGGACCATGTGGATGGAGGAAGGAGGACCAGGCAGGGAGTGATCACAGCCAGGATCTGAGAGCAGAGAGAAGGAATGTTGTTATGGAGAGGCTGAAAGCTCGGGGTGGGGATGAGTCATGCTGGAGAACATACAGCTGTTGGAGCGGGATTTGGCACCGGCTCGCGGGGCTGAGGAGCCTCCCCCATTACCAGAGAGGGAAAGAGGAGCCTCCATGCTGGCTCGGCTCTGACCTGGCAGAGGCAGCTGTCGACCTGTGCTGGAGGTGACGGGCAGAGAATGCTGCCTGCTAAAGTGGGGTCATGGCCTGGAGAGGTATTTTGGGCAGCAGAAAGTGCTCAGTAGTGAGATCCCCTCTGGCTGAGGGATGTGTATCCTGAGTGCCAGGGCTACTCTCCATGACACTGCCTTGGAGAAGGAGAGTCAGAGCAGTGGGGCTGGGATGGGGCTGGCCAGGTCAGCTGTGAAGGACAAAGCATGAAGCAGACATTACCCCCTTACCTAGTGACAGGGGAACCAAGGCATGGAGCAGAATATGCTGCCTGTGGGCTCCTTGGCCCATGGTCACGGCCTCCTCGTGCTGGGAGAGGTGGATGGGGCCTGGAAGTGATTTCTGCCTGAGGAGTCAGACCACCATCCCTCCTGGGCTGCTGGCAGCTGATGGTTGTAGGGCACCAGAGCTTCCATCCAGCTTCTATCCAGCTTCCATCCAACTTCCATCCATCAGAAGGTGCTGCAGCAGCTTCCCCAGAATTCCCAAGGCTGCCACAGGGCTGAGGGGGAAAAACAGTCCCCCACATCCACTGGAGCCGGGGCAGGCAGAGAAGGAGATTTGGGCAGGGCATTAGGAGCAGAAGGGTGAGCCAGCACCTCCCCAAAGTCACTTTCAGAGAGATGGTTTTTGTATGATGCCTGGAAATAACCACAGCACCAGATTCCTGGTGCCGTGGGCTAAAAGCATCATACAAAATGCCATCCAGGCATCATACAAAAACCAGATTCCTGGTGCTGTGGGCTAAAAGCTCCATAGGCTGCTTCGGAGGTGGCCCCACTACTGGGGTAAGTGAAACTACTGTAAATACAAACAGACTTGTAATTAATCATGCTCTGTAAATGTGAAGTCATTATCTGGAAAAGTAATTATCTCCAGCTTTTCAATAAGAACTTGGAAAAACCTAAAGAGTTGAGTTCTGGAAATGTCATCCATCTCCATGTAGAAGAAAAGCTGCATATTTTCACATATTAATGCAAGTTAATCGAATGTACAAAATAAGTGAGATTTACTACATCTCCAAAGCTGTAAATTAAATGTCTCTTCTCTTCCCAGGGATTTATGAAAGTGTTTCGCAAACTTTGGACACAAACATTGGACGCATCCTGTGGTGCTGTGTTTAATTTTCTAGCCAGTGGACATAAGATGGGATCTGATTTACAGATCTGTCCTCCACTGCCATGTAAAGCAATCCTTCCTTGCCTGACTGGGCTCATGGGTGCAGAGCTCCGTGTAACAAATTCCTCTTTCCAAACAGCCAAACCCAAATGTTTTCCAGTTGAAAGGAACATCAAGTCGACCACTTCAAGCCAAAGTTTTATGCAACTGAAAGTCCACAGAAATACATACATGCTTGACTGAAAATATTTGGGAAAATGTCATTGCCTGCTGCATTTACATTCCTGATGCTCCAGCAGCCACCTGGGGAGAGGAAGAGCAAGAGGAGGAGGAGGAAAAGGAGGAGGAGGAGCAGGAAGAGAGAGGCTGCAGACCTGGGGGCAGCACTTGCTAGAAACTACTGGGCCATTGCATTTCCAGCTTGGATGGTGCAGTGTTAGCACAGGCTGGGTAGGAGATCTGCACTGAAGTGGGTTTAATGTCACCCTATGTCTCTAACACACACTGAGAGCAGAGAGCTGCAGGGAAGGTGCTCGATCTCGTGTACACATACCCAGCACTCAGAGGGTGGCTCAGGCTGGGGTTAGTGCAGCCAGAATGAATTTTAAGCAGCCAGAAGCACTCAGGAGAGGGGCTTTTGCTCTGGAGGAGCTGCATCTGGTCATCACTTGCTTTTCTTCGTCACATAAAGGATCAAGATCCACATCCTGATGGGAAGGGTGGACTGTCTCTAAAGATTATTCCAAAATGCTCCAAAAGGCTCATCCTTCTATCTCTTCACCAGCTTTCAGAGAGTTTCTTGCATCAAAGTGTTTTGGTTTGTCATTTCAGTTATATCCTAAATTACTAAGCATTAGTGCTTGCTAATGTTGAAGTAACAGAAATAAAAGCTGAAGTACTTCAGCTAAAGCTGGGATGAGATATTTTACAGAAATGCAATATTCTGAGATTGCCTTTTCATTTCAAAATGAGCCATAATATTTCCAGCTCCACATGCCTCTTGGTGGGGGGAGGAAATTTGGATTTTCAACCCTTTCTTGCTTTGCCAGAGCAGGCAGGGAAAGATTTGAGACAGGCTGGGCTCTCACTGTCAGCAGCTGTGTGAAACCCTGGTGGCTTGGGGTTGGGGGATCATCCTGATGTCTCATCCTACAGGAGAAATCCCATGGGAATCTAATGAACCCATCAGGGCCAAATTTGAACAGTCACTGAGAAAAATGCATTTTAGACCCTATTTAATCAAATTGCTGAACTTGTCACTGCAGGAGCTCAGGAACAAGTTCAGAAGGGGCAAACTGCAGTTGAGGGGAAAGAGCTTCATCGTCAGCTAACAACCGTGGTCAATGGGATGGCGGGATGACGCCTGCACTGCAGAAGCCCTCAGGGCATTGCTGCTCTGAAGGGATGGAGCACACCAGGGAAGAATCGTCCTCCATCCATCCTGACCCATGCCAAGATCCACATCTGAAAACCCTCCCGTTCCTTTTTCCTTCCCTCATTAAATCACACGCTCGTTAGCACCAGGCCTTCATTAGCAGCTTGCAGGGGGAAGGTGCTGTGCCCTGAAGGAAATGTGAAACCACAGGGTCTGGCAGCGTCTCTGCTCCTTGTTCCCACAGTGGGACATGGAGCCATCCTGTACCAAAAGCCCCTTCCTAAAACGCTTCAATATCTGCTTTGGTGATGCAAGAGCTGAGCACCCCCAGTCCATCGCACAAGGAAAACTGCACGACTTGGGTGCTTGGGCACCCATAAGACAAAAATGTCCCTTTGTCTGCCTTGATTCACAGGCTGAGGACACGCCTTGGCTCAGAACATCAAATGGCCGTTATTGGCAATTCAGATACCTGAGCCCAGTGTTCCCAAAATACAGCAAACATCCTCACTGAAATGGTGCCTCTTGCTGTGCCTGAGCACCTGGTCTTCCAGCAGCCCTAGAGAAGGCTCTGGTTCTGCTACCAAGCTGCTAAAGGATTAGTAAATTGGAAAAAAAAAAAAATACAGACAACCCAAACCAGAATAAAAAAAAATCACTCTGTGCAATATACACAGCCTTTCTTGTGCTTTACAGTTGGCTGCTGAGGTCAGGCAGGAGCAGGAGGAGCCTGTGCAGTGCCTCAGCACTAACACATTTATCTGCTCCTCAGCCCATCAGCTGCATCTCAGCAATTCTGGAACATTATTGCATTTATCCATGTCTCTGTTTCAAATAACATCAGGAAGCTGAGACCTCAGGAGGGGAGAGGACTTGGGCGAGATCCTCTGGAAAGGGAGGTGAGCCCAATCTCAGCCACAAAGCTTTCTTGTTTGGAATATTCTGTTTCATCCCAGGATGCATTGTCCTCTGCAGCCCTTTCCTTGGCAGATTTGGATCCCCTCACCCACATCACCTCACAGACATGGAGCCACTGCACACAAGAGCTTCTCCGACTTTCTGGAGCATGGGAGGATGCAGAATGCTCCCCCACACCTCACAGCAGGGCAGCCCCCGAGGCTTTAGGGGATCTCAGCCATAGAACACCAGAACATCAGCATGACCCTTGCAAATCCTTCCTCCCTTACTCCCCAGGGACACTAGCCTAGAAGCTGGGCTGGAGCTGTGCCCTGGTTGTGTTCAAGGTGATGTTGGCCAAATTAACCTGATGGGTTTGGAGCTGTGGGACCCAAAAAGCAGGAACACCCAGGCATTAAACAGCAACTTTCAGGGAACTCATTTCTCTCTGGTCAGCTCAGACACGGGGTTTGTCTTGGACAAATTATTTTCTCTCCCCTGGGAAGGTCCTGGAAACCCCTTGGCTGCTCAATGGTTGAGATGTGGCAACCTCATCAAAAGCCGTGGGGCTTATATAGGGCTGGGATTCATCCAAAGGACACATTTCCACCCAAAGGGCACTCTCCTACCCAAAGCAAGCTGGAGCAGAGCCTGTCTGTCATATGGTGCAGCCAGGAGTAGCTGGGAGGAAGGCTGTGGAGAGCTTCCACAATTTCACCTTTGCAATTTCTTCTCTAAAGTGAGAAGATCAAGAGGAAGAAGAAGCAGGGAGGGGAAAAAAGGGGAAAAGAAAAGAGGGGACATTTGCAGGTATCCTTTTCCTTCCCTGCTGGAAAGCTCAGATGTTGAGGATGGAAACGCACCACACCAGTGATTTCCAGGAAATTATTTGGGCTACAGCATCTCACTGTGCTTGACCTTCCCAGGTCACTGAGAGGCTCCGCAGACAAAGAAGAGCTATTAACGCTAATGGGTGGGAAGTGGCCATGAATAAATCAGCAGCATCTTCCCAACCATCAAAGCCTGAAACTCTCCCATATGGAGCGAAGAGCAGATGGGAGGAAGGGTGATGTTTGGTCTATGACAGGGGTTATCAGATGCTGTTACCTACCAACCCAAGAGACTTGGCCCCACAGATCCCCACCCTGCTGCCGTGGGGGATTTTGGACCTCACCCCCAGCACTGAACAGAAATCCCCTCCCAAAGCCACAACTGATCATCACAGAGTGAAGCCTTTCCCTTTGGAACAGCTCTGGGCTGGATCTGTGCAGGGGTTTCACACTTCCCCGCCCTTTCGATGCCACAGATGAGAGACAAGACGAGGAGAAGCACCACCAGCCCGATTCCTCCCTGTAACCAGACAAATCCTTCTACCTCCAGCCATCCAGTCTGGCCCCAGTAATTCCAAATCCAAGGCATTAGACATTTAATCTTACATTTTATCATGTCTCCTCTTACCAGAGGGTCTGAAATTAAAAAGGAATGAGGGAAGAGCTGAGCTCCTGTGAGTTTAATTGGTTCTGGCTGGTGGATAAGAAGGAAGAAGGGAAACACAGCAGTTTCTTTTGCTGGCTTTCCCTGGTGTTTTCTGAGCAGCTGTAACTATTCCAGAAGAGGGGAAGAGATGCAGGACCGAGGAGGGAGGGGACAAATGCCCCCTCCCAGGACAGAATAGGAGCTCGTGTTTGTGTCTCAGCTGGCCCTGGGCATGTGGAGCTGAGCCAGCAGCCTTGGCTGCACCCCGTGGACATCATTTTCCATGATGCAAACTGGGAGAAGGGGAGAGAGGCCAAGGCAGGGCACAGATGAGGCAGCACTTCGGTGCCTTTGATGTCCTCTCCTGCCATGCAGAAAATTTGGAGGCATCTCCCCTGCCCTGGGCTGGTGCTGGGGAGGGTCCCACTCGAGCTGTGAGTGGGGCTGGATGCTGAGCACTGGGGACAGAGCCAGAGGGGATGGAGAACAATGGCTGGGGGCCAGGGATCTCCATTTCCAAGCACCAGGAGCTGACAGCAGACTGGATTTGGCTATGGCTCCCAGAGGGCACACGGTGTAGGTCACACCTCCTTTTGCTTATGCCCTGTGGGTTCTGAGATATAAAAATTCCAGTTTCCATTCCTTCCCCCCAGCTGGTAATACATCCTTGGGGCATCTCAGTTTTTTATCCCAGAAGTCCCAGAGCAGGATATTGAACCATTAATGCAGGATACTGCAACATCTTGCTTGTTATCCTTGGGTCCCACTGATGCTAATAAAAAAGGGTGTTGCCCTGGTTAATAAAACCACTTATTTAATTATTATTGGCAGAATAGATAATTTTTAATTGCACCCCTCCATCCCCCAGATGAAATGAGGGACTGTACTTTGATCTCAGTTGAAATAACTACAGGTATTTGTTTTATATATATGGATATATTATATATATATCAGTACATTATTTTCTGAATGAAAATAGTCAGATCCACAGCTGACTGGAAATTTAAAAAAAAAAAAAAAAGCCCAAATGGTTAAGCTGTAACCCCATTTTTCCTTATTTATCAGAAAAAAAGCAGGATGTAGGAGTTCCAGCCCCCCACACCAGTGACCTTTGGATGGGGAAGGTAACTGGGAACCATGGGCTGGGATGCTGCAAGATTTCCCCAGTGCCAGCCTGCAGGAACTACTGGGAGAAGATGAGGTTTGGAAAAGCCTCACGTACTTAAAGAATAATGCAACCTGCCAGGCACTTAATGCAGCCAGATAAATGGAACTGCCAGCTTGAGCTCAGTCAGGAGAAACTGCCTGAGGCAGAGGCTCTGGGGACAGGGCAGAACAGTTCTGGACCTGACACTGTGAGGTCTTTCCTTGTGTGGGTGTGCAGAGGCTTTGGAAACAGGGCAAGAAGGGGAGCTGGGATCTCCCTGTGGTGCTGGGCAGGATCCCCAGCCAGGCTGGGAGAGCTGAGGGTGTCCAGCCTGGAGAAGGGAAGGGTCCAGGAAGACTTGAGAGTCCCTTCCAGGGCCTAAAGGGGTTCCAGGAGAGCTGAAGAGAGATTTTGGACAAGGGCTTGGAGGCACAAGACAAGGGAGAATGACTTCCCACTGCCAGAGGCAGGGATAGGTGGAACATTGGGAAGGAATCCTTCCCTCTGAGGGTAGTGAACCCTCGCACAGGTTGCCCAGAGAAGTTGTGGCTGCCCCATCCCTGGAAGGGTTCAAGGCCAGGTTGAATGAGGCTTGGTCTAGTGGAACTCTCTGCCCATAGCACAGGGGTGGAATGGGATGAGCTTTATGGTCTCTTCCAAGACAAATCATTCTGGGATTCTGTGATCTGGGGAGATGGCTTAAATCAGAGGAATCACAGAATTGTTCAGGTTGGAAAAACCCTCTGAGATCATCGAGTCCAACTGTTCCCCAGCACTGCCAAGGCTACCATTGACCATGTCCCCAAGTGAGTCTTCTGCACATTTCTTAAATCCTTCCAGGGATGGGGAATCCACCACTGCCCTGGGCAGCCTGCGCCAGGGCTGGATCACACTTTCAGTGAAGAAATATTTTGTAATATCCACCCTGAGCCTGCCCTGGCCCAGCCTGAGGCCGTTCCCTCTCCTCCTGTCCCTGCTCCCTGGAGCAGAGCCCGACCCCCCTGGCCGTCCCCTCCTGGCAGGAGCTGTGCAGGGCCACAAGGTCCTCCCTGACCCTCCAGGCCGAGCCCCTTTCCCAGCTCCCTCAGCCATTCTTCATCAGACTTGTGCTGTAAATACCCCACAAGATGTACAAGAGGCATCCTGGTGTCCCCAGCACCACTCTGGGCACTGGGGATGGGGCACAAACCCAGCAGTGTCAGGAGGTTTCATTTCCCGACACTGGCAACACCTCCAGTGTGTGAGCATGCCCCAGACGGCTGCTCTGCAGGGAAATGGGCTCACAAAGAACATTCTGCAGCTTGAACTGATCCTGAGAACCAGGCTGTGCCCGCTGCCGGCCGAGCATCCTCTGTGCCGGGCTCCATATGGCAGCTATTACTGCTGGCAAGCAGAGAGGTTTGCACTGTGAGCACACACACAGAGACACAGAGACAGAGACACAGACTCACACACAGACACTGAGACACAGGGAGACACATGGAGACACAGGGAGACACAGGGAGACACAGAGACACAGACACACACACAGAGACACAGAGACACAGAGACACAGACTCACACACAGACACAGAGACACAGGGAGACACAGGGAGACACACAGAGACAGAGACACAGACACACACACAGACACAGAGACACAGGGAGACACATGGAGACACAGGGAGACACAGGGAGACACAGAGACACAGACACACACACAGACACAGAGACACAGGGAGACACAGGGAGACACACAGAGACACACAGAGACAGAGACACAGACTCACACACACACACACAGACACACACACAGAGATACAGAGACAGAGACACAGACTCACACACAGACACAGAGACACAGGGAGACACAGGGAGACACAGAGACAGAGACACAGACACACACACAGACACAGAGACACAGGGAGACACACAGAGACACACAGAGACACACAGAGACACACACAGAGACAGAGACACAGACTCACACAGAGACACAGACACACACAGAGACACAGGGAGACACAGGGAGACACAGAGACAGAGACACAGACTCACACAGAGACACAGGGAGACACACACAGACACAGACACACACAGAGACACAGGGAGACACAGGGAGACACACAGAGACACACGGAGACACACACACAGCCCCCCCCTCCCCGAAGCCCCCGACTCCTCCTGGTGCTTAATCAACCCCACATTCTAATGAGACGCCGAGCGAGGCAAACAGCGCTTCCCCGCAGCGCTGCCTGTGTGGGCTTTGGGCCCAACTTGCTGAAAGGAGCCCGCCACAGACACAGGACAGCTCAGCCTTTCCCTGCACCCCATCCTGGGCTTCGGCTCTTGGGGAGAAACATCCAAAAGCTGCCACTCTAGACCCTGGCAGCAAGCGCTGTGAGCTCCTGCTCACTCAGGACAGCTTTGGAGGGGGTGGCTGAGCACACAGGCATTTATGAGCGAAGCCAGTAATGCTGTTTGCAATTAAACAGCCCAGCCCTTTCCAGAGCAAGACTGCTTCTCACCCCTGAACCACAGCAACCTTCAAAGC
The DNA here is from genome assembly GCF_024509145.1 of Vidua macroura. Lineage (NCBI taxonomy): Eukaryota > Metazoa > Chordata > Aves > Passeriformes > Viduidae > Vidua > Vidua macroura. Next base: position 7,451,254 of record NC_071595.1, on the reverse strand, counting down.
CCTTGGCCAGAGTTCCTTGGCACCGGGTGAGTTTTCACCCCTCCTGTCCAAGAGGTCTCTGGAAAGGACTGGCTGATGGTGTGGAGCAGAGCTGAGGAGGCTGGGTGCTGGATGGAATTCAGCAGGGGAAGTTACACCAGTTACCACTCAGAAGTTTTACCTTGGAAACACAAAGCCTCCTGCAGCCCATCCCAATCCATGCTCTGCATCCATAATGGCCCCAGCGCCAGTCCCAGCACGGTCACGGCCTCTGCCCCCGCTGCAGAGGCAGCAGCAACCATGAAAAATGCTCTTCATAATCCCTCTGGAGAGGATTAAGCCATGCTGAATGCAGAAACGAAGACACTTTATGGCAACCTAAGAACTGAGCAAGAGACCAGACACCAGCAAAAGGACGCATGAGGGAATGAGTGGAAGTAACAACAAACTGGAGTTTTTTTGGGACAAAAAGGGATAACTTTCGTTTAGGGAACCTGACACTATTTCTCCCAGTAAGTTTTCAATTACGGACTGGGAAAATCATGTAATAATTATGTCCATGTTGTAGTATTATGGAAAATGCTGTAATGAGATTAGGGCTGTGCTAGACTCCTCCAGAGAGCAGAGAGGCAACATGCACAACCTGCCCCATGTGTCCACTCCCCTCCATCCTCCCCTGCTCCCTGCAGAAATTCCAGGATTTGGGAAGCCTCCTGATGTGCAAAACACCGTCATGTGGTGGGGAAAGGCTCTGGGTTTCTCCCACTCTGAGTGCGAGCTGGAGAGAGTTAGTGAAGGTCTCAAGACACAGTGGCTCTGGTGGAGGCTTTCCAGCCCTCTGATCCTCTTCAGCTTCATCATCTCCATCAGGTTTTTCCTAGAGGTATTTCTGGCTCCTTCTGTGTTGCTTTCCATGTCCCACTGAATATTGCATGTGCTATCGTTCCCCAAGGACCGTTAGTCTGAAGAAAACTGATTCTTTTCTAGAGCTGCTAAATGGCACCTCTCCCCTTCCCTGGCGTGATTAGATCTGTGCGTTTACCACTGGTTATGTTTGCAGGCACTTTTGGGTGTGATTAGCAGCTGAAGACTGTCAAGGAGTCAAGCTCAGGCACTAGAGCCTCTCCGGGGGCTGCAGAGGGAACAAAAGCAGCATTTTTCCTTTCCACAGAGGCTCGTGGTTGAACTCAGCACAGATGGGTGGTGGCAGAGCGACCCTGAGAGCTCTGAGCCGCCCACAAGGGCCCAAGACACCTACCCCATCTGTTCCCAGCCCGCGTGCCATGGGGTGTTTGGCTGGAGATCTTGACCCAGACAGAGCGAGAAAAAAGGAGTTGGAGCTAAAAACAGGGTAGAAAAGGGGAAGAAACGGGGAGGGGAGGAGACATCCTCTGAAGGGAGGGGGTGGAATCTGTGCCATGTGGCCTTCCAAAGCTCTATTCCTTACAGAAGTGCTTATAGAGATTATTGTACTTAATTTATGTAGATCTACTCTGGCACTAGAAGAACTTAGAAACTAATTAAACAGCAACTGAAGAACAGCCCTGGCCTTGGATCTCATCCAGAGGGAAGCAATTCCTGGGAATCCTGAACCAAGAGGGAGCTCAGCTGCCAAAATGCTGCTTAATCTTCTTAGAGATGATATGAAATTTGGGGTGATTTTCTGGAGAAAAGGGAAACAGATCAGCTCACAAATCCTGGAGTTCTCCCAAGACAACAGTGCAAACTCTTTTGGCATTATAGTGGCCCAGGGGAAAGGAATCATCTGACGAGCAATGATTTTTGACACTATGTTAAGTAGAAGAGTAGGATCCAGTCTCCAAGTGACTGTGTCTGGATGAAATCCAGAGAAAAAAAGGAAGTGCCATTTGGGAGAACACTTTGCTAACCCTATTAGTGGGGACTGGAGCAATTACACACATGGCTGTAATAGGCAAGAAAACAGTTAACACTCTGCCACAGCTGAAGTGGTGATTTTATGAGTCTTGATGAATTTGAGCTCCCGTAGGAATATCAGGGTGTGGTTTTTTCACTCTTTTGGGACTATTTCAGGATCTCACATACAGCTACTGAATTTTTCCATCTATGGATTTAACTGAGCTGCCTGAGCAGCAGTGGATTATGGGACCCTCTTGTCCTGTGAGAACAGAGCCCCACCACACCTCACCTCTACACCCCTTCAGCTGGGGATGCCTCCCAGTTGCTGCTTTCCTAAAGTTATCCAGCATTTGCTGAACATTGCAAGGAGCTTTTCTAGGTTAATCATGCTCAGAGCCTGGGAGGCAGGCATGAGGAAAGAGAGAGGAATAAAAATCTTGCCATGTTATTATAATAAAACACACAATAAATACTAAGGAAAGCATTCCATACATCCTGACTGAGGGAATTCACCACGCCTGATCTCAGCCAGCTGAAAATCAGCCGTCCCCTGGGCTCTTCTGAGGGTTAAAGGAGAAAGTCAGCATTTCCACACATCTAATCCCAAAAGAGCTGTGTAAGGAGAAGGGGATTCCTTCATTTCATCAGATGATGATTCCTCCTGTGCCCAGCACCGGAGCTGAGGTACCTCAGACAACATTTTCAGCTTTGTGAAGGCTGATACCACTTGAAACGAAAGCAGACTTTTGACGGTGCCCAGCAGGTCTCTGGACCACCCCAGATGCCATCAAAGCTGTCCTATCCCATTCCCAGCTCTCCTTCGCGTGCCAGGGAGAAGGGACGAGAGCCGGCAGCGCTCACGCGCAGCAGGAGCAGGCACAGGCTGGAGCTCCTGTCCTCGTTTGCCCTCGTGCTGAGCAGCTGACACTCCCTGTGGTGGCTGCTGCAGTCCCTGCACCGTCTGGGTGATGCTCCTCTCTCTCAGGCAACGGGATGGTCCCTCAGGGAAAAAGCAAAGAGCAGCACAGGGGAGCAGGGCAAGGGAAGGTGAAAGCGCCCGGTGCTCGCAGGGCGTCTCTGACAGAGCGAGCCTGACCCCATGGGATCAACAGAAGACTTTGCTTTCTTTATCCCTTCCAATTAATCAATTTTACTGCTAAACAAAGCTGACTCTTTGAAGGGGAGGTCTCCTATTTTAAATCTTGTTTCAGGAGATGTTGTGGATGATCTTGACCAGACACGTCTTTTTAAAGGCATGCAGATGCTACTGCTCTGGCTGAGCACCCTGGAAGGTCATGGAATCCCAGAATGTCCTGAGCTGGAAGGGACCCACAAGGATCATCCAGTCCAACCCTGTCCCTGCCCAGACCCCCCAACAACCCCACCCTGGGTATCCCTGGAGCTCTGGCAGCCTCGGGGCCGTGCCCATTCCCTGGGGAGCCTGGGCAGTGCCAGCACCCTCTGGGGGAAGAACCTTTCCCTGAGCTCCAGCCTAAACCTCCTCTACCACAGGGAGCAGAGATCAGAGCTACCCCTCGGGAGGAGCTGCAGACCCCACTGAGCTTTGCCCTCAGTGTCCTCTGCTCCAGCTGAACACACCGAGTGCCCTCAGCTGCTCCTCTTGTGGTCCCTCCTGATCCTTCAGCAGCCTTGTAGCCTCTTTTGGATGCTTTCTAGGATATAAGATCAAACAGCACTTGGAGAATTCACTTTAATACCTCATATTCCTCTTCAAAGATGAGTTACCTGCTTTCTAACAGTCTTAAACATATATTTTAACATCTATAAACAGGACTTAAACATATATTACCAGCTCTTCCCACTGGCAAAGCTCACGCAGGAAGATCACATCCATCTCACGTGGCTGACAGAATGCTCCTGAGGAGGACCTGGGCTGCAGCACTGACCTCCGTCACCTCACCACAAAGGCTGTGAACCCCTGGTGTCTTTGGTGCTATTAAGCACCTCTCGAGTGTGGGTGAGAGCCAAAGCTCATGGTTGAGACATGGCAAGTCTCCAGCTGGGCTGGATATTGATTTTGGGGGGACATGAATATGTTATTCTCCTCCTGGTTATCACCACAAGCTCTTAGTGCTTCCAAGTGCACAGGGGTTATTTTGTCTGTGCTCATGTCCAGTCCTTCCCTTTGCAGTTTACAGGGGCAAATCCTGTATTTTTATTCTGCCTGCAAGAAAGTTCCTTGGCTCCACGATCAGAAGCTCCAATTCAAGTTTATAAAGGTTTTCCATTTGTAATGGATACAGTTACTTGCAACATCCAGCTGGAAATACAGTGCTAACATATAATAGAGCCATCCACAGCATCACTCCTGGTTCTTAATGGAATTTGCCTGTAAACAGACATAAACAAGCACCAGCTTGAAGGCAAGAGAAAAGCTTTGGTGGCTCTGTCCTGGGAAAACATCGTGCAATAGTAAAGAACCCCACAGTCTGCTTCTTGCCCTGCTTACAGTGAGTCCTCATGCACATTTTATAAGAGAAACTGCCTGGGTATAAAAAGAAATGACTCACTGAAACTGGTAACACTGAACTCAACTTGGTTTTGATCCAAACCCCAAAAACGTTTTATTTATTTGAAATGTAAACGGTTCCTTTATCAACTGCCTGTTTCAGGGCTTGTTTAGGGCAGTTTCCTTCCAAATAGGTTGCTCAGCCCAGAGTTCTGCAAAATCCTGGGAAACAGGGAAAGCAGCAAAGCAAGGAAGACACAGAAACGCTGCTGTCTGATTTATGGAGAGTGGGATGGGGGCTCCCATCCCCAGTGAAAGCATTCCCAGAGCTGCCTTTGCTGGAGACTTGTTGCTGCAGCAAGATGAGCAGTGCAGCTCATGCTGCAGCCGCCGGCATCGCTCCTGCCCGCACCCATCACAGCTCCAAGGCTCCTTTCTGCTTCTGGCCCAGCCTGATCTCCAGCTGGGGAGCACCATGGGGGCACAGGGATCCCAACAGGATCCCACGTCATCGCTGGAGCCTCTCCCCTCGGGGCTCCATGGCATTCCCACTCCTTTGGGTCACCCTGGCCTGGCTGTGGTGGTGGGTGCACAGACAGGGCTCCTGCCTCCAGCCGGGCTGGGTGGATCCAGTGCTGCTGCTCTGGCTTACCCTGGGCTTTCTACCATGGCAAGGGTCTGCACCTGGCTTGGTGGGAGCAGGGGAGGCTGAGATGCTGCTGGGGCTGCGCTGCTGCTGCCCAGGAGCATCTTCCTGCTGTTTTGTGACAGGATTTGGAGGAGCTGGAGGGAAATGCGTGGATCTGCCTTTACCCCGCCAGGCCCAAGGGACACCCCACGGTCTGGTGCTCATCCCACCAGCTCTGGGATGACACAGGGTTAGGGACATTTGGGGAGTGGATGGTGTTGGGAAGGAGGGATGGTGGTAAAGAGAAGGGGATGCTCGTGGGGTCACGTGTGTGCAGCATTCATGAAAAGGAAAGGGACTGATGGTGGGATAGTGGCAGAATTAACTGATTGCATGAAGAATTGATTGGTGAGGAAGAAGCATCACAGGGCAGGGAAATCCCACAGGCACAGCCAGAGAGAGGAAAAAAAAAAAAAAAAACCAAGGAGAAAAAGGGAGATGGTGCTACTGAGCTCTGAAGACTTAATCAGGTTAATTCTTTCAGCATGTGGTGTTCTGGCAAAGCACAAGGGGGAGGAAAATACCTATTTGTGGGGAAGAAAACAAAAATCAACATTTCAACTGTTGTGTTTCTTCTGAAATGAAGAGCATTACCTTCCCCAGCCATCAACCAGCAGCACAGACATGCTTGGGAATGGGGAAATTTATATCTGAGTCTCTTCTCTGGAATTTTTCAATGCCACCCATGAGAGAGATGAGTTCAAGACATTGTGAAAACCATCTGGAGACTCATTGAATAGTTGTGTGGTCCCACTTTGAGCAGCAGAGACATAGCACAGCCTCCCCTGCTCCAGTCCTGCCAGGGATAACAAACCCTGGAGCCACGGGCTCCGGGCACCTGAGCCACGAGTGGAAAATCCCCTCTGGAGTTTTAGGAGGGTGCACAAAGCAGAGGTGTTTTGGCAACCGTGACCCACAGAGCTGCTGGATTCCAGCACAGCCACAACCCCAACCATGGAAACCACCTCAGTTTGGAGCAACCTTTTGGAAGCATTTCTGAACACCCGGGCAATTTGAGTCGACTCAAGTGCTGAAAGGGACATGGGCAATACTCTGGTTTAAAAAGCTCCTTTGACCAGCATTTGGCCCAAAAAGACCCACTGCTGATGACATGTGAGGGCACCAGGTTGAATGATGGTGAAGCCATAACCCTTTTTTTGAGAAGAAACAATTGAAGTCACCAGTGCCCTGGTCCAGGATGGAGTGGGTGGGAAGCGATTTCCTGGGGGAAAACCAGCATCTCTGGGGGCTCAGGCACTGATACCCTTCTGCAAAGGCCTTCAGCACATTTCTTGAAGAAGCAGCTGGAAGTGTTCCAGCAGCAAATGTATCTGACTCCAAAAAATATCTTGCTTATATTAGAAGTGTCTGGATGGTGAATAATGTAGAGAGGAGAAAGTGTCATGGGGCAATTAATAAGCTGAGGCTGTACATGGTGTCAAGGAGAAGAAAATATTAGGGGAAGTGACAGGCAAAGTCAATAAATAATGGAGTGGTATTTGGGAAAGGTCTGGCACTTCTGCAGCTGGCTGGGCAGAGCACAACAGCTCTCTTGAACACTCCAACACTCCATTTTTCTCTAATGCCACCGCTCTCTTTTTCTCCCGAAGCTGGAATTTGACCGTCAGCTGCAGAGTGCAGGATGGAGACAGCAGGTTCCCTCTCCATCCATCCCCACATCCTTCTTCCCACTGGGTTGGCCTGTCAGGGGAGTTGCAGTGGTTTGTCTTTACACTTCCAACTCCTTTACAGAAAGTTGTAGGATTTGAGAATTTTAGGTTATCAGGTGAGCTTTGTTGTGGAAACCAGGGTGGTGCAGGATCCAGACAGTGTGAGAAGGTGAGAGTTGGGGTCGGTACCCCCCTCCTTGGACACCCACAGCTAACAGCAGTTTACCTGATAAAATGAGAGACCCCTCCAGTCCCTCCAGGGCGTTTGCAAACCCCACTGAGCATCATGTGATGGGTCTTGGCACAAGGGACAAACCAGTCCACAGAGCATGGTCAGGGCTGAAAGAGTAATTTGAGTAGGCAAAAACATCAGCCACAGTTTTTCCCTGCCAAAAGAGAAATATGACTTGGACAAAAAACTTCCATGTTTGCCTGAGCAGAATAATCTGCAAATGCAATCAGCCATTTGTGTGATTGATGCTCCTTGCTCTGCTCAAACTTCTCCATCAAAGTTGTGGGGGAAAAAAAATCGCTGCTGAGGAGAAACTCAGATCTCCAAAGTGCAAAGGACACAGCCACAAAACCCAGCACAGCCCTGAGGGAACTAACAAGAGTACAGAGCAGCATTTGATGTTCCCGAGCCTGCTCCAAGTGGCCCAGCTCCCCAGACCGGGAATCCGATCACGGTAACAAAAGCAAACAAACCACGGTTTAAATAGAAGCAAAAACGTTGGAAGGGAAAAACCAATGAGAGCAAATGTTTACCCCGAGGATGGGACAGTTTAGAAATCATGGCTGGGAGCCAACTCTCCAATACTTTTAGTTTCAGAAGGTTTGCAAACCTCCTCTGCCAATGTGGCCCTGGCCCCTCTGCCCTTGGACCCGTGACCTGCTGCAGGTGCAGCTCCAGACAGCCCTGGGGAGCAGCAGGAGGAAAGGTTCCATGCCTCATTTTGGGGCACATCAGAGAATGGCATGCAATGTACCAGCTAATTATGATTAGAGCAGAAACAGGTAAGGTAATTATCATGGTTATGGACACACAGTGAAGAAGCTCAGGAGGCATTAAGGAAAGGAAAAACAGACCCCAAAATACAGAGTTTTAACATGGATTCATACTGACAAGTTCTTGCTAGTTTTAGTTAAAAACCCAACTTTGGGAGCTGCTTTAAGAATATTAAGTTCTGGGATTGTTTGTGATAGGAAACCACGAGGGATTAAGGAATTCAAGAGGAAACCACAAGCCTTCCAGTGCCTACAGGGTCTCTGGGAGAGCCAGAGAAGGACTTTGGACAAGGAACTGGAGGGACAGGACACAAGGAAGGGCTTCCCACTGCCAGAGGGCAGGGATAGATGGGGTATTGAGAACAATTGTTCCCTGGGAGGGTGGGGAGGCCCTGGCACAGATTGCCCAGAGCAGCTGTAGCTACTCCATCTCTGGATGGTCTTTAAGGTCCCTTCCATCCCAAATCATCCCAGAATTCTATGATTAAAACCTGGCAGCAGCAGAGGAGAGTGAGGAATTGGGGATCAGGCACAGCTGCAGCAGCCAGTGCTGACCTGTGAACACATGAAGGACAGCTCAAGTACAGAGATAAGAGATACAGACAAAAGAGATAAAAATGAAGATGCTGCCTTGTGTTGAGACTGCCATTGAAGGGAAGGACAACAATGTGATGACCAAGCCCTCCCAGTGCCAGCCCTCCAGGGCAGCCAGCCCCATGTCTCCCTGAGCACTGCTGAGGTCAGCCCCACACACACAGAAGAAACAAACCAGGTGTGAATTTATATTAATTTTATTCACATTTCCAGAGGAAAGCATCAGTGGAGTGCAAGGCCATGGCTAGTGTCGAAAGGCTCAAGTATTTGGTTTGAAACAGGCAGACATTTCTGAGGCTGAGCCGAGCCCCCGCTCTCTTCCCCTGCACGTGCTTCCAGTTCAAGTAACAAGAATCTCCAAAATAAGCTGGCTCATCACATCATGGGGGGGATGTCAAAAACATTAAAGCTCTCTGTGGTATAAATCCCTAAGTAGGGCATAAAAGTAGCAGGCAGGAAATCTTGTACAGCTGAACTGGCTTATCCCTGGGCCAAGTGTTGGGCTTTTCCTTCAGCAGCAGAGTTTTGCTGTCAGCGATGCCAAATGCTCCTGTCCAACTTTAATGTGATTCATTACCCAGAGCTGAAATTTGCTGCTACTGGATTACGGGGATGATGGTTGGTGATGGCTCAGAAAAAATTGAACAGGACTCCCAGCCGAGGAGAAGAAGAGAAAAGGAGAAAAAATGTGATTGCTTTGACGTTCAAAAACAACAAAAAGAGAACAAAAACACAGCCAGGAATAAGATTTTGAGAACTGGAAATTCCTAATTGCACTGCTGGCCCATGGGAACTTGTCACAGCTCCGAGTTGCTTCTAAGGAATATATCTGTATTGCTAAGAGACTCCTGGGTTCAGCTGGGCCCACAACTGGCTCTTGCTGACATCCAGCAGACTCAAAATCCTCCCAGTCCCAGCAGGCATTAACCAGCTTCAGTTTTGCTCCCCAAAGAGCCACAACTTTTTGATTTTCGCTTCAAAGTGCACATTTCAAATGACACAAGGCATCAGGTAACCAAAGGCCCTGCAGAGCCCTGGCTGTGCCACAGGCCTGGAGCAGGACTGGGAACAGCAGAGTTTGGACAGGCAGCAGGAACAACTCACCGAGACACAGTGGAAAGCAGCACTCCCTGACACAAGCAGAATGGCACCAGCAACTGATGAATTCCTAAGTTATGGGGCTAAAGGATGAGGTGGTTTAGGTTTTTTCTATCTTGTTCATATCAGGGGAGTTTTAAATGTGTCCAGTGAAGACACTAGAAGTCTTTTTGTCCTGTGAAGTTGCTGGATTTAATTGGAATACAGCTATATTTGGGAAAGGAGTGGGTCATACATGTGTGCACATTCTTGCTTGCTCTGCAAAGACAATTATCAGATTACAAAAAAAGGCACAAGAAGCACATTCATCCTTATTTCATCCCTAAAAGGTTCCTCCTTCCCCCCTGCTGAAAGCACTGTGCTGGCTGTCACTGAACAACCTCCAAGTACACATTTTCCTCTTTGATCCAGCTGGCTTGGAAGCCCCAAGGATTAAAGATTTCTCTTCTGTTTGAATAATGTCACTGACTAGAATCTCATTGCTTGTTTAACCGGTTCTCTTCATCCTCCATCTATATATAGTAAAAGAAATGGAATTAATATTATATTTTGGTTTATTGCTAGAGGAAATCTGCTGTCCCCCAAATCAGGCTCCCAAAGGAAGGAGGTGAAACAGAAAATCTGGCAGGACCCGTTTTCTTGAAACAAGAAAAAGGCAAAATTGCACTTGCCCCACCTGGCTGGGTGTCACAGAGGGGGAAACTGGAGCAAGGAAGGGCTCAGGGTTATTTAGCAAGTCAGTGGAGAGCCAGGAATAAAACAGCCCAGCTCTGGATCCAGTTGTCAAGAAACAATTTTGCTTTGCCCAGAAGGCGAGTTCTGTCAGAGGACAGGACATGCCACTTACAATTCAAGTCTTAATGTTGACACTGGATGTGCAGAGCGGGATAAAGGGATGTGACTCTTTGGTGAATATCCTGGTTATCATACTAAAAATGTATTTTAATAAACTAAATTCACCCCTTGCCTAGTCTTTAACACTGCAATAAATTTCTCCCCTGCAGCTGCCTGGATGATGTTTAATGGTTTAGCTATTAAATATCCCACTAAACCTGTGTCTTTTCTGTGAAGGCTTAAAGTCCTTAAATTCTTATTTAAAAAAATATATATATGGAAATAAACTGCTCTAAATATTGTTCCAGGACTGAATTGCTTCAGTGGTGTGGATTCTATTTACAATTTTTAGGAACCTTCTGCTTCAGACAAGTCACAAGAACCTTCTCAGCAGCAGGAGGGTTGGACAAAGGATGTGGGTGACGCAGGAAGGGGGAACAAGTGTGTTCCTTGTGTCGACACACGGTCATGGACAGCGTGTTCGCTCTGTTCCTGACAGCTCCTGGGAAGCCACGCTGGTGGCAGAGATGCCAAGGGAGTTTGAGGTGCCTGTGGATGGATTACATCACCATGCAGTGCCCTGAGACACCCACACAGCCTGGCAGAGGCTGAGGGCAGAACCTGCCCTTGGCAGCTCCAGGTCACACCCCCAGTACTCCCACAGGTTCCCACACACAGGATTCAGCCTGGCAGCTATGGATGAGGGGCAGCAAGGGCTGCCTGAGCTGAGGTGGTTCTAGAACAGCCAAACAGCCATCAGGGAGAGTGGCCAGAGGGAGAGCCACGAGCTGGTGCTGCCAGCAGGACGGAGCAGCAGCCAGCAGGACTCACCACATCTGCCAGGGCTTCCATGGGGAGAGGACAGCTCAGCAGTACCGTGTAGAAACCCCCACCCAGGACGTCCATGGGCATGCTCCTCAAACTGGCTGTGCTGGAGCAGGAGCCACCCCTGCTCCCACCCAGGAGAGCACAGGCTGCAGGGGCAGGAGCACAGCTCCACTCCTGTCCCCACACACAGCAGCTCTCTCTCTTCTGGGAAGTAACTGTTACCCCGTTTTGCTGTTTAAGTCCTGATTCCTCTCCAATCTCACCTCCCTGTGTGCCCTGCCTGCTCCCCTCCCAGAGGCAGAGGAGCTGCTGCCCTGCCCTCCAGCTCTCTGGCAGAACACACTGAAGTCCACCTCAAGGGACAAAGGCCAAAGCACTTCACGTTCATCAGTTTGGATGGTTCAAAAGAAAAGCCATTTGTTTCTAGGAAATCTGTTTACACACACACACTCTGGCCACTGCTGGCTTTCCAGCTCCCATTCCTAGCATCTGGCTGGCAGTGGAGAGGGCAAGAACAAACACACACCAGTCCCCAAGTGCTCCTGATTGTGCCATTTTTGCCAGATGTTCCTGGTGCAGAAGGAGCTGCACAAAAGCACTGATGGGAGAATTACAGCTCAAACACATCTCTGTCTCCAGCAGCAGATGCCCTTATGGGATCTTTGCCTACCCAAAGCCCACCTGCACTGCCCCTGCCTCCTGACAGGGAATGACAGGAATGAGGATTTTTTGCTTGCTGGCAGAACCAGTGCATCCCTGATGGAAACCCTCTGCCCACGCTCCCCTCCTGCTGGGGTGTAAGCAGCCCAGCAGCCAAGGGTTGGTTGTTGTTGTCACAACAACCAGGAGCAGTACGAAAAACTGGAATTTAACAATCAGTCCTGAAAAAGTCATCTCCTGAGTCACAGCAGTGAAGGATACAGGGGGATTGCTTTGAAGTGCATCTTTCTCCTCTCTTTTATTACACAGAACACATTAATCTCGCTGGTGATCACTCAGTCTTTCAGGCACTATCACTGGACACAAAGCCAGTTTTACTCAAAACTTTCTTCTTGCTCCTGCAGCTCCACCAGTGCTACCTTGGATTCCCCTTAGAACTGGAGGTTTCTTCTTGATCTCAAAAAGAGATTGATATATCAAAACCAAATTCAATTACAAAATATAATAATATCCTCTTCTTGGAAGTGAAGCTGCCCCATATTCCAGACTGTGGCAGGATTTTTATAACCTCAAACCATTTTTACTAAGTTCTACTTAAAATATATCAGAGTCCCAATCCACCTGTCCGGCGTGCTGTAATGCTCACAGCTGAAGATCCATTCCCTGTCAATTCCTCCTGGCCTCAAGGCCCCTTCTCAGTTGTCTTCTGCAGACTTGAACATGAGGATGGCGTTGTAGATCTTCAGGGCAGGGCCCAGTTTGATGCTGAGTATTTTCACGATGTCATTCTGCTTGAGGAGCAGGAAGGCCTCGCCGTCAATCTGCTGGAGGTTGGAACACAAACAGGACAGGGGTTAACCACCAAGGGACAGGCAGGATTTCCACCTCTGCTCATTCTGGGATCCTTGCCTAGTTCTGGCCCCTACACCCCATGATGTCCCCTCTCCAAAGGACACAGACCTCAGCTCACAGCGCTTTCCCTAGAAATGGAGAAGCTCCATGTGTCCTGCCCATGGCAGAGGGAGAATGAGATGAGCTTTTAAGGGCCTTTCTAACTCAAACCATTCCATGATTCCATTTGCTATATAGACTAAGGCATAGTGAAGATGCAATATGGCTGGAAAAACACAATCTCCTAATTCATCAACAAGGACATATAATTGATTAGATGCAAATTAAGCAAGTGATGAACATACTACCATGTGAAAATACAGGATGCTGTAGGTAGCAGGGAGTAAAATCATGACACACTGTTTCTGGAAAAGGTTAAAAATTTACTTGAGCAAGAATATCCACTGAGACAATACAGATATAATTAATATGAACCCCAAATGCTGCAGGGATGAAGCCAAAGATTAATGGACAGAGACAAACAATATGTGTCTCCCTAAGTTATTCCATTAAAATCCATTTACAGAGACTGACAGCGTCTCCTCCTCTCACTTGATGCTCACCAGTGCAGCATACAGCACTGGACAGTCAGCCCAGCCAGAGTAACAATTCTGCTATTTTTGTAGTCTTCCCAAATAGAGTATTTTTGGATGTCAATGCCTGGTGCAAGAGGAAACACTGAGTAAACTCAGAGAACACATAATTAAAGCAAAGAGCTGGGAGTCAGGAGATTTGTTTTTCCCACCTCTTACCACACAAGAGACCCTCAGCAAGTTACTTAACCTGCTACTTAAGTAACTGGGAGTAACTGGGAAGTTAATTCCTGCACTGGGAACGACAGCAGTGCTCCCAGACCACAGATGGCCACACCATCTCCTTGGATCTTATTTTCAAGCTGCCTCAAGTCTACACTGCTGCAATGAATGTGTTAAAAATAGCTTGAAACAAATAGGACTGTGCTGCTTAAATCAAATAACAGAGTCAAGAGGAGCAGAAAACTGCTGGAAAACAGTCCTACATTTCAAAATGGGTTTGTGTCCAATATTATTTATTCCTATGCTTCATTTTCCCTGCACTTCCTTACACTTGCTTATTTTAAACAGTCCTGGCCTGAACTGGACCTAGAAGCAAGTCTGTGCTTTATTATTCATTCCTTTGTTCCATGTTTTTTGGATGGGTTTTAGAATTCTTTGCACAATTTGTTCTCTTCGCTCCTAATGTAAGCAGCAACTTATCCCCCTCCAGCCCCCCACCAAGGGAAGTCTGCAAGGGATTTATTTATCCTGGACATGAAGCACTTGGAGGCTGATCCTGGACAGTGTGGGGGAGTTCAGCTCTCCTGTCACTCACACCTGTATTCTGGCCAAAGCCAAACTGCTAAAAGGGTTTTAATTTCAAACTGACAATGTGGTTTGAGCATAAACTGGAAAAACAACACAAGCCCCTCTAAATCAGGCATAGGGAACCACACTTTGAGGCTGCAGAAAATAAGGATTAGGACAGACTGTGGCTATGGCACTCTCAGAACCAGAAAGTACTGGCTGTATTCAGGACCAGAAGAAATAAAACACACGAAGAATGGTTGGATTTATTAGATTTGCTGGTACATCTCACCTCTGTACACACCTTCCCTAGAAATCCCTTTAACACAGCAACAGTGAAAGATGGGTTCATTTGAACAAATTTCACTCTTCCCACTATATTCAGTTCACAAGTATCCTACTGTATTGTCACATTGAGGATAGTGCTCTTTGCAAGCCTCTGTTTCTTTTGCTTCCTATTTTGTGTGAGTCTGCACAGTTTTTAAAACACAGGAAACCAAAACAGAGATATATAAATCCACAAAATGCACTGCAGCCTGATTCCCCCTGAAAGGGAGCCAGCTCTGGAGCAGACAGCGATTACAGACCTGCCCTTTCCAGTCACTGCCATGCAGGAGGAGAGACTCCAGCCCTTCCCTGAAGCTCTTACAGCCACACAGGAGAGCTCTGGGGACAGAACCACAGAACCATGGGACGGTTTTGGTTGGAAGGAACCTTAAAGCTCATCTTGTTCCACCCCTTGCCATGGGCAAGGACACTTTCCACTATCCCAGGTGGCTCCAAGTCCTGTCCAACCTCACCTTGGACATTTCCAGGATGGGGCAGCCACAGCTGCTCTGGGCACCTTGTGCCAGAGCCTCTCCACCCTCACAGGCAGGAACTTCTTTCTAACGCTCCCTCTCCTTCACATTAAGGCCATTGCCCCTTGTTCTGTCACTCCTTATCTAAAGACCCTCTCCAGTTCTCCTGGAGCCCCTTCAGGCCCTGGAAGGGCTCTGAGCTCTCCCTGGAGCCTTCTCTTCTCCAGGTGAGCACCCCCAGCTCTCCCAGCCTGGCTCCAGAGCAGAGGGGCTCCAGCCCCTGAAGCATCTCTGTGGTCTGCTCTGGATTCACTCCAGGAGCTCCACATGCTTCTGACGCTGGTGCCCACAGTCGAAGGGAGCTCTGGAGGTGGGGAATCACCTGAGCAGGACAGAGGGGAAGAATTCCACCCCCAAGAGCTGCCCACACCGTGAGATGAGTCCAGGACAAAGTGCATTTGTGCAAACTCATCAGGGGCTCCTAAAGAACCTCCAAGTGATACCTGCAACCTAAGTGGAAGCTGAAGCACCCAAGAGATCCCTGTCTGTGATCCACCTACAGAGCTGTGCCAAAATCCAGGACAGCCACACCCTGTGCCCATGAAGGTCTCCCAGAGGCCATGGTGAACCCACCAGGAATGGGACCAGAGCCCAGCCCCTGGCAGTACTGACAGGACATACCTCACAAAAGGTCGAAACAAAAGGTTCCCCTCCTGCTCTCAGCCCAGCCCATGGGGGAAGCCAGCGATTCCTGGGAAACCCTGTGCCTGCCAGGCTCCCCAGGAGAAACAGGCACATGTCCTCATTAGAGGCAGCAGATGAGAGCCTCACTAACCATTCCAACAGGGCATCTTTAGAGCAGTGCCAAACCCATGGTACAACGGTCCAACACAGGATGTTAAGCATAAGCTCAGTGATTGGAACTGCAGGGGAAATTTAAAGCAGCAGGATGCAATTAGCCATGGTGGAATTCAGCTCCATGCTGAGGCTGCCTTCTAAATGCCACTGCTCTGCAATGAAACAGGTGAGCAGGTCTGAGCTCTCTGCTGTAATTCCAGGGATCTGCAGCACAGGGTCTGGGCACACCCCACTTACCTCTTCCCTGAACACAGACGCTTGTTCTTTGCAGCCAGGTAAACGCTGGATAAAGCTCACCACCTGCAATTGCATGTAAGAGAAAGGAAACACAGACAATTAAAATGAGACACCATCAAGAAAAACTCTCTTATTTTTCTATGACAATTCTCTATGGAAGAGTTTTTAAAACTTTAATACTCAGAACTCTCACATTAATGAAGAATACAGATGGAAAACATTGCTGGGTTGTTGCTGCAACTCCTCTGTATATTTTGGTTAACACCAATAGCTGCCCCTATTGCCATTTGACCATTTCTCTCCCTCTAAGAATCCAGCTTCTCCACTCCTCTAGAAGGTTCTCACAGAATCAACATTATTTTTCCAGATAAAAAGCTATATATGGCTTAGACTACTTTAAATTCACTCACAACTTCACTTTCTCTACAGCACTGTTGGAAAGTAAAACTAACACGAAGAAAGGATTTAGACAGCTTCCGAAGATGACATGCCTGTAAGAGACAAGATAAATCAAGTGAATGAGCACTGCTGGTTTACTAACATGCAAAGGCAGAAGAGCTGGAAAGGAAGAAAGAAGGCAGAAGAGAAGGAAAGGAGTTTTGGTTTCATTTAATCTGTGCTGGGTACACAGGATCCACGGAACCAAGAGGATTAAACAAGTAAAAGTTAATTTTATATTTCACATTAGGGAAAACCTTTCTAGGCAAGGAATCTGTTAACATTTGGAATAATCTCCCTGGAGTCATGCAAGCAGCCCTGGGTTACATTATATAACACCAACGAGTGTGCAGAGTAGCCCTGTGTGCAGTCAAGGATGACTTAATGCGCATTGTCTTCTCCAGCTGCAGCTTCACTGGTTCACAGGACATTTGTACATTGAGGCATTATCAGATCAAACATGTCCTGTTAATTGGATGCTCCCTTGCAGGAGCAGCTCTGCCTCATGAGGTGTAACCATGTGAGTTGTTGCAGATGTGACATTTCTTCCCTGTACACAAACAAGCAGTTGGGAGGGGTCACCGTCAGATAGATACATGCTCCCTTCAACTCAAAACTGTCAAAGTCTCTCCTAAATCACATCCCTGTACCTCTAGATCATCCTGCCCCTAGACTTGGAGTCATCCCCTCCCACCCAGTTCCAGCCAGGCAGGAACTGGGCTCTCAGAGTGCCCTCCAGGTTTGCTCTGCCCTGGCAGGAGCAGCTCTGACTCCTGTGGTTTCTGTTATGTAACCTGAAAGCAGAGCATCCCTC
This sequence comes from Vidua macroura, assembly GCF_024509145.1. Taxonomy (NCBI): domain Eukaryota; kingdom Metazoa; phylum Chordata; class Aves; order Passeriformes; family Viduidae; genus Vidua; species Vidua macroura. Next base: position 7,434,190 of record NC_071595.1, on the reverse strand, counting down.
TCCTTCATCCTCTTTATTCTGCTCCATCTTAAAGGCAACCCCTAAAATCCACATCTCTGTTACGCAGTGACTCCAAATTTTCTTCTGTAGAAGTGTAAACTCCTATTAATAATCAATAACAAAAGACTACTTTCCTTTTGAGTCCCCCGTCTGCTAACAATGAAAACACAAATGAAAATCCTTCTGCCAGGTCTGGTTCCTTCGAGAATTTACAAGACAGTTGGACCCTTGGGGCAAGAGCTGGGTGCTCTTCAGTGTCTGTGGCACTGAGAGGCTGGCAGACATCTGCAGGGAATGACCTGGGCTTGGCTTGCTCCTGTATCCTTCCCTGCACAACTGCTGCTGGCTACTGCCACTGACACGGAGTGACAGACCTTTGATCTGCCCCAAAGTCCTTTGTAGGGACACTGCAAGCTCCCTGCGCCACTGGAGAGGCCTCTTGAGCAAACAGCAGCCCTGGGGTTTACCAGGAATGGATAACAGAGAGGGAAGAAAGATGCAAGAGCAGAAAACGGGAGAGAAGGTCCCCAGGCAGGAGACAGACCCCACTGAGCCACAGGGACCTGTCTGGCTGTCACTGCTGGGGAGGAGGGTTCCCAAACCAAGACAGAGCAGATGAGGAATGAGGGAGGCTTGGGAGCCCAAGAAAAAAACACCACAGGAATCCAACACAACCCCACAATATTGGCAGGGAAGCCTTGAACCCTGAGAAAGGCTGAGACTGGGAGGGCTCAAAGTGAGGGTGTGACAGGGTGTTGGGCAGGTTGGGAACATCTCAGTGGGATCAGAGCTTTTCTATGAAGAGGTGAAAGTCTGCTGGCCCTTCCTGCTGTAACCATCCCATGGCTCAAAACTGCCTGCTGGAAACTCTTACATTGGTAAAGGGAAAGAGCTTGAAAAAGAGCTTTGTGCAATCCTGAGAACACCCTGGAAACTGGACATGACCCTTCTGGAAGGTGCTGATGTGTGGCAGGCTTGCTGAGATCAGCACAAGATTGATGGCCTGTGGTGACAAGGCAGCCCCACATCACATCCCTTCAACAGCTACTGCAGGACTGGTCCCCTCTGAGGCCACAGAGAGGAGCTGGGTTAACTGGGATTTAGAAATCTACTTACACTTGGCACAAGGACAGTGTCCCCCCCACCAGGGTATTGGCATTTGAAGCAGGATTAACTAATGAACAATACAACTCTAGCACATCTTAATGTTCTTCTGTGAGTCAATAGTCTGTGCTCTGAAAACATGACAGGAAGCTTTCAATAAATACCAAAGCTGCATTAAAGTAACTACTCTTAGTAACTGCTCAGTGTTACCACGTCTTTCTTAGCTTGAGGACCCCTAAATACTGCTACTGCTGCTGCTCTGCCATTTCAGCTGCTCTCAAGCAGCACAGAATTAAAGCAATATTTTTCTCCCTTAATGTGATTTTTATAAAATAAAAACAGTTCTTCAGCATGAAACCAAAGGAGAATTTTAGATCCCCATAGCTCCTGTTTCAGATCAGCACAGGACTCCTTTAGACTCCTTCAGGACTCCTCTGTGCAGCAGAGTTCAAAGCACAACCCAAAGGCAAATGTTGGCCATGCAGGAAGATGTTGCCGAGCCCAAATGCCAACAGACCAAATGTACTTTGGACTCCCTGAAACACAGCAAGTCCTGCTGCTTTCAACTCCCAGATCTGTGGCTACGCTGCACTGCACATGCTGGTCCTGCAAGTGCTCAGAGAGAACCCAAATTGATTCCTCTGGGAATTTGTGATGAACATTTTCAAAACCAGATGCACTTTACTGAAATTCAAAATAAAACCTGTAATGACTTCAGCCAGTGCATTGTGGTGCTGCAACTGAGCTTTTTAATGTGCCATTCACACTGCTACTGGCAGCCAAAAGTTCCCCAGTTGTTTCAGGCTGCAGCAGAGTTCAGTTTATTCCGGGTTTGAATCACTATATCCAGTGCCCTGTATCCATGTCTGTGGTCCCTGCTCACACTCATCCGTTATCAAACTAATATCCCAGTTAAATTTACCCAGGAGTTGCTTTAAAGGTCAACTGCAAAGGACAAATTTTATTTGGCTTGGATCCTGACACTGTACTCCCATGAAGCAACCTCCTGTTTTATCCAAAAGAAAGAGATTTTGATTATCATGTCAGAGGATTATCTGCTTCTGACTTTATTGATTTGATAAAAGACCTTTTGGACAAATAATTGGAAGCTTTCTCAAAAGGACAGGAACAGTAAATCATTCAGAGATTTTTTTTTTTTTCCTCCTCGGTATGAATTTAATTCTACAACATTTTTATTAAAAAGAACAAAAAAAAAAAAAAAAAAAAAAAAAAACAAAATAAAACAAAAAAAAACCACCAAAAAAACCCACCACAACTAAAACCCAACACTACCACCAAACCACAACAACTCAACACAAAAAAGGACCAAGTTTTAAAACATCAGCACTAATTGCTCTGTCCCTTTTCCAGTTGCTGTGGTTCCCATCTCCCACATCACTGCAAGTCCCACCAGACTCCTACCACTCCTCCAGCATGAAGAACAAAGTCAAGATAGGATTTATCCAATGTTAAGAGGCACTTAGGGAAAATGCACTTTCTAAAAGTCTCTGAAGAACCTCTCTGCATCAAGAGCAGCAGCACCTTTTTCCTGCTCTGCAGATTCCCTGCATCCTTGCAAGCACAACACTACAGCACATTTCTCTGGAATTAAATGCCCTGCAATTAAGCACCAGGATCCAAATTATAACCACTTCCCAAGCGCAGAGAGAAATATTACTTATGCCCAAGGCATCGAGGCAAAAATCAACTACTCAGCACACAAAACACTCTGGCTTTTTCACACACCACCTAATTACAGGAGACATCTCAGGAGCTGCAGAGACGCATCTCCAGCTGCACAGCTACCTCTGCCAGAAATCAGGTCAGGCTGTGGGCAGTTTTGTTCCCACGGAATCCGGCAGGGAGACGCAGCAGGAGTGGGCATGCACAGTGCAGTTTGGAATTCTCTGCACTGTAAAAGTGAATCAGCAGCAAAGTCACAGGAGAGGGGGAGGGAGATCAGAGAAAGGGAATCTGCTGTCAGAATGATGCTTCAGGCCTGAGGACTGAGAAATCGAGGGGTAAATAAACAGAGGGAGGGAGGGAGGGAGGGAATCCGGTTGAGGGCAATAAGCTGTGGATACTAGAGGGTTAACAGGGGTCCTTCCCCTCCCTGATAAAGGGTCTTGGGTCTAACTTCCAGCTGAGTCAGCTGTGGCACACGCACAGCAAACAGAAGAGCAGTGCCTAGGAGAGGAAGGAAATAAACATGTCTCCCAAGAAGCACTCCAGAGGAAGAGTGCTCTGGCATTCCTGCATCCCGGGAGAGTGGAACAGGGAACAGGTAACTCACCTCCTCCACGGTCCATTTGGCAACTTGTTTGGCTGTCAGGCCGGAGACCTCCGGCAGGAGCCTGCAGTGCTGCTCCCAGAAGAGATGGAGGCGGTGGGTCGGGTTAGAGGCCAGGGAAGGCATGAAGATAGACTGGTGGAGGGCCTGCTGGAGATCCAAATCAGGGCCTGAAAAAGGAAACAAGACAAGTCAGAGCCAGGCTTCAAGGAGCAGCAACTACAACAAAGCAGGAAGAAGGGTCACAGCCTGGAGGGGAAAGCAAAGCAGGGTGAGTGGAGCCAGGCACGGCTACTGTGTGGCACAGGACGTTCTCCCCCTCCTGAGCAGGAGAAAGGGAAAAAAAAAGATAAGACTGCCAGGCTGGAGGCTTTATCGTTAGCTTCTTCCCTGGAAAATGATGTCATGCTGCTAACAGAGAAGATGTTTGCAGCGTTTTATTGACAAGGTGGAGGAATTCTGGTAACAGCATCCTCGGCTGGGAACTGATGGCACCGTTCCAGCCCCAGCTGTAGCCAGAGTTCTGTGCTGCCAGCATGGCCTGGGCTCGCTCCCCAGGACACTCCCAGGCCAGGAGTGCTCACGGTACCTCCAGACATCAACTCCTTCCTCATGTGTCAAGTGAAGCTCTGAAAACCAAGGCAAAAAAAGGAGGAAGGAATCACCCCTCCCTAATGAGATCACTGGAGCAGTGCAGAGTCATGGTCCTACAGGGACGTGCTGGTTATACAACAGGAAGCCAGGCAGAGGATGGCAGCAGGCTGGGAAGCACTCCTCTGGTTTAGAGCGGCACGGGGGGCTGCCCCCAACCTCCCTCCCCGCACCGGGGGATGGGATGGGATGGCCCAGCGCCATCCCGTGGCATCCCCGAGCATTCCCACTGTATCCCAGCCCTCGGGAAGGCTCCGTGTGCCTGGAGCAGCCGCTGCTCTGCTGCCTCTGCTGCCTCTGCTGCCCCTGCTGTCCCTGCTGTCCCTCCTGCCTCTGCTGCCTCTGCTGTCCCTGCTGCCCCTGCTGCCCCTCCTGCCTCTGCTGCCCCTCCTGTCCCTGCTGCCCCTCCTGCCTCTGCTGCCCCTCCTGCCCCTGCTGCCCCTCCTGTCCCTGCTGCCCCTGCTGTCCTGCTGTCCCTGCTGTCCCTGCTGCCCCTGCTGTCCCTGCTGCCCCTGCTGCCCCTGCTGCCCCTGCTGCCCCTCCTGTCCCTGCTGCCCCTGCTGTCCTGCTGTCCCTGCTGTCCCTGCTGTCCCTGCTGCCCCTGCTGTCCCTGCTGCCCCTGCTGCCCCTCCTGCCTCTGCTGCCCTTCCTGTCCCTGCTGTCCCTCCTGTCCCTGCTGTCCCTGCTGCCCCTCCTGCCTCTGCTGCCCTTCCTGTCCCTCCTGTCCCTGCTGCCCCTGCTGTCCTTGCTGTCCCTGCTGTCCCTGCTGTCCTGCTGTCCCTCCTGTCCCTGCTACCCCTCCTGCCTCTGCTGTCCCTGCTGTCCTGCTGTCCCTGCTGTCCTGCTGTCCCTCCTGTCCCTGCTACCCCTCCTGCCCCTCCTGTCCCTGCTGTCCCTGCTGCCCCTCCTGCCCCTGCTCAGCGGCTCTCAGTGGGCTGGGGTGTAAGATGAGGGGGGCAAGCAGTCACTACTGTGGAAAGCACAAAGGAAAATAGCTGAAATACAAAGAAAAAGCAGATTCCCAGGGTTAGCCAGCTGCCCCTAGCTGAAGGGGAAGCAGCTCTGGAGGTAAAGCCTGTCCTTGTGAAGAGTCACACCCCTGGCCCCAGAGCCCACTCAGCTCATCTCATCTCCACATCCCTAACAGTCATGAGACAGCATCAAATAACATCAAATTTCTAATAATGAAACCAAGGGATGATAAATAAAGCCTGAGTAAGAACTGCTCAGTTCAGGAGCTCCTGGTGGTGAGAGGGCACAGGACCTGCTCCTGAGAAGGCTGTCACCCCCGTCCTGCAGTGGTGGGGACAGACAGCACCTGGTCTTGTCCCCACCTCCTGCTCCAGGAGGTCCCACTCATGCCCAAGGTCTCCCCCAGTGCCACATCCCTGCTGGGTGGGCATTGCTTCCACCTCAGACCAATTCCTTTTCTCTGCTAAGCACAAATCCTTGGACTAAGCACCCAAACCATGACCTAGACAAGTGACTTTCCCTCTGACCAAGAAGCAGTGATCTCATTGTTTAAACACAGCTGGGAGGAAAGCTCTGGGTAATTGTGAAATTACAGGTCAGTGGATGATTTCATTTCCCTCCCCTGATTTCCATCACTCCATGGAAGGTGAATGTGAAGGGAGAGTGGGCAGCTTTCCCTGCCAGCTGCAGCTGCTGCTTGGAGCAGGCAGATCCCTCAGCTCTGACTGCAGAACTCAGCACTAGGTAAAAATGAGTATTGAAAAAAAAAAAACAAACAACATCCAGGCACCTGTCCCAGTTTGTTCCTGCTTAGCTATTTTTGATTAGAGACTTATTACCATCTCAAATCCTCCTAAAAGCCTGGTCAGCTCCGTTCTCTGAAATAGCTTTTTATAGTAAATCTGAAAGTTAAGCATATGGTTTGCTAAAGTGACAGCAGAAAGCTGCTCTGGAAACTTAACCTGTCACGTACCAGGAAAAAAAACCCACTGTTTTTCCATTTAGCTTTTCACTTTCTTTTTAATCCTTAAGAGAACCTTTAAAAAATCCTCCAATGATTCAGAATATGTTTCTGAATACCCATGAGGGTCTAAAAAAAGGGGTTGATGGAACCTAAACTATCTGCTAAGTTTTGAGGAAGTCTCCCTTGAGCCCTGTGCTGGCTCTGTCACAGCCTGACACAGGTCACAGACTGATTGGGAACCCCTTGTCACTGCAGAGGAGTTTGCAGTGGCACAAAACCAGTGCAAACTTGTCTTCTCAGTTAATAAATACACGGCTCCACTCTACAAAGTATTAAACCTTTCACTTCTAAGTAATTTTACCCTTTCTCCTAATTTTAAAGGAAGAAAAACTACCATTGCTATCATCTCCAGCATGTGCTTTCTCTTGATTGTGGAATCAAAGACAAAAAAAGCTGTGAATTCTTAATGCTCCTCGTCACTGTGGGGATATTGCAGAGATAGGCACACACAGAGAAACAGAAGAAATAAAACTTAACCAACCTTTCCCATTGCTTTCCTGTTTCACCAGCTGAAACTTGATATAGGCATGTGAGCACCCAAGCCTGAAAGCAACAATTACAAAACATTTCAGAAGATATAGAAATGGATGTAATTTCTTCTCCATACAAAGATAAATGAGATTTATAGAAACTAAAAACTTTTTCCTCTTGAAACAAGCAATAGCTCCACCCCTGACCTCTCTCTGAGCTGTTAGATTAAATTCATGGCCAGAACTCAGATCTGAGTTTACTGCAGGAAAGAGAGGGCACAAAACAACAGGAGGAAGGGAGGAGATTTACCATGTCATTCTAAAACACTCTGCTGCAAAACTTCAATCAAATTGGGCTGTTTGTTATTTACATCTTTATTTCAGATACTGCAGCAGCATCAAGAAACACAACTGTTAATGCATGAAAATACATCACAAAACTCTTGTTTACGTTTTTGGTGCAGCTTTGATGTCTGCAGAGGAATCCTCCTCTCCCCAGCCTCTCTCCCGACTGTCTTCTGACTGCTCTGATGGAGTGTGGATGCTGCTTTGACACCACTTTTCACTGTCTGGTGCAGATTTTCTGGAAAGAAAGATGAATGACAGTAGCTGAGCTGACATCCTCTGTTCCCTTTTCCCACAGGAGAACAAAGCTGGCTGCTCCTGGCAAGTGAGAGCAACAACCACCACCTTGTGGCAGAAGTTTGCTCTCCCCTCCATGAGTACAAAGTGCTTTGTTCCTCTTCTGCAAGGATTGAGAGAGTTTAAGTGAAATAAATCAGCCTCTGTGGACTCAGGCTCTGATCCCAGCAGCTATAGGAAACCACTGTGTTATGGTGAAAGCAAGAGATTTAAGATTTCTGTATCTCGATACCTCTGGATAATATTTAGAGTTTCCATGACTAAATTTGATGCATAAGCTGAGCTACAGAGTGGGCCAAGGGAGGACAAGCAGCAGGATGATACCAGACTTCTAGGCTGAATTCAGACCTCCCACTATCAGGAAATGAAATACTTAGAAGAAAAGAAATATATTACAATTCTAAAATGCCATTTATTCTGTAAGAATTCAAAATCTCCTGAGAGCAAACTTTATGGTAAGAGTGTCCTTGAAATGCAATCGATTTTGGTGTGGAAATTAGGAAATGAAGATGCCTGCCTAGTTGTGGCATGGGAGGAAGCAGTTTGGCCATGAAGGCTCAGGAGGAGAAAGAAACATTCACTCCTTTTTTCTGGACAAACAGATCTTGAAAATGTTATAAATCTAAACAAACAGATAAACTTTAAAATACAGATAAGCTTTCACATACAACAAAAAACGAAAGTATTACTGGAGTTTGCCCTAGTGAGACTGGATTTGTGAAGACTAAAAATTATCTTAAAAAATCCTTCATATCCTGGTCCGTCCCATGACAGGTTTAACCGACTCCTGCACCCCAAGAACCAAGGCACAGTTTCCTTCAATGCTGCTCAGTTGCAAGATTTTCTTGTGAGAAAACAAAGTATCTGAGAGTGCTCAGCTTGTTTGCTTGCTAAGAGATACACACACACACTGCTTAGGTGACCCAGGGTGAATCACAGTTACAGTTTAATAGTGCAAAATAACCTTGGCTTGACAGTTTTAGGACAGGAAACAAAATTTAAAAATTTAAAAGTCCATTTTAAATTGAAACAGCAAGGAAAAATGTATGGAGACAGAATGCAATTTCCTTTATTGGAACGTGACGAGAGCACCAGGATTAAGGAGTCGAGAAACTTATTAAGGCGTATGAGGGTATAAAAGTGCACTGCTCTGTGTTAAGAGTGATTGGGGCACACGTCAATATTACAGACAGATGAACTCAGTGCTCCACTGCGTTGCTGCCAATTCCAGTGGTTTTCATCCTTGTCAATGGTTTTGCTCCCCAGTACCTGGCCAAGAGTAAAATCCAGCTCACCTGGATTGTAAAGAGTCGCCCTGAGAAGACTCCCCTGCTCCCAGCAACGGGCCAGGGGTCTCCAGCCTCCTGGCTTTCTGCATGATGTTCCCAGGGGAAGGTCTCTCCCCACTCAGCCGGTCCTGTAAGAGGTTTTCTCTGCTGAGGTTCACATCAGAGTATGGGCAGCCAACTAAGCTGTGATGGAGAAACAAAAAAGAGAGAGGGCAATGAAAGCTTTACAGTCATACAGTCTTCCTTACCTCAGGAAGAGAAATCCATCATAAATACAGGAAAAATGAGGCCACAAACTCTCAGGAGGTGCTGTTACCCAGCTCTAGGTTGAGAAAGCAGGGGACTATATGGCAGAATTAAAACCCAAAGTCATGTTGTTAACCACTGCAGAGGACAAGAAGAGCTCGTCCTCTGTAACTTGCTTATCGGAACAACATTTCATGAATCAACAGAGTTGTGCAACTTTCAACCTGAAAAATTCAAAGCCCTTTACCACATTATAAACTACCAGGTCTTCTGACCTCCCACTTGAGATTGTTTTCTTGCTCTTAAAATAATTTACTTGAGAAAAAGCTTCCTCTTCCAAAAGCACGTAAGAAATCAAAAGGCAGAGCACAAAACATGAGCAACCTCTCCTCACTTTAACATCCTACCCATGCCCTCTCCTCTTTAACTGTCTCCTTGCATGTTGTTCTTGGGTATATTATTTCACAAATATAACTCCTTCAGTACTGCTGGAATGTAGAAACTGGAGCGAATGAATCTGTTTGCATTGCAGCTATCATGATTATAGTGGTATAAACAAAATTTATGATCAAACAGCCTACTCAGACACAAGAGGGAGCTGCGATTGCATTTATAGCTATCTCCAGAATAACTACCCTGAGATCATTTCAGTGCAGTGCAGTTGCTTGGTGCTGTATCATCATCATCATTATTATTATTATTGTTGTTGTAGCTGTTGTTATTGTCATTAACAGCACTCATCCACATACGTGTAATGTGTTCCGTATCGGGGGCCCCGGACGTGCCCGATCCCCTGGCAGCCCGGAGTAGGACACGCCTGTCCCACTGCTCCCTCTGGATCTTCAGCACCTGAGAGCAGTAAAAAAAGGAAGATAAACAGATTTGCACATGAGGAGCAGACTGCACTCAGGAAATTATACAGCATAACAAAAGTGTGTCCTGCATTTACCGAGAGGGACTTGCAAAGCGTGTCCAGTTTTGTCACACCAGCCCACAGGATGGATGTCAGGGCTGTCTGCATCCACCCAGAAATCGTAGTGATGGTCCCAGCCATCAAAATGTATCTGAAAGAAGCAGAAGTCTCAGGGAAAGACACAGTTCAGGGCATGACTCAGCTCTTATGTTAACTTCCCCCTTTGTTTCACCTTGCTCAGCTTGGGGCTGATTCATTCCATCTTTCAGATCAATCTTTCAGTCAGGCACAATCATCTCTGTGCTCAGTCTAACTCTTTATTTTCCTGCATCTGTGTTTCACAGAATAATCAGGCTCTGGTGACACAGTCTGCCACCCCACAGCCCATGGGATGCTCTAACATGCAAAGTCCAAAGTTATGCAAACACAAACGCCTATTTGTTTTGTTTTCTGTGGATCCCAAAACACCATAAAAGCCAACAAGTTTGGTGAGTTTTGCAGTGAACAAGCTGCAATTTTCTGCTGGATGAAGAGACTGGCAGTAGCTCAGATCCAGAGACTGAGGATCACTGGAGTTTAAAGGCTACTGGGTTGTTCATGCAGGAAAGTTTCAATGTATGAATTGAGTATCATGCCACTATGGACTGGCAAAGCTTGGCTTTTGTTCACAGCAATGAGACTCAGAATCAACCAGATAATGGGGAGTGAACTCCACTTCTGCCCATGTAATCATCCTTTGGGAAGGGGATCTGTGGCCATGGAGTCTCCATCAGTGCAGCCTCCACTTTAGCTGGCTCATATTTAGTTCCTCAGTAGCCAAAGCACAACAGATTATTTGGGCAATATATTTGCATGAAAAGACTAGGTTAAAATGCATTGATGTGACAAATTTGTACTGGAGAATGCCACTACTTCCCACATGTACCAGGGTTTAAATTGCTTTGGGTTTTCCTTTCCTGGTAGCAAAAAGCCACGGTCAGGCAGCTTCCCCAGCAGAACACTAATGCTGCCATCAGTCACAGAGATCACAGGGAATATGCCAAGAGATAGGACATCACATTGTCAAGTGTTAGTTCAAAACAGTTACGTTAGAATAGTAACTAACACCAGCCCAATTCCATCAGATTTCAGCAAAACAAAGCAACAGCTGGGCAGGCCTGGAGGCCACAGCAGCTGCCAGGCTGTTGTTTGCTGCCCCTTGTTCCCAAGTGTTGTTTTCCCTGTGCTGCCCATCCCAGGGTTCCCAGCACAGGTTCTGCACTCGGGAGCAAGGTCATACCTTAACGCGATGGCTGTCTTTGTCAATGATTGTTGCCACTCTTATCAAGATGGGATTTCGTCTGTCCACAGCCTCTAACTTCGTATTAACCTGGAATCCGTGAGGAGGACGCTGGAAGAGAGGATTGTAAGCAGAATGCTAAAAAGCCTTGGAGTTCAGAGCTGGTACCTGCTCTGAATGAAATGTGCTCTGAATGAAACGTGCTCCAGTTTCCATCCACCCATAGCTGCCTTTGCAGCCTTGGGTTATGTCACATGGCAGACAGTTCAGAGGCTAAAATCAGAGTTTCCAGGAGGTTAAAATCAGAGTTCCCAAGAGGACTTAGCTGAGTGTTTGTCAGCAGCCCCAAACTGCTGGAGAGGTAGCCTGAGGTGGCCCAACACAGAGGAGCTGTCCCAGCCAGAACAAGAGACCCTTCCTTCACAGACAGAAGGCCAGGGACCACCACAAGCAGCTCCAGTGACACAGCCTCCCCAGCCGGACAGCACAGCTCCCACACAGCAGGGACATGGTCTTCTCTAGAAAGGAGACTGAGAGGGGAGAGATCTCAACAGTCCATATGAATATCTCCAGGGCAAGTGTCAGAGCATAGTGCCAAACTCTCCAGCAGGGCCCAGTGACAGGAAAAGGAGCAATGGCCCTGAAATAAAACACTAAAACCTCAACATGAGGAAGAATTTTCCATGGACGGTAGCAGAGCACTGAACAGCTGGCCAGGGAACGTGAAGAGTCTCCCTCTCTGGTGACATTCCAAACCCACCTGGATGCAGAATTTCAAACCCACCTGTGTCACCTGCTCCAGGTGACTCTGCCTTGGCAGGGGGTTGGAATGGATGATCTCCAGCCTCTCTTCCAACCTGACTATTCTGTGATGTCACACCAGCAAGGACAGTGGCCAGTTCCCCACTTTTCACATCTGAACACACCATTGGGTGAAGTCTCTCTTCACTACCCTACATCTTCCCTGGCCTCAGCCACAGCTCCTGGCTATCAGAATTATCCCCATTACACAGATTACTCCTTATGACAACACCTGTGCTGCTTGTGAACAGCTGCTGGGAACTGCTGTGCTGGGGCTTACAGCAGCTCTGGCCCGGAGCCTCCCCCTGCAGAGGTTCACTCATCCTTTTCTTCACACCCTGAAGACTTTGGGAAAACTCCAGAATGTCCTTTGACCTGATGTGTGCCCTTTGCAGCACCCTATGTAACCTCTAAGCAACAGACAGCTTTTACCAATTTTTCCATTTATCTGACTGCAAATTCCTCCTCTGACCTCCTCACCACGGGGTTATGGATGCTCATTCAAAACATGTCCCTCTTCACTTCTGCACACAGAGGTGAGGGTTTTAGCACGAAATGATAAATTGTCTATTTGAACATGACCAGGTTAATGAAATTATTAAAATCACTCTTCCCTCCCAGTCTTCCTTCCCCTCGTTACTGCCAGTGGCTGGGGGCAGGAAGGAGATGCACTCCTGGGCTAAGGGGTTTAACTCCATACCTGAAGTTCCTCTTTGGCCATTTCACCTGGACACAGACATCTATCAGTGTGCTGTCAGACACTGGACACACCACAAGACAGACAATCTAAACTGCTTTTATTTTCAAGAGCATCTTATTGAACCAGCCAACCTTGTCTGTCCTCCCTGAAGAAGGAGCTGAGTGCTCAAGGTCCAAATCCTGCCCAGAAGAGGAGCCAGGCTCTTTGCTTAAGTCTTGCTGAAGGGTTGCTGTCCTTTTGGCAATAGCTGACGAATGTTTTGGAATTGCCAGCCCAAGAGGATGGGCTGAAATAACAATGCTTACATTGGAGATGTCTCCTGAGTTTTTGGGTGGAGAGGGCAGAAATCCAGACCCAAGACCTGCTATTTGTGCTGATGACCCGTGTCTCCAGACTACATAAGACAGCTCTTTAAAACTGTTAAAAGCTAATTCAGTGAGAAATGTCTGTTCTGGCTCTCAACCCGCATTTTTATGTACTGATTTCCTGTAATTGCTAGCTGGAATAATAATAATTATTTTTAAAAAATCAATAGCTTTGCCATTTATTTGCACTTCAGTCCAACCAAGCCAGAAAAAATAACGAGGTTTGATCTTGAAAGAGTCCTATTAACTGCTGATATATCAAATACATTTTCTTTTCTGTCTCATTTTTGAAACACAGTTTTAGATGCTAATTTGCACTCTGGAGTTGCATGAGGGCCAGAATTGGTCCTTCTACTCTTCTTTCAAAGCCTGATACCTGAAGGAGCAGAACAATGGCTGCAGAAATGTCTGGAAAACAGGAAAGGAGGCAGACAAGGCAGCTGCATCCCCCTTGGGAAGACACTTCACTTCAGAAGAATCCGAAGAAGGGAGTTCTCAGTATTGAGCAGGCTCCCTGTCCTGAGCAAAGCTCTCTTATGTTCAGATGACATCTCTCACCACACTTTAGACCCTGAAAATCTGAGGGAAGAAGCCACAATGGCAGATCTTACAGAAGACTTGGACTGGGAGTTTTAAGTTCACATTTTCCAGCTCTATTGGGATTTCAAAAAAGCTTAGTCCACCCTTGGGAGCAACAACTGTGTCCCACTGACAGGCTCCACTCCTCATCCTGCCCCTGGCTCCAAGGTGCTTCGCAGCTATGGGAAACCTCAATCCCAGGGATGTTTTGGATGTGCTGCAGATAACTCCAGTTAAAGCCCTACAGTTCTCAGAAGAGGCAAAAACTTCTTCCACCTCCCTAATACCACTTTCCAGCCTGCACCAACCTCAGCAGGATACCTGCTGAAATCTGGCAATTATCAAACCTGTCTAGCTGGATTTTTGCCTCTCTTATCTGAGGCCTCCCTGATTGCTTTTCCTCCTCAGTCCCAAAGACCTTTCCACAAAAATACACAGGAGGGCAGCAGGTATTAACCTGCAACTCCCACTTCAGAAAAAGGAACCAAGACAAGTGTCACAATGGCAAAGAAGAGTTTTTAAACTTATTGCAAAGTTTAGCAAGGTGAGCCAGCAGCGTGGAGGGGAAAAATCAAATTGAAAGTACAGTCATTTTAGAGGCTTTTGGTTTGTTTCTGCTCACAGTGAGATTCCAGATAAACACACTGAACTGCAATGAAAGAAACAAAAGCTCACTATCTCAAGGTTGAGAGAAGCACCTTCACACTGAGTCTGCAGGATGGTCTTAGGGGCTTGGCAGAGATGCTCTTTCATCTGTTAATACATTTATTTCTGTGGAGGGCACAGCTGGCTCCTCCCCAGAAGGACTATGATCTATATCAGCACACATAAACCCTTGATATGAACTTCTCTACCTTAATTCCAGCCTCACCAGCCAGGGAAGTACGGATTTGCACACCTGCAAGGCGAATTTTAGAAAGGTTTTTAAAACTTCATGTAGAGGGGACACCAGATAACTGCACTCTTTCTCCTCTCTGTGCCCTCTGTGAGGCACTTCCCACATACCTCTGGAAGCCACAGTTACCTGTGTGGACTGAAGGCTCTGCCCTTAAATCTGCTAATGGAGCCACTGAAGATACTTAGTCAAAAATCCTTTCCAAGCCAGCCTTCCGCAGTATTAAAAACCAAAAAAATCTTGTATTCTGCTGTATATTTTTGTTTCAGCAGCACTGAGATGATCTTAAAGTAAACCAGTTTCACCTTCCTCGCACAGACAAGGTGAACCATGCTCAAATAAAGTCTCTAGCAAAAAAGGGTGGATAACAGCACCTGAGCTAGAGCAATCAGAGACATTCACCTACCAATTTAAAGGCTCTTGCTGGGGCTGCTTGGGAATTAGTTTCTTCCAAGTATTTCTCCCATGAGAAGGCTTTGGAATCCCTGTATCCTGAAAAAAACAGAGAATAAACATTTCTGTAAGAAAACCCCCACATTTACTGTTACAAACAGCAAAAAGGCAGCTCTGTGGCACTGTAATGAGCACTTACAATGGATGGTGCTGGAAAGTGGCCTGTTTGCTCCTACCCACCACCTCCACCCAGAGCAGCTCTGCCAGTTCCCCAGTTTTACACTGGGCTTGAACCCTGGTGAGTTCACTTCTGCACAGCTTAATCAATTCTTATTCTCTAAAGAGAACTCCAATTATGAGCTAGTGGGATGATTCTGTAATGTGCAATGGCATCACTACGGTAATTTCCTGTTTTATTAACCACTCTATGTGTGAGTGCCTGTAAGACTGTAGAACCTTCTCCTCTCCTGCTGCCCGCTCACCCAGGCTGAGTAAACCCAGCAGCCTGGAGAGAAAAGGCTCTGTGGGTGTGCTGCTCTAACACCAGTGGGATGTCTCTCCCTGGCTATTACATTTAAGAAACTGCTCTACTTCTTTCCTATTTCAGTAATGCTTACCCCCAGGACAGGTTCCTTCTGGCAGGAGGGTGCAGTGACTAAATGCAGAGCACAGTCTGCAAACTGCTGCATTTAAGTCCTTCAGCAGGGAGACCAGAACTGGCTGCAGGTTTTGTGGGGGCACAGGAAATCCTGACATGAGCAGAGAACTGCAGAGCCCAGCCCTGCTGAACCTTCCAGGAGCAGGGACAGATGTGGTACTGCTGAGAGGGAATGTTCACAACCCCTTCTACATCTAAAGTGAAGACACTGAGGCCAATTCCCCCCATGCAGAGGGATCGGGCAGTGCTTCCTGCTCCACTGAACCTGGAACGCAGCAACTACAGGAATTCTTGCTCCAGGGCTGTCAGTCTGACAAATGTCAGGCTTAATTTTTTTATGTTTGCTCTTTTTAAGGTGAATGAGCACTTCCAAGGCCCGAAAACAACACTGGTTTCCCTGTACGTTCTGTCCTCTCTCATTTGCCAACATTCTCTTTATTTACCAAATTCCAGTACAGCAGAAGGAGATGTGGATTCAGTTACTCCTTCATTTCCAGAAATTCCATCTAGGAAATCATTAGAGCATGGTGCTAACAATGCCAAGGCAGTAGCTCAATCCTTGTATGGGCCATTCACTTAAGGGCTGGACTCAATGATTCTTGTGGGTCCTTCCAACCCAGAGTATTCTGTGATTTCCAGAAATGCCATCTAGGAAATCATGGAACAGATCCCTTTTTCTCCCAGCTCACCTTGAAAGAAATCCTGGAAATCCTTCTCACTTTTCCCTTATAAAATCAAATTCAATTATAAATTACCAAACCCTGTTCCATTTTGTCCTAGCTTGCAAGATGAAGCTGGGGGTGTGTATTCTATTGCCACCTGTCAGAGCTGGGGCAGCTCTCTGCTGTTCTCTGGGCAGTTTTCTTTCTCTCTCCCACAGCCAATCCTCCCTCCAGGAGATCTCTTCTGTCCATGGCCACTGAGTGTCCCTGCATGGCTGAGAAAATTCCAGCATCCCATGGGCAGAGGCTGCGCCCAGGGGGAGCAGCCAAGCATTCCTACCTGGATCCAATCTGCCCTTGGAACAGCACAGCAGCCTTTGCCCACTGCATTCCCAGAGGAGCAGCTTTCTGCCCCACTGCATTCCCAGAGGGAGCCCAGGCCCATCTCCAGCAGCCCTGGAGCTCCAGAGGAAAACTCCAGCCTTGTGCAGGATCCTGCTCCAGCAGAAGCACAGCTGGCACTGCAGGAGGGCTGAGCCCCCATGGAATGGGACTGCTGCCACCACCCTGCCCCACAGCCTGCCAGGGCCTGCTCTGACCCTGGCAGTGTTGTTTTGTATTACTGCATTTTTATCTTTATATTTTCTTCTAATTTTTTTTTTTTTTAATAAAGAACAGCAATTCCTACTCCCATATCTTTGCCTGAGAGTCCCTTGATTTCAAAATTATAGTAATTTGGAGGGAGAGGGTTTACATTTTTCATTTCAAGAGAGGCTCCTGCCTTCCTTAGCAGACACCTGTCTTTTCAAACTAAGACAGATTTCTTCAATGAACTATGAAACAACATAAATTGCAGTGGCGAAAATTAGGAACAATAATATTGTTCAGGCAGTAAAGAATTCTGAAGCTACCTGGAACTTGCAAATATGTAATTATGTGGAAGATATAGTTTGCAGGTTTTTTGGCTGAAGCGGGAAGTAAGTCTCACTTGCAACCTACCAGGTGGTGTTGTCAGTGGGGTTCCAGTTTCTTGGCAGTAGCCGACAGGACGGATATATGGGCTGCTCGTTTCACACCTGAATCAAAGAGGGAAAGTTGGCAGCAGTCAGATGGAAAGCAAAAAGAAAGGCAGGATTTCAAATGCTGTCTGATAGGCCTTTGCTGGGTGAGCAGATGCTTTCAGTGGGTGTGATCACGGTGTAGAAGACAAGCACTGCCTCGTTAGAATGTGTAACACTGGGTTTTCAAGGCATTCAAGCTGTCCCAAAAGAAAGGGAAACACAAAGTAAATCTTGCAGTGGTTTGGTTGGAAGGGATCTTATCCTGTTCCACCCCCTGCCATGGGCAGGGACACCTTCCAATGGCCCCAGGTGCTCCAAGCCCCATCCAGCCTGGCCTTGGACACTTCCAGGGATCCAGGGGCAGCCACAGCTTCTCTGGGCACCCTGTGCCAGGGTCTGCCCACCCTCCCAGGGAACAATTCCTTCCCAATATCCCATCCATCCCTGCCCTCTGGCAGTGGGAAGCCATTCCCCTTGTCCTGTCCCTCCATTCTTTGTCCAAAGGCCATCTCCAGCTCTCCTGGAGCTCCTTCAGGCACCACAAGGAGTTTTCTTATCTCCAATGCTTCCCAGACAGCTCAGGCCACCCCAATGGTTCTGCACTGAGCTGCCCAGCACCCAAACAGGAAGGGAACTACTGGGCAACTGGCTCACTTTGAAAACCCCAAGTAATATTCAGATGCCTGAGAACTGACATAAGATCCCAACTTTAGGGCCTGCATTTAAAACAAAGCCAGTCTACCTTCAGACATGTATCAAAACCAGAGTCTTTTACCAGTAGTCGTAGCTCTCATCCCAGTTATCGAAATGGATCAGCAGCCGGTTTTCCACCATGTCTGTGATGGTGGCAACACAAACCAGGGACGGGTTCTTCTTGTCCACTGCCTCCAGTTTCATTCCCAGACGAAACCCAGAAGGAGTGACAGGCTGAGAAACAGGACACCAGGAAAGAGAAATCAGCCACATTCTTGGTCAAGCCATTGAAATCCCCCTTTTAAACTCCTTTGACCCCGAAACCTACAGACCAAAACACACTGCAGTGACTACCAAGAGGTTTGCAGACAGGATTTTCCATGAGTTCTGGCAATGACTATTACTAAAAAAGAGCTAATGTGGCTCAAAAAACAGCATTTCCAGGTACACCCACCACTGCAGACTCCCAGGTTGAGACACCCTGCAGTGATTTGCTGAGGATAATAATGGGCATTGCACATCCTGTTTTACTGGTGGAAAAGTTAGGAGAGTCTTCAGGGAGACAAAGTGACTGAGTGGGAAGCAGGGCAGAGCTGGGCCCTGATCCTACTGGAGTCAGTGACTGTCCATGTGCAGCCTCCAATCCACCAGCCCGTGGGCTTCGTGTCATCCCAGGACAGGATGCCATCCTGTGTCATCCCATTCCACAGGAACTGAGGTTAACAACCACTGAGAGAGCACCAGTGGGGAAGGATGACAAGTGCTCAAGATCTCAGCCCCACAATGAATCCCACGGCACACATGAGCATGCTGCTGGAATCCAGGAATTATTTTGGAGATTATTAAATTAGATGAAAGTGACACAAATATCTTGACGGTAGGGGCGCAGTAAAACAGATGGTTGTAATATATTTAATAAATGGTTCAGTAAATCTTTTCCTCCAGCATTAAGGAGGAAGGGAAATACAAATTCTTTCTCTGGAAAGTCAGTGACTGGGGAAAGAAGAAAAATTGTATGAGTTTTCCTTCTTAAAAATAAAACACAGCAGGAAGTAGTTTGCATCTGATTGTACCATGGTTGTACCTCTGACATAAGCATATTAAAAGCACATAAATATTCTGGTCAAAACTCACTTAGCACCAGACCTATTGAAACCCCTTCTATTCCATATCACCACTTACACTGCTGAGGGTCTTAAAAAGGCTTTTTGGAGCTGCTTGAGCTTTGCAGTTCTTCAAATAGGAAGTCCAATTAAATTCTCCCTCCTTGAAACCTAGGAAGAGAGAAAAAAAGATTGTTTTACATGGCCCTGGTACATTCTGGTGAGTTTTTCTGAAATGGAAATTACCTGGAAAGAATATAAACTTTGCGTGACAACTGCCCTGCTACGATCTCCAGAGGCTGTGCATTTCAGCTAAACCAGCTCTCTCTTTTTCACCATAATGTCCAATCATTAATCTCAACCTTCAAATGTTTCTAGGAAATTGAATGCAGGAAAGAACTGACCGCAGGAAAGAAACAAGTTCTGAAGCACAGACAGATATTCAATCCAGAGTTTCTACTGTGACTAACAATGTCAGTCTTTAGGAATATCACAGGGAAGATATTTTGCTCTTTTGTGAGTCATTGTGTTAGTTAAACCTCTTCCCTTTAGCCCCTCAGACAGAGTTCCAAGATGAAATCACACTAAAAATGAAATATGCAGAGCCAGGACATCTTAGTAGAATTTATGGTTTCTTGTACACAGCTCTATTTTCTGTAATACCTTTAGGAGGGAGCAGCTTATGGCTTGTTTTTTCACACCAGCCCACAGGGTGGATGTCTGAGGAATCAGCATTAGCCCAGAAGTCGTAGCACTCTGGGTAACCATCAAAGTGCAGTCGCATCCTGTACCCCTGAACCTACAGTGAGAGAAGCTCTGATTATCACCAAGGGTCACAGAAGAGAAAAATAATCACTAATAAAACACTCCCTCATATCTGACTTTCTGAGAAGGTAACTTAGGATCTCATTTATTTCTCAGAAACTCTAGTTGTATTTTAACTCCTTTGCTCTCCCAGTTTCCATGCTCCTCTCTCCCCACTTCAAACAGCTGGAAATAGAACTGGTCAGTGGAACCTCCCTGAGCCCCTGCTCCATGCCATGCACACATGCATGGGGGGTACAAAAGCAGCCCCAGAAACTTAAATGTCTATACCAGATCAGCCCAGATTTCACATAACTGAAGCTGCATAAAAGTATTCTGACTTGTTTATATTTATTAAGCCTTAGGGCCTCATGGCATTGTTCTCTTTCATACTTGTTCACTACAGGCAATTAATAGGTTTGCTATTCTTAGTTACAAGTGTAAAAATCTGCCAGTAGGATTTCAGGCAAAGATCCTTAATTACATAACACCTTTCCTTCAGTGTCACCTTGAACTCCTACCATTAATTAACTAACTGAAGGACTATTACTCTTACGTTTCTACTTTTTATTGAAAAAAAAATTCTAGATGTACATGGGACTTTTGGAATCAAAGACAAGAAAAGCAACTACCTCAGCAACTGTGAGAACACAGAATCGAGAGGGGTGTTCAGGATCCACCCCTTCCAATTTCATTCCAACTTTAAATCCATTTCGGCCTTGTGGGAACGACTGATACTGTGAGGGGGGAAGAAACACTTGCTTTTAATTCCTAAAGACAAAATCTATTGCAGAGCAGTCATAACATACTTAAGGCTTCAATTTTTGTATTTCAGGCTTCAAATGCTCAACTCAGAGAAGAAAATCCCACCCCAAGTGACTGTGGCTCCAACAGACAGGAGGGATCAACAGACAGCAGGCTCAGGGATCAGTAATGGCACCATCACCATATTTCACATTTACTCATTTTTCTAATTAATCTCTCAAAACCACTGCACTGTTGCAATTAGCTACAAACACATCTTTGAGCAGATGCAGAAATGATCTCTTCTCAAACACAAAAGAATCCCCTTCCCAGATCAACGCAGAATCAAAGAGCTGGGAAAGCTACAATCACTTTGTGTCAGTCCAGACTCTCACCAAAAGGTAACTTGTCATCTTCAAATGGTGAAAGGGACAAGGCAGGCTTGATCTGCAGCCCAGTTTTACAGTTATTCCAGAAAACATTTGTGTTTTTCATTTATCTGCAGTCTCTAATCCAAGTGAAACAGCTGAAATACAGTAAAAGTTTAAAAGCACCC
Source organism: Vidua macroura (assembly GCF_024509145.1). Lineage (NCBI taxonomy): Eukaryota > Metazoa > Chordata > Aves > Passeriformes > Viduidae > Vidua > Vidua macroura. The sequence goes on along the minus strand of NC_071595.1, from coordinate 7,413,296 downwards.
TGAACTGGGATTCCAAATGACCCAGTGCAGGACTGCAGGACTGCAGGACTGGACCTTCCTTTTAAGCTCCCTCTGGAAGGACCAACAGCCCTGGGCTCTGAAGAGCTCCCTGGGAGCTGCACATTTAACTGGGGTGCAGAGGCAGCCTCGCCAAGGCTGAACTCAGCCTCTGGCACTGCCGTGTGACTGACACAAGCCCAGCCTCCCTCCTGGCACTCCCCAGCGTGCCCACACCACTGCCCGAGCCAGCAGACTCATGGCTTCCCACAGGGACAGGCTGGGAGGGCTCTGGGCAATCCCACAGCAGGCTGTCCCTCTGCAGCCGTCCTTGGAAGCTGCCTGACAGCCTCTGGTCCAGAGCAGAGCAGATCCAAACAGCTGCTGCTTGTCTGTGAGAGTCAACCAGCATTTTTTACACCCTGGTTTGGGATGAGACGCCCAGGGCAAATGCCTGCTTCCCTGGCCTACTTGTACCAGAACAACTCAGAAATACAAGTGCTAGCTTCAGGGTGGTCTCCAGTCCCACCTCCACCGAGCTGGCAATCCTGTGACTGCCAGAAATCCTGTGATGTTGCCCAAGAAAAACAGCAAGAGAGTGAAAAAAACTGCCAACCTCTCTGAACAGCTTTTGGGGAGCAGCTGGCATCTGTTCCTCTTCCAAGTAGGAAGACCAGTTCCATACCTTCTTCTTTCCAGGAAGCACTAATTAATCAAAAACAACGAGAAAATGAATGCTTCTCTCTGCTGCCTCCTGCTCTGCTTCTCCTCATCTCTTCTCCTCCTCCTCCCACATTTGCTGTGGCACCCCAGAAGAGGCAGTGTTACTCAACTTTTGAGGAAAGGTTTTGCTTTCTTTCTTTGCTTTTGCTTGCTTTTGGAAATTCCAGCAATAGGAAAACTGTGCTCATTCCCCAGGAAATGAAAATTTATTGTACCACAGGTCAAATGAACTGTGGCACCTGGACTGCTGGCAAGCTGCTCAACGAAAGGTGCCAAGGGAAAGACTGGACAAGACAGAATAACTTAAAATTGCTGGAATTAATTCGTCCTCCTGACATTTCACAGAGGAATAAGGGGTTAAATACAAACTAACAGGCATCACAGAGAGGCATAGAATTGCAGCTAAAATAAGCCTAAAATAAAATAAATTAAAAACCAAGTGATTTTTTGCTAAGTTCACAATATTTTTTATATACACATATATATTTATAACCTCCTAATAACACAATGCATCTACTAGAGAGGCAGCTCCCAGATGATGAAAACAACTTGAATTCATTCTGGTAGAACCACAGTCATACATATAGAAAATTACATTCTAAATGTATATTAAAACTCTCCCCCCAGTTACATATTGACTGATTTAAGCTATATAATACATTTAACTCATAGTCTACAATCAATCACGTTGTTTACAATTTATTTTTTACTTAGCACTGTAGGCTGTGGCTGAAGCTCTCCAAAGTCAATGAAAAAAAGATTCTTATTGTCTTCAGTGAGCTCTGGATGAAGCTGACTCCTTCCAGATCCTTACCCTGTGTCCATCATGCAGGCAAATCCAGGATATTCCTGCTAATACACCTCCAAAGCTGACTGTGGTAAGAGGGTTATGTACCTAATAAGCTGTCCTGAATGTGAAATGAGCTCTCCTGTCCTTTATTCTTCTGTTTATTATTATTAACTTTATAATAGCTACTAAAAAATATATCTATAAACATTAAAGAAAAGAGACTATGAGCTTAGCTCACCTTGTTTTATTGGTTTAGTGTTTCTGCGGCTTTTCATATTATTTGATTTATTCTTCTCCTAGACACAGATATGTTAAAAAGAAGTTTAGCAAGGTTGTTTTTCCCTCCCTCTGATCATCTCACAATGCAGGTAACAACATGGAAGTAGCATGGAAGTAACAGGTAACTAAAAGGAGTACTAGCCAGCATTGCTGTCTCTTGAACAACCCTGAAAGAACATCAGGAGGGAGTGTTACACAGATAACAGTGATCTTGGTATCCCAAAGTGCTTTACAAGTTATTTAATATATGCTACTGAAGTTCATTTAAATGTGGCTGTTAAAGACAAGCACAGGACCAAAATCTCCATTACAATACAGAGGATTTGCCTTTCTGCAATGCAGGATTTGCTGCTCACATCAGCAGCCTTACTGGAACACTCTTTTTCCCTTCCCTTTCTTACGTCCATCTACGCCAGGGAATGGATACAGGGGGAAAAAAGGAATTTATGAAGCCCTGAAGGAAGCAGAACCTTCAAGTAACTCCTGTCATAGATAAGTACCCCAGACAATGTGGTCTCTCTGTGTCATACTCCATGCATTCCCGTTTCTTCTGTGTGTTTGCAAACTCGGGCTTGATTCCTCCCAGGCTGTCATTTCTCAGAGCCAAACCAAAACCAGGCAAAATGTGCCATACAAAGCTGCCTGCCAAACATTCCCAGAAGGGACGGGGGGCAGTTTCTAATGAGAACGAGGAGAAGGGGGAAGAGAGAGACTGCAAGGACTTCTGAGAACATCCATCCCTTAAAACATCTCACCCACATCCCAGAGAAAAGCTGAGCAAGACGCCGAGTTAAACTGCTCATGACAGCAGAGGCTGCAGCTTTACTGCCCCTGTTCTGCCGTACAGAGCCCTGTGTTATGTGAATAAACATCAAATGGCTCAGAGGGGTACTGATGGGCAGGAGCAGAGCACAGGGCCCCAGGAGGGAGTTAGGGGCTGCAGGAAACGGAAGGAAAGATCAGCTCAGGATTGAGGTGCTGCTGTTTATGCACCACTAATACAGGTTTCTAGTAGTGCAGTGAGAGTACGTCCAAGTATGTAATAAAATCCAAACAAACCCTGTGGTTTGACACTGATCTTCAATATCTCACAACAGTATTTGAGTGTAGTTATTCTGGAGACATGTGGTGTTATTACTGTGAACTCCCGACTTTCACTTCACCTGAGCTATTCATTCATCCCTGTGACTCCTCAGAACAGTTATTCCCATCACTGATGTAAATCAGGATCAGACCCAGACCATTCCCCAGGTACAGAACAAGCTCCCTCAGCCCAGTTGGCACTGCACAAGGAGCCCTGAGCCAACTGCCCCTGCTTTTCACAGCTCTCATTAAAGGAAGTGCATGCAGCCTCATTTACCTCATCCTCATATGCATTTTCCTCCTCATCCTCTGAATCCAGAGGCAATCTTCTCTTCCTCCGGAGACGTCTGACAGGTCTGCCAGCCTCAGTCACCTGACAGCCACTGCTGGTAGTAAGATTTCCATTATTTGCCGTCTCTGCAATCATCTGGAATGTCTTTGACATCATTAAACATCCAAAATTAAGAGCAATATAAAATTAAAACATTATTCCTGCACTGTTTCCAGTGTCTCTGAATCTCTTGGAATGAGGAGGCCTGGGCTGAGGACCTGAAGAAATGAAAGGTGTCTGAAGGATTTCCTGGATATAGAACTGTAACACTTGGTCTGATAGGATCACTCTACTCACAGTAACGCCATGCTCCCTTTAAACGTTTTCAAACAAAAGATGGGAAAAATCTGGGATTTCTGTACCTCTCCCTGTGCTGCTGGGAGCCTGTTTGAGTACAAATCTTTCCATTCTCAAAGTAATCCATTTGCCCACAGGTTTGGGAATCAGAGCAGGGCACAGCTTGTCTTGGCACTGCAGAAGTAAAGAAAAAGACAACTATCAAATTAAAATGTTAAAACACCTTTCAGGCAATGAGTTCTGTCAAAGTCCTTTACAAACTTTCATTACTTGACACTCAGTATCCCATTGTGAGGGAAGTAACTATCATCTGTGTGCTGCCACACTACCTCAGTAGAGAAAACCCCCTTTTATTGGTAATGTTTTAATTTTGGAGCACTGGTCTCCAATAGTACTCTCAGGCACATCTTGGTTGACTTGATGATCTTAAAGGTCTTTTCAAATGTTAATGACTCCTTGACACTACCTGTGAGGGAGCTCTGCTGAAACAGTGAGTAATTTAATCAAAGGAAACTGGTGATTTACAAAGTAAGTGATGCTGAACAGCCTGAAGGGCTGACCCCGGGGAAGAATGACCCACGTCGCAGCAGTTTGTGGAGAACTGCTGCCCATGGGAAGGACTCACTTTGAGAAGTTCATGAAAAATTGTCTCCCACGAGAGGAATTCCCTGCTGGAGCAGGGAAGGACTCTGACTCCTCTCTGAGCAGCAACAGAAACAACCTTGTGATGAACTGACCATAACCCCCATTCCCATCTCCGTGTGCCACTAAGGGGAGGAGGGAGAGCTGGGAAGGAGAGAGGGCTTTGACACTCATCCCTGCTCCAGCACAGCCTTGCACACACACAGCCTGTCCTGCTAAGGACATCACAGGAAATCCAGGTGCAGAACTAGAAAACCCATCCACACACACACAGGGCAGCTTTGGAAAAAGCATGATATGTGGCAGACTTCAGAGATTTAAGCTTTGGAGCTTAAAACACAGGGCATGCAGGAACACTTTACTGGTCCAGATAAAATTATTAAAGTCTGTTAAATAGTGTCACTGTGCATCTTTTATTACTCCTGACCTGCAAATGCAACCAAGCATAAAAAAATTAAACTAGAAAACCATCTTTCTGATGAGCAAATAGCTGCAAAGATTACCCATTCCTTGATCATCTTTACTGCGTGCATTATGGAGCTACTGAACTCCAGAAAGAAAGAGGCAAGTCAAAGGTGGTTGCATTTGCAAGCTCTGCTCCGAAGCTTTTATTCCAAGCACTTCATTAGTCTGAGATCTTTTCTCAGCCATCTGCACTTCATTGAAACCTCGGTCTGAAAGCATTTGCTTCACTCTGAAACAGGGCTCCTTTGTTGAGTGGAGAAGCCCCCTCCGTCTTCTACTCCTATGTGCTTTCTGGCCTCAGGATCCTGCCTCCAGCACCCTATCAAAGCTTCATCCCAAATGTTCTTCCCTCTCTTTATCTAAAGCTTGTATTTCTTAAAGCTTCAAAGATGCTGGACTTGCTTCTGAAAAGCTCACGTCCTCCTCTCCACCCCCAAGGAGACAGAGCATCACTTCATTTCAACACAAAGAGAAATGTCCCATTCTGAAGAAATGATAATTCTAAGTGGACTCAGCTTCCTGCAGGATTCCATCCAGTTCACCTCCCTCAAACACTTCAGGAGCAGCACCATCCCGGGGCAGATTCCAGGGGCTGAGGCTGGTGGCACAGCTCAGTGCCATGGCAGAAGGACAGTGGAAGGAGATCTCCAAGCTCCACATGCTGTTCCAGACGGAGTTCCTGTGCCCGGGAGCGGGGAAGGTGCCCGTGGCACTGCAGGAGCAGAGGTCTCCAAGGCAGTGATGCCCCTGCACATGAATGAACAGCTCTGCTTCTGCCCAAAGCGGTGCAGACAGAGGCTGGGGCTCCCTCCTGCCAAAATCTCACAGTGCACCTGTGGCCAGGTGAGCTGGGGAAGCCCAGCCCCAATCCCAGAACACATAAATTTGTATTAGAAATACAATGAGCGTCTTTACTAACAGTCTCTGATCTGAGGGTGAGGCCTGGCTGATCACGGGGAAACCTCCAGTTTCATCCCACAGCTCTATCCCTCCTTCCTAAGTTCTGGAAATGCAGAATTTACTATCAGGACTGCATCTTCCTTTACACAACAGAGCTCAGTAAAGCAGGTTTGCTAATATGAAATCCACACAAACCCTCCAGAAATAATCTGTCCTTCCAGAGATGTTCTTGAATGGTATTAAGGAAAAATGCATTTTGTGCATGTAAGAATTGCAATACAGGAGGAAGAGAGAGGAGGAAAAAGGATTAAATAGGAAAAAAAAATATATTTGGCATCTTAAGGACAGCTCTCTGGGCAGCCACTTATTGTGTTCCAGCTGAACATTCCAACCAGACCCATTAACCAGGGTACTGAGGGCTCTTACACTTGATCATCTAATATAAAACAACACATTATTATTTGGTGTCTTTCAGTCTAATAAATAACGTGGTGATTTGTGATTCTCTGCTATTAGGAGGAATCAATAAAAGTGAAGCTGTTTCTGCAATGGAATGTTACTGCCGGGTAAGGAGCAGAAGCATAATGACTTGGATTGAACACAGGGCAAAAGTTACACCACTGCAAAATAACCCAAAGGAGTCAATGGACCAATTCCATGTTTTATGGGAGCGTACACCGCTGATCTCAGAACACTCCAAGCATGAAGGTTTATCCACATCTGTTGGCAGAATTGTTTCCTCATAGCTACTGCTCAAAGGGAGGAGGAGGAAGAAAAGGAAGATTGTGAACACAGGTCAAATGTCAGGGGCCTGATTCTGAATGCCTGATGCGGTAACAACAACCTGATTTTTCAGAGCTCTCAAGTTCCTTCAGCTCAAATTTATTTCACTTGAAATTGATCTTTTTCTCCCCAAGACTCAGAACTTGCAGCCTTGAAGGCAATTCTGTGTATTTGTTTTCAGCACAAAGGAACAGAACAGCTGAATACCTTAATTTGCAAATGTCAACAGCCCTCCCCCTCCTCTAACACAGAATGTTGTTATCCCCCTCCTCTATGTTTGTGGCCATCAGACCTTGGTTCTGATTCATGAGAGCCCTGTTTGCCCCTGAACTCCATTCCTGACCTGAAGCCTTCCAGGTGCTCAACTTTCTACCTACACGTTCAGTGTGAGCCTAATTCAGCCAAAGGCAAACCCACGGACCTGATGCAGGACGACACAGGACACTTCAGCATTCCTGCAGCTCCAATTCCAGCACCACCACGGCTCTTTGATTATTTTAACTGGGCCAAAAGCAGGACAGACGTTTGCAAATGGCAATAGCAATTAAGTCTGGGTAGCACAGGATAACCTCTGTAGGAGCTCCCCAGCTTCCACTGGTTTATTGGAGCTGCAGGTGCAGAACATCTGTGGCCAGTGTCCACATTGAGGGTCACAGAACACATCCACATCCCACAGCTGCAGGGAGAGGCAGGAATTGGACTAAATGAGCCTTGCACTGGGTGCTATTGAATACATTAATATTTGATATAGCCTTGTACATCTATAAACGTTTGTTTGTAGCAAATATTTGGTTGCCAGTTTCAACAAGGGCAAGCCCATCCCTTTTTAGATTTTATTCTTTGCTTTCAGGCTTTAAAAATAAAGAAGCTCAAGCACCAAGATTATTTACAAAGCTCCCTCTGGGAGAAGGAGTTTGGAAGTTACTTGGACAGAAGTAATTAACTTGGAGATTTTAGTTCAAATTGGGCCAGGAAAATTGTTAAAAATCACAATGTAGACAATAATCTTGAACTTAACCAGAGAAGACCTAATAAAATATTTGGTCTTTCTCATCTCTGCATTTTATAAATCCAGTAAAACCCACAGAAAAATATAATAAAGAAATTGCTTTTCTTATAATACTCCCTTATCAGTAAAATCTGCAATAAAATCAAGACAACCCAATAAAAGGAAGCAAATGGGGCAATTAAAAAGAGAGCAGAAACTAACATGAAACATTTTGAAGAACCATAGTCAGGCCCAAAGATTCCTCATTTGTCCCAGTTTTTGATTTCTATTCATATTTAGCATTTTAAGTCTCAGAAACATTAAGGCAAAAGAAGATACTGCAAAACTGAGATGAGTCATTCCGTTCCAAGTTGCAGATTCAGATTTATGAAATGATAAATGATTGCCAGGCTGGCAGAGATAATGAAGCCTAATTAATATGCTTCCACCCAGACCTCTATGCTTTGTCTTTAGATAGGTAATCCACAGGAAGAGGTCAGAAATACTCAGGTTTTGATCTCATTTCTGTGCCTGAACCACTGCAGGCTTGGGAAACCACCTCAGCTTTGGCTTTTAACATCCATCTTGCCTTTGTTAGGAGATGAAAAATTTAAAAAACAGGAAGAAAAAAGGGTAAAGGTTCACTCCAAGTGAGTGTGAAGGCTAAATGGGTGGATAGGGGTTCACTACACTTCTATAAGCACCATCAGTCTTGATGGGAAGAGAAACATTTCAACAGAAATCCCATTCCAGGTGCTGCCAGGATCATTTCCAATGACATGAGAATTCCAGTGTCTCTCTCTGGTGATGAATGCAATGGTGCAATAAACCCAAAGACTGTAAATCAAGTATTAACATGAAATTTGCAGCACTTCTGACTAAGCTTCCATGGACCAGGAGGCAAAATCCCATTCAAGAACACCTGGCATTGAGGGAACCATCTGATACTGTGCAGTTCCGGGAATAACTGATTTACAAATCACCTTTCTGCCCTGAAACAGGGCGGGAGCTGAGCAAAGCTGCTCCTCTTCTCACAGAGAAGAATTCCTTCCTAATATCTGATCTAAACCTGCCTCTGTCAGTGTGAAGCCATTCCTGCTTCCCCTGTCGCTCCAGGCCCTTGTAAATAGTCTCTCTCCAGCTTTCTTGTAGGTTCCCTTTAGGCACTGGAAAGCTGCAATTAGGTCACCTTGAAGCCTTCTCTTCTCCAGGCTGAACAATTCCAATTCTCTCAGCCTTTCAAACAGTTTAAAAGCTACAGCATAAATAGGGTTGTCAAAGCAAATTCTGTGTGATTCATGAATAGAACCTCTACCTGTTTGCTTAGCTCCACCATGCATTTATCCCATCACTTTGCTGGATTCAATCAGAAATTAAAAAAACAAAACAAAACAAACAGGAGATGAGCCAAAAGATGCTAAACCTAGCAACAGAACACCCATTCCTTGGGGGTGAAGTGTTTTACCAGTAAATTAAACCATTCTCTGGAAGAGAATCCGCCAAATTCAGCAAAGCACATCTGCCCTCACACCTCACCTGTGGAGCACAGTGAGTGATGCTAATTAGGAGAAAGAGGGTTTGCTCAGATCTCTGTTGGCTTTGGTTGCTAATTGATTCCACGTGCAGAGGTGTGCAGCTGCCAGGCTTCCTTAACAAGGACTCACTTGGTCATTTTTCCCCCAAGTCTCCAATCTGATTTTTCATCCCACTGTGTCTCCTTCTTCCCGCTCTCGTGCCCATGCAGCACAATTGGAGGGCTTGAGGAAAGGCTGAAATAGATTAAAAATTACAGAAAATATGGGACAGAGAGAACAGTGTGTGGGGAAGAAGAACTGACACTGCAACTCAGGAATCACCTTGTTATTTCATAGAGAGACTGTAAATGTCTGAGTAATCACTGCTGTGGGTCAATCTGGTTTTGATCCAGTTTATCTACATTTCCTTGATATTCAAACTGTGCAATTCTGAGAATGGGATTTATCCTCCAGAACACTTTCCTGCCCAGAGGTGAGGCATGGACTGGCACACGGACACTCTGCACCTTATGGTCTGACAGCACTCTCAATGGGATTGTTGGGGTGTCCTGTGCCAGCACTCAGACTCGATGATCTCTGTGGCTCCCTTCCAACGCGGGGTATTCCATGATTTTAAGATCTCCATCATCATCCTGAGAGAATCTGATTCCATGTGCCAGCATCAGGCTTGCAGCACATGCAAGCACATCTCTCAAAAAACTACCAGCACTCATGGAAAAGGACAAGGGGGTTACACTGAAGCTTCATCCTCAATTCCACATCCCTCAACACCAATGGAATATGTTGTCATACCAGAAGGATCTGCACTAAATGCTTTGCATGAAGATAGAAGTGAGATAAGGCCTTCTCCTGCAGATAAACCAACACAATTTTAAGCACATTTAAAGTAAGACTGCAGACACTGCTTTAAATAAATTCACAATGCTACTTTTAAAAATCAGTGTAAAGCCTTAAAATTTCAGTAAATAAAGAATTGGTGATAAAATTGCTGACAAACAGCATGGCTGGTACAAGGAAAACACACCCTGGGTCCTGAGGAGTCAGTGGGGCAGCAGTCTGCAGAGTACATCTGGCTGTGTACCCACTCACCCTCCTGCAACTTGCTCGTTATGGCAACGTAACCCTGAAGCCAGAATAAATCACCTCTGGCCAAGACAAACGGACAACCTGCACAACCTGCCCAGCCGCTGCACCCAGCTGTCCTCAGCAGCTCAAACTGGGCTCTGATTCCACCCCAGCACTCACCGGGAATTACAATTCATTTCACACATGTTCGCCTTTAATGGGATTACTTGCAGTATAAGATGCAATCAATTTTAGGGCAAAACCAGTGCACAGAGGCCAAAAACATCCTCTGTTTTAATTGCATCTGTAATTACTTTGTAAGACTGCAATCCAGCAGACTACCCTGGGGACCCCTATTAATCACTATTACATATCTCCCATGGCCAAGCAGGAATAGTCACTCAGGAAAAGACTGTTCCCATCCTCAAAAACGTATAATCTGAGTAGATTATAGATCATAAACTGAGGAAGCAAAACGCTGATTAGACCACACCAGACTACTCTTAATTGCTGTGTAGGGAAGGAAAGTTTGAAGCACCAAGTCCCTGTTTTCCCTCCTTTTTACATCTGTTTTACTGTACAATAAAACATGGACCAGAAAGGTCTTTTACAATTTGGTACAAAATATCAGAGCTCTTTATCTCTTAATCCCAGTTACAGGCTATTTTTTAAAATTTATCTAGGCAGTAATTGAATAAATTAAATGTTTTCATAGTATAAATCTAATCCGATTCCTTGCGGCACCAGGAGCCCATAAAAGTGTCCTAATCCCTTTCTCCTGACACCAAACATCACTCGGACTGTCCCACACCGATCCCTACCCGCAGCCGATCGATACTTTTGAATGATTATATTTATCCCTCTATTTATTCAGCGCAGACCTCCCCTCCCAAACTCCCCATTCCATTAGTTCTGCACTTTGAATTTGCTGCCAAAAACTTTGATGGTTTTTTGTTTGTTCCGTCATGTAAAATGTCTGTTTCCAAACTTAAATCCTTCTGGGTTTGGGGAGGTCTCCAAGAATTGTTTCTACTGGATTTATATGTTTGTTAATATTTCTGAGTTGTCACAGTCCCGAGGAGTTTCACCGGAGCGGCGCCCAGGAGGGATAACCCCGATTTTCTCCGCAACTTCTCGGGTCAAAACTGGGCAACCACCACCTCAGAAACTGTAAATGCTTTATGACCGTGCAAAAAACAAAAAAAAAAACTTAAGCCCGCGTTCTGCCGCCGTGCGTCGGCGGCTTTGCGGTGGTTTTGCCCCTCCTGGGGGTTTTAAACGCACTTTCCGCGCCGCGGGCCCGGCCCGGCGCCGCCATTTGCGCTCCCGGCCCCCCACCCGCCCAAGATGGCGGCGGCGCCCCCGCCCGGCCCCGACCCCCGCCCCTCACTCACCCGGCCCGGCCCGGCCCGGCCCGGCCCGGCCCGGCCCCGCCGCCGCTCCGGGGCCTCCCGACGGAGCCCAGGCAGCGCTGCGAGCCCCGCGGGCCCCGGGCGCATGCGCGGCCCCGGCCCGGGAGAGGCGGCGCTGGCAGGGGATGGGGACCGGGAGCGGGGCGGTACGGGGTGTGGGGTACGGGGTGTGGGGTACGGGGTGTGGGTACGGGGTGTGAGTACTGGATGTGGGGTACGGGGTGTGGGGTACGGGGTGTGGGTACGGGGTGTGGGGTACTGGATGTGGGGTACGGGGTGTGGGTACTGGATGTGGGGTACGGGGTGTGGGGTACAGGGTGTGGGTACGGGATGTGGGGTACGGGGTGTGGGGTACGGGGTGTGGGGTACGGGGTGTGGGGTACGGGGTGTGAGTACTGGATGTGGGGTACGGGGTGTGGGGTACGGGGTGTGGGGTACGGGGTGTGGGTACGGGATGTGGGGTACGGGGTGTGGGGTACGGGGTGTGGGTACTGGATGTGGGGTACAGGGTGTGGGGTACGGGGTGTGGGGTACGGGGTGTGGGGTACGGGATATGGGGTGCTGGATACGGGGTACTACGTATGGGGTTCTGGTGTACTGGGATATGGGGAACTGGATGTGTGGTACTGGGACAGGGGGCACTGGGTACGGGGAGGACCTAGGACAGAGCTGGGCACGGGGACGGAGATGCACTGGGGTAGGGATGGCACTGGAATGGGCTGGTACTGGGACGTGGAAGCGTGGGATGGGAATGAACTGGGATAGGGCTGGCACTGAGGCATGAGCCGGCACTGGGACAGGCAGACGCGGGGCTCTGGGGGCACTGGGAGGGGGCACGTGGCCGTGAGGGGCACAGCCCCGCTCCCTGAGCCGGCCGGGTGAAGCCTGGGCACGGCCGTGGGCGCTGGGCACGTTCGTGGCTGAGATGGGATTTGGGAAGGGGAGGTTTGCCACGGGGAGCTGTGAATCGCCACTGCTGCCGGCACCCGGCAAATCCTGACCGCCGCGTCCCGTTGCCTCCCACGCCCAGGAGTAACAGAGGATGTTGTCTCATCTTCTCTGCATTTGTAAAATGTGTTTGTCTTCTCATCTGGGACCCTTATTTTCCTTTGTGTTTGAATTTTGGAGCAATAAAAGAGGTGGGGGTAGGATTTTTTAATGACGAGTCGGGGGTTTCCGCCAAGAGCGCAAGCAGGCCCCAAGCTGTGACAGCTTAAATGGAATGGGATTTCAGGAGAATAATAAATGAGATTTGCAATGGCTCATTTGAAACACACATCATAATATTCTTCATCCCTTGAGTGAGGCACATAAAGTACCCTTTAGAATCTTTAAATTTAGTCAGAAAACAAATACATTTCTTACCTCATCTGTGCCAGCAAGTTCCAGCTAAAATGCAAATCCTGCAGAAGCTTGCAGCCAGTGTTGGAAGTATTCAGTGGGTCCAGGTTTACAGGGCTGTTGGAGCCAAAAAACTTTACAAGTAATTGAACTATCCATATTTATTTAGACGCTTAATTTGATTTTAATTGTTGTAAGTTTTGTTGAGACATCCCTAGTTTGGGGCTTCTTGCCCTTTTATCTTGCTGCTCTACTGACAGTTTTGCCAGAACCTGCCCTGTGCCCACCACATGCATTCCTGCCTTCCCTCCTCAGAGCTCACCTCCAGGGTGCCCGATAAGACAGTTACCCCAACCCTAAATCAGATTTGGGTCTGATTTTCAGTGCATTTTGGGTAGGTACTTCCAGCCTAAAGCTGAGTCCTCACTTTGTGTGTAATTACTCTCACAGAAATGTTACTTGGGAATATTGTGGAATTATTGCAATAGACATTCCACTAATCTTTCTGGCTATGCAATATAATTATTATTTTTAATATTTTATATTATTACCATTGCCCTGGTTTCACACCTGCTGCCAGGCCAATCTCTGCAGTTTCAGGAGATCAAGACTGCAGGGACTCCAAGCTGGGAAAGATAAAGTGCCCACACCAGGGAGCCACACGAGCTGGAGGTTTTGATGCAAACCCTATACTTTAATGCAAAATTAATGGGTGAGACTCACTCAGTGACGTTTGTGCGACAGAAATGAACATTAAATGATGCAGCAGCGCCCAGCTGAGGCGTGCGCCTGGCCCTGCCCATGGGATCAGTGTTCTGGGGGCACTCCCAATGCTTCCCGCTAATTGTCAGCAGTTAAGATGTCTCAGAATGCCTGGGAATTCCTGCTCCGACACTCCAGCCCACACACGTGGCGGCTGGGGGGGTGAGCCCACCCCAAGGGCTGTCCCTGCAGTAGAGCACAGGTGCTCCTGCAGTGGGTGGTGTGTCCAAACCCTGCACTGCACACCCAGGGAGTGCCATCGCTCCAGGTGCTCGCACAGGAAGGAGTTTGGGCTTTCCCTCTTCTTACTGCACGAAGTGACAACCTCCACCTCAGACCTCAGTTTCCCACATACCTCCCTCCATGCCTGTCCTCAGGTATTTAAGGAATAGATGCTTCTCCCAAAGGGCTCACTAAAACCCGCCTTGGTCATTTGGAACAGAGTTGCCAGACAGCAGAAACTGGAGTCACTTTTTAGTCTTTACCTAGACTGTATCATTTGCAGATTTTTTAAAAAATATTTTTCAGTTAATTATTCCTTACTAGCAAACGTCTTGCCTTGGCTGGTTTGCTTCTGTATTACGATTAAGCAGCAAAAAGGATTAAAAATGTCATTTTGAGAGTATAAGATGTTAAAGCACTAAATATATATAGCTGGAAAAGGCATTTCCTCCTGAAGATACCACTTCCACAGAGATTTCTCATGCTGCCGTGGTAATATGACATTTGATAAAGTCTGAGCCACTTGCTGAGCCCTGACCCCTCTCAAAGTGTGGGGAGATATTTTGTGTTGCAAGCAACTCTGATGATCTATTACCCCTTCATCTTTTTAATATGGCAGGACAAGTTCCAAATGATCAAATTATATGGAATTACTGCACCTATGAAGTGACTGTCACTGGAGAGCCGCTGCCATCAGTTGTGAGCAGTTTGGAATTGGCTAAAGGACAGTATTAGGGGAAGCTGTAACTAACCTTTTTATTCCAGACCAAGAACTCATAAAATACATTTTGCCTTCTATTTTTCAGAATGTTGCTTGCAGGCAGAACAGGTGCTGGGGATGTCACTTCTTCATTCAAAACCGATTGTGCAGGAGAAGGGCTTGTGGGAAGTTCAGTCTGAGCAACTTGCAAATGGCCCAAGCCTAAATTTGGGATATTATTCAGGAGCACCTACACACCTACAAAACGCCTGCTAGAAGCTGCCCTCCCATCTCCCCAGATCCCCAGGGATGCTGGGGACATATTACAGAACTGCCGCCACCACCCCCTGTGCTTCAAGCCCAGAAGCACATCCTGAGCTTTTTCTTTTATAAAAACTCTTCCCAATCACATGGGTTTTAGTAGGAGGAAAAACTCTTGGAAAATATGCTGGAGAAATAAGTTCTTTATCTGGACTGTATTCAAGTGTTGTGCCTACACTGAATGTGAAGTGACTTTCTGAATTAGGAACCTTTTCTCTGTGAGTGACTCTCTACAAATTCAAGATTACCTTGATCAATAGAAAATGCTGACAATCACAACACAGCACCACATAACCAAATGTCATCAAGCAAAAATAGTCTTTATTCAAATTTCATGGAAACGGGGATCACTGTACTTTGCAAGACAGGGAAAAATAAAATAAAAAAATTTAATATAAAACAAGGATATTGTCACAATACCAGAATATGGAACTATAGTTCTTTTCCCTATAGATTACTGCAAATACCTCTATTTTTTTTTTCCTTTTGACTGTGCTATTCACAACTTTGTAAGTCCAAAAAATATGGAACAAAAGTAGTATGAAACTTAAGACTTAGCACTTCCACTACATGGCAGACATCAAAGGGCATCAATCGAGGGCAAAGTCTGTTGAACCCATCATACCTACCTATCAGTCACCACTGCAATCCCATAAACCCACCAGGGTGCAGTGCTCATTCCCTGCAAGGCTCTCACTGGAAAACAGGGCAATCTGGGGGCTTGAGGAAGAGCTGCGTGTAAAGAGAACCTTTCTACTGGACAGAAAATGAGCGGAGCAGCCTCACACCAGAGAGCACGGCAGGGACAGAGCGCTGCAGTTAATGACAGACAGACCATCAGGTTGTTAAAAATACACAGCATCGACAGGGTTTCTACTTCAATCACTTGGTTACAGCTACTAAACATGTACAAAAGACTTTTCCAACCATTCCAAGTGGGGTTGCAGCAAGGTTAGGATCTGGAGCGGGACCTTGACCGCGACCGGGAGTGTGACCGAGAGGCAGATCTAGACCTGGACTTGGACCGGGACCTTGGCTTTGAAACAGATTTAGACCTGGAACGAGAATCTGATTTGATATTTGGTTTGAACTTGGAAATGGACCTAGACCTGGAGCGGGACACCGCATCCTCCCCCTCGCCTTTCGCCTCTTTCTTGTCTGACTCGGATTTGAGCTGCTCCTTTTCTTTGGAGCCTGACCTGGACCGCTCGTGGCTATCCTTCCTTCTCTTCTTGCTGCTGCCTTTGCTATCTCGCTTGCTGCGCCTCTTGCTTTTCTCACTCTTGCTGTGGCTCCGGCTTCTACTTCTGCTGTCATCCCTGCTCCTTTTCCTACTTTTCCTTTTATCCTTGCTGTGGCTCCTGCTCCTACTCTCATCCCTGCTTTTGCTCCTGCTTCTACCCTTGCTAATGCTCTTCTCCCTGTCTTTGCTTCTACTCTTCTCCTTGCTTCTGCTCCTCACGCTCTCCCTCGCCTCTCCCCTCTCCTTACTCCCACTCCTGCTCCTGCTCTTTTCCTTGCTGTGGCTCCTGCTCTTGGCTTTCTCATCGCTGTTATGGAGAATGCCCTCAGATTTATCCTTGCTTTTGTTTCGGGATTTCTCTGCACTCCTGCTTCGGCTCCTACTTTTATCCTCTTTACTTGGAGTCCTGCTTTTCTCCTTCTGGCCTCTGCTACGGCTCTTGCTTCGACTACGGCTCTTGCTTCTGGAACGGGACACAGACCTGGAAGTGCAAAAGCAACAGACAGCTCTGCTTTAGTGCAGCAAGGGTTTGAGCAGAGAATGGGAGGGCAAGAAAAACAAAGTGTTCCCACTGCAAATTTAACATGATGCTTCTCATTGAAGTGGGAGCCCCCAGTTGTCCCAAGACGAAGACATACC
This sequence comes from Vidua macroura, assembly GCF_024509145.1. Taxonomy (NCBI): domain Eukaryota; kingdom Metazoa; phylum Chordata; class Aves; order Passeriformes; family Viduidae; genus Vidua; species Vidua macroura. Next base: position 7,396,778 of record NC_071595.1, on the reverse strand, counting down.
TGGATCTGGATCTGCTCTTGGAGCGGCTGCTGCTGGCACTGCGGCTCCTGCTCTTATGGGAGTGTCTGCTTCGAGAGCGAGACCTGCAACACAAGGAACCACCTTCACGTTGGCACGTGTCCATGGGGAGCTCGTGACCCCTGTGGGCAGAACCCCACGGCGCTGAAGCACCTTTAAGCAGCCAAATGTTCAGAGTTACACGAGTGCCCTCTCCCCACCTCTCATCCCTCTGCCAGGTCTGCCTGTGAGCAGGGTGCTAATCTGGAAGAAAAGATGCCAGTTTATTAAAAGGACAATCGCTTTCCCAATCAAATCACAGTTTGAATATGGTGAGACACGGGCATAAAGCTTTGATTTCAGATTTTGATTTCATAAGAAAGTTATTCTAGGAACAGTAAAGATTTGCCTGAGTTTTCTTGCAATGAGTTCTACTCCAGAATGGAAAGGGGAGAACGCTTGGTGCTGCTGAAGCAGCTCTTGGTCAGTCAAGGAAAGCAACAGATCTCTGAGAAACAGGGAACAGGTGGAGGTTTCCAAGCTGAGAAAGAACTGTTAGTCCTGGTGCTTGGAACAGAACAGTGTTCAGAGCTGAAGTGTTAGAAGCACCTTCTGTTTCATTCCATGAGCATGGCTCCACTGGCCATGCAGCTGCTCCCACAAGGAACAAGGGCTGAGTTATCAGGGAAGAGCAGTGCCAGGTGTTCAGGGAGCAGGTCCACACATCCACCAAGGGAGACACCTTAGAACACAGCCCTCATTTGCCCTGGATACTAATACATGCTCAAAAAACTAGATCTGTTGAGAACTCCAAACATTTCCAGAGTGTTCTGGAACCCAAAAGTCTCAATCCCCTCTAGGTGCATTAACTGCAGCCTGAGATACGTTACAGACATACCTTGAATGGCTTCGGCTTCTGGAGTAAGAGCGGCGCCGTCTCGATCCAGGTCTGTCTTCCATTAATCTAATCTTTCTGCCATTTACTTCTGTCCCGTCCAGCTTTTCAAGGGCTCTTTTCATGTCAGAATAGGATTTGAACTCAATCACACCTTCATTTTTCCTTCCTTTGTGTGCATCTGCATATGTCACTTCCCCTGCCTGACGCATATAATCCTGGGGGAAGAGGACAGAATCACCATTGCCTTGAATCCAGAGCCAGGCTTCCAGCTGACCCTGCTCACTTCTGACACGATGCTCCTTGAGCATCTCCTATTCACAGGGATGTCAGCAAGCATTTGACCCAAAGAGCATCTGTAGTGCCAAATAACACACTATGACTTCACAGAGTCGGTGTGATTAGAACCAGGTTGATAGTTTTGAGCCAAATTATAACTTAAGGTCTCCCACTTCAAGTCTTAGATCAAATATGCTCTGGGCTCTTAAATTTCAAATTACAGAAGTGGTTAAAGAATTAAAATGCTTGCCCTCCAAATCATGTTTTCAGAAATAATTAGGAAAGATCATAAAGGTTGAATATGAAGAGGTGAGAAGCCCACAGAGAAGCAGACCTCCCTTCATCCTCCACCTTGTCAACACAGCTCATTCTCCTGGAAAAAAGCCCTACAGAACTCCAAGCTCAATTCATTCTCCCACTTCATGCTTCCTGGCTTCTCCATTTCAATTCCTAAACCCCTCTGTTTATCAGGGGTTTGTTCTGCCCTGCTTTGAGCAAGCTGCCAGGCCAGGGCATCTTTCAGCCTCTGTGGAAATTGGCTGCAGTGGGAACAGGGCACAGAGCTCTGGTTTGATTTGTTTTCAACCCAGCTACTCCCATTTTAAGTACACTGACATGAAAGCTATTCCCAAAAAAAGCAGTAATGCATCCACTTGGAGGATTAATCATGCCATGCTCTACTTAGGATTTTAATACCAGAAGCAAAGACAAGCTACTGATAGTGTGAAGCATTAACAACAAAGACACTGGAAGCATCTCCATACGTACCTGAACTAGTGTAAAATTCAATTACAGACCAGTTTCTACTACGTCAAAGTTTGTTTAGAACAAATTTTACACACCCTTAAAAGAGAACCATAAGAGAAAGTATTCCAGTAAGAACAAGTGGGTTTAACCATTGCTGCTCAGTTTGATAAGGAAGCACTAATCTTTTTGCATTCACTATTGAAATCCTGCTCCCTGAATCCACAATGTGGATAATCATGAGCCAACATGTCACCTCCAGAGTTCTCAGAGATACCGTGGGCTCCACAGTGTCACTCAACACCTCCACTACTGAGAATCACCTGCCACTCCCTTAGACTTCAAAAATAAGTGTTTGGCAGAGATTTTTCAGGATTACTCATTCTGGAAGCACCCTTTCCCCGAAACTCTCCTTAAAACAGCTTTAGATGATGTGGAAATTCCTAACAGAGACTTTGCAGGAACAATGCTGTTGTTTCAAACAGCTGTAGCACCCTACAAGTTGATGGGTTCAATCCCAACTGACAAGGGCAAACTCCTTCATCTCTAGTGAATCCTGCCCCTGGTGTGATTTGAGTCTGTTTTGACAGGGCTTAAGAGAAGATAAAACACACCTGTACGTGATGTTAGCTGGTGCTAAGGATAAAATTATTCTCCCACTGTCCAGTGCCAACAGTTCTGCAGGTGCAACTCCCAACCTCTCTTGAACGGTTTCATATATGCAAACATACTCCTGTATTAAGGTGTGTGTTACTTCCAAAATCTACTCCCCATGGAGCTGCTCAGGAGTTGGAGCAAAGCAGAGCTGCACACCACTTTGCCTTGCTGAAGATGTCTTTTACCCTTTGTGCTCTGTAACAGAGAGAGGGTAAGGAAAGGGCCCCATACCTTCAGATCCTGCCAACTGCAGCGGCTTGACAAATTTTCCACAATCAATCTGTATTCTGTACGGGTCGGGGGACCGTACTTATCTCTTCCGCTTCTTCTATAACCATATCCACCTTTAGGAGGTGACAAGCAGACAGCAGAGCTTCAGCCAGGGAAATGGAGCCTCGCTCTCCGCCCCGACGGAACCGCTCTGCCCCAGGCGCTCCCCAAGATATCACAGACCCACCCTCAAGGCTAAATCCAGCCCCCTCCATGTAACACCTTACAAAGACCCAAAGCATTAAAACAGTTGTACTACAAGCTTGTAATTAAACAAGGCACAGAACTATAATTACGCTAGAATTAACATGCAATTATATTTAATATTATTTTAAAAACAGGTTGAAAGAAGAAATTTAATAAAGCCAGTTGACTGATGTTACTTACACTGCTTAAAAGCTTTCTGAATATCTGACATGAATAAAGCTTTTCAGGCACCTATTTCAGATTAATCTCATCTGTCTCTAACCCTTGGGATCCTCACCACCCAGGTCTAACAGGAAAAGCTTGAGGTCGTCACATGGCTTCTTTTTTTTTTGGACAGCCAAGGGCCACAAAGGTCAAAGAGCCACTCATGGAAAGGTACCCCAAGGTCAGCAAATGGAACGGGCAGTCATCTTAGCCTCAAAGGACTCTTTCAATTAAAACATTGAGGTCTTTGTTAAATCTATGTTAAACATCACATTGCAAATAAACCATTCAAATAGTTAAACGAAATGATAATAATAAAAATGGTACAAGAAACCGTGTTTATTAATGTATCAATTAAAAGAGTTTAATACAACAAACAAATTAATAAATAATCAGATCAACAATTACATTTACAGTTACAGAACACTAGTCACAACTTTGTATTGCTTTCCTTTTATATTACTTTTATAAACGAGTAAAACAATGTTTTATTTAAAATAAGCCACGGATACAAATGCACAAGTGCTTACTGCGTCCAGAACCGTAACTGCTGTCCCGGCGTGGGCCCCGGGCGTGCTCCACGATCACTCTCTCCCCACACAGATCTTTCCCATTCAGCTCATAAACAGCATCGTCGGCGTCTCGCAGATCATCGAACTCCACAAAGCCGTACCTAGGGACAGGGAGGGAAAGGGATCACTGGGAAGGAACTGAACCCGAGGCATCTGTGCTCAAAAGCAACTCGTGGGCTCCTGCAGAGCCCTGCGCATGCTGTCCTGCCGATGAGCCGTCTGAGCATACCTGAGGGTTCAAGGCTTTGAGCCTTGACAAAAACCTAAAAAAATTAAAACCCTTCCAAAACCAGGGAGAGAAATAGCAAGGCATGAAAACACATCTGCTGATTCGCTGAATTGAACCTAAAGTCATTCTTCACCAACAAAATGATAAATCACGTGAGAGTGTAATGGCTGAATTCATTTATGTTAGCAAGAGATTACGATTATGGCATACTCTTTGATGAAATCAAGGGTGTCATCTATCTTTTTAAAGGTAGAAGTTAAAACTCACCCACACACCAAATAAACACAGAACCACGGAACTGTTCAGATTGGAAAAGCCCTCCAAGATCAGGGAGTCTTAGAGATGGCCTTCGTCATCCCTGAAGTGCCCAAGGCCAGCCTGGACGGGGCTTGGAGCAAGCCGGGACAGTGGAAGGGGTCCCTGCCCATGGCAGGGGGTGGAGCGGGGTGGGCTTTAAGGTCCCCTCCCAGCCAAACCACTCCTCTTTGGAAAGCAAACACTGATTTTGAAGGGAGGCAGATGGAAGGATGGAAGTTTGAAGCTTTGACCTGTGTTCCTCAATCCACTGCAGAAGAACATCCCTCTGTCCTGCAGGTGTTGTATTAGGATGAAGCCTTGAATTCTTCAGAGCTGCCCAGAGTAATGCAGGCAGGTGAGTACAGGAGTAGAACTAGTTTGGTTTTTTCCTGAGAGGCATCACAAGCAGTTTTTAGTGTGTTCATAGAGGATAAAAAGCAGGCTGAAAAGTTCAACTTTCTGGTCACTTCATACATTCACTACACACAGAGAGCTGTGACTGTCAGTGCAGCTCTGAGCAGGAAAGAGTGTGCAAACTAAGAGCACACAATTAAAAACTGCCATTTGAAATAGAGAATCCTACATGACCCACATTTCCATTTCCCCATCCTTCCCTCAGGTAATAATTGCTTTAAGCCATTGAATTTCAAGCTCAAATTACAAGTAGTGAGCCCCAGATAAGCTTTTGGAGCTCTGTGGTATCACTTTGCATTCCACTGTCTCGCTCCAGCTTTCCAGTGTAGCTGCTGAAACCCAGTGGGGGATCCACCAAGGAGAACCTCCAGCTTTCCAGAAACAACTGCAAGAATCTCTCCAGTCAAACATCATGCAGGAAGCTTGAATTGTTTCCAAAACAAAACAGAAATAAGCCATGGAGGAAGGCTCAGGAGAGCACAGCTCAGCCCAGGGCTTCCCAAGCACAGGCACAAAACCTGATTGCTCAAGTTCCATTTCTGACAAAGAATTTACCTTCAAACCTGTCAAAAGACTTCAGAATATAAAACTAAAAAAAAAAAAAAAAATTGACTTAAAAGCAGAAAGACAAGTCCCTTTACCACATCAGCCACATCACTCAACAGTTCCACATCTGTCAAGAAAGTTTAGCTGGCTTCCCTCCCCCCTCGCCTCCAACATGTACAACATGTATGAAACAGAAATACTGAATTTGGGGCTTACTCAGCAACAGGAAAACTGACACCACCACCACCCCAACATTTCCAAGGATACACAGCAGGACTGGAAAACAGCAGCCTCAGATATTTCAGCTAAGCTTCAACAACACTTGAGGCTGTGTAGGTTAAAACACTGACACATGAACACTTGTTTGCTTTAATAATGGATTTTATTCATCTTATAAAACCTGTTAAAGGTCCACCTGCCAGCACAAGCAGCATTAAAACTTAATGAGCCCCTTTCACTTTAATGCTCAAGGAGTAAAGAAATTCCTCTTCTCCACTTCTGAGGTGTAATTAATACCTCACTCTCCTGGCTATATAATGATAAATCCATATTCCATTCAGCCTTCCTAAGGAAGGCTTCAAGCTGGGTTTCTTGGAAAAAGCAAAGGCACTCATGAAGCTTTGGGTGTTGGGGAAAAACCCACCAAAAATGGCAATTTGCTTTTTCTTCAAAAATCCACACTTGAGTGTCTTGGCCAAGCCCTGGTGGAGCAGGATCCAAGCCCTGGAGCTGCAGCGACGGCTCAGCTGCTGGAACAGCACGGGTAAGAACACCGAGGTATGGCGGGCTTGGGGTGTTTGAGGGGGGCAGAACACAGCCCCGGACAGCCTGGGGGTCCTGGGAGCAGCTCTGCCCCCCATACCAAAACAGTGGGGTTCTTTGTGGGCACGAGTTATCCTGGGGAGCAGCCCGGCTCACCCTTGAGCGCTTGCCCTGGGGGCTCAGGGCAGAAGGCAGGGCGGGACACAGCTGAGCTGGCTGCTAAGAACTGAAGTGGGACTCAGCTGTCCTACCCCCAGCTGTCACAGAAACCCACGTGCCCTGCCTTGCAGAAAGGAGAAGCCCGCCCATCCGAGCCCTCCCCAGAGGGGGAGCCCAGGTGTCCTGCATCCACTCTCAAAAAAGGGAACCCAACCGTCCAGCCTCCCTCAACCCGCCCAAAGCAGAGTGCAGGCATCCGCATGCCCCCAGCAATCCTGTCCCAAAAAAGGCCCAGACGTCGTGTCCCCCCTTGACAAGAAGGGGAACCCAGGCATCCTGCGCCCCACCCCAAAGGGGAACCCGAGCATCCTGCTTTCCCCAAGGGGAGAGCCCAGGCGTCTTGCTACCCCCCCCCACAAGGAGAGCCCAGGCAACCTATCCCCCTCGCCAGAACGGGAACCCAGGCGTCCTGCCCCCCAGGAAAAGGGGGAACCAAGGCATCCAGTCCCCGCTCCAGCAGGGGCCCAGACGTCCTGCCCTCTCCCCCACAACCAAAAGGAGAAACCCAAACGTCCCGCCCCCCCCTAAAAGAGGAGCCAAGCAGACTGCCCTTCGCAATAAAAGCCCAGCCATCCTCTCCCCCGCAGGAGAGCCGCCCGGGCCCTCCTCCAGTGGAAGTTCAAGCGTTCTGCCCACTCCCCACAAGAGAGAACCCAACAGGCCGCCCCAGTACAGGACCAGGCTTCGCGTCTCCCCACCAAGGGGGAGCTCAAGCTTCCTGCCCCTCTCACCCCGCCCAAAGGAGGCGACCCAGCCGTCGTGCCCCCACCGCGGCCCGGAGCGCCCCGGCGGCCTCTTCCCCCGCGGCCCCTCCAAGAGCCTCAGGCGCCCGGGCCCTCCCGCGCGGCAGCCGGGCCGAGCCCGCGCTCACCCGTTCTTGAGATCCACCTCGAGGATCTTGCCGTAGCCCTTGAAGAAGCGCTCCACGTCGCGCTCCCGGGCCTGGTAGCTGAGGCGGCCGATGTAGACCCGCGGCATCGCGGGGCCGGGGCTGCGCCCGCGGCGCGTCAGGGGCCCGGGGGCCGCGCGGCCGCCTGACGTCACGGCGGCGCGCGGGCAGCGACGCGCGGCAACGTCACGGCGGGCCACGCCCCTCGCGCGGGCTGGCTCTTCAAGGGGCCGTGGCGCCGGGTGGGCCCCACCGCCGCGGAGCTGGGGGTCCCGGTCCGCACGGGGAGGACGGCTCGGTCCCCGTCCCACGTGCGGGGCACCAATGGGCGTTCCCGCGTGTCCCGCAGGGCTCTGCGGGATCCCCGCTTCCCATGGGCCAGGGGACCTGTGCGGTCCCCTCTCCCCACACACGGGGTGTATTGGAGTTTGCCTTCCCGTGGGGGGTCCCGGTCCGCACGGGGAGGACGGCTCGGTCCCCCTCCCACGTGCGGGCCACCAATGAGGGTGCCGAGGTGCTTATGGGGTCCTCTCACTGGCAGGGGCCTGAGGATTGCCCCGTTCCCAAAATGCTGGCTCCTGACGGGACCCCAAAGGCAGGCAGGGATGAGGGACCCCATCCCCACGCTCGGGGTGCCCAGGCATCCCCCCATGGCATTCCCCATCCGTGCCCAGACTTGGCTTTTCCTCATTCCCTCTGGTGAGCAACAACATCCCTCTTGCTGAACTCTAAATGTCAGTTTTGGGGAATTATTTTTATCCTTTCAGTTGAGACGTCAGATGCCTAAATCACACCAAATCCCAGCAGAGGCTCCTGGAACATTCCAGAATTAGCAGCCACCCCCCTAAAAAACCCCACAATCACTTCCAAAACTATTAATATTGTGTAGGCGCAACACCAGCAGCTGGATTTCCAACCATGATCTTGCTCATTTGACAAGGAGAATTAAATTTATTTATTTATTCCTTTGTGCCCTGGTGTAGGAGTGAGAGGTTGGAACATTTTGTGAAAGAGTTCTCTAATGCATGTTGGGTTTTATTGTTGAGCCCAATAAACAATGGGGGATAAAAGCTCTGCATTAATTTTTCTGGTTTATGCCATGCTTAATAGTGCTCGTAACGATCTCTATGTTCTTTTTCTGCTTTTCTTCCCCACTTTATCCATCGATCAGGAAGCACCGAGGCACAGGATGGGGCTCTGCCTCCAATGCTGTCAGGGGGAAGGAAAAGGCAAAATATGGGGGGATTTATTAGGGATGGAGGAGCAGAAGGGAGACACCTGCTCTCTGCTAAGGGAGGTCTCAGTGTGAGGGTTTTAGAGGGGATGAAATGGCTTTGACGCATCCATTTAGTTGCCAGCATGGCAGTGGGGTTTAATTTCAGGGAGTTCTGCTCCTCCAAGCGCACATGCAGTTGTACAGTGCTCCCTCCAGTCCTGAGCAACATCCCTGCCCTGCTCTTCTCCTCACCCCACGGGACTCAGAAAATCCCCCAAATGAAGGACCACCTTCCTGGGCTGTGCCCCACACCCTCTGTGTGCAAGGGAATGGCACTGCCAGCTCCCAGTGAGGAGGGGAGCAACCTCCCCGGACCCCCCAGGCCTTTGGTAGATCCAGAGGGGCCCTGCCATAACCCCACCAACTCATCCAGGACGCCAGGATGAATCCTGGAAGAGCCTTCAGCTGTGTCCTGGGGTGACGTTATGGTGCTTGTATCCCCAGTCGTGTGTTCTGTTCATGCCTGATATTATGTTCTGTGCCTTCAGGGCTGACTCTGAAAGTGAAGGATTGTTTTGTCTTGTTATCAGCCGGCTCACCTCCCCCCATGGTCTGTGTCTAGGAGAGGCTTGGCTTGCTTGCTTTTGCTTTTGCTTATTAGTTAGTTTAGCTAGGCAGTCCAATTTTTACCCTGGACTGTTTTTTTTTTTCTTCCCCTTTCCTGAATATCGTCTGAACCTGCTCTGGACCTGGACCTGGGAAACATCAAGAAACACCAAGAGTCTGCATTTTGTGACCTGCAGCAGCCATCCCCAGCACCGGAGACTGATAGCTGGGCAACCACTCCCAGGAGAGACTTTCTGAATTTGTCATCTCTTCAGAGCGGTGAAAGAGTTTCGTCATCTGGTGTTGTTTTTTTTTTTTTTTTTTTTTGTATTGGGGAGTGTTTTGCTTGTTGAATAAACAGTTTTTTTTCTACTTCTCTCCAAGGCTGGAGACTGGACAGGAGCAAACAGCTTTGTTTTGTCTTGGCGTCAGTTACTCTGGACACACTGAAAACTAGCGGGCTTTGGGGTACTTCAGCAGTTTTCTGGCTTTTGAAAACCCTACACTTCTCTGCTCCCAAATGCTCAAAACATGAGGGTGGATGTGACTTAGCAAAGCTCTGTCCTAACACTTTACTCAGCCAAAGCCTGAGGCGTGAAATGCCAGAGTCCTTTAAACACCTATTTCTCCTTTCTTGTGCCAGCTCCTGGCTCTCTCTCGGATTTCTTCCTCCTCCTCGCAGCCAACAACTCCTTTCCTTTGCCTTTCGCAGCTGCTGTTCTACTCCAGCCCGTTTCACCAGGGATGACCTGCCCTGTGTCCGGAGGGTGCTGCGGAAAGCACAAACCTCCTGGCCGTGCCCTTCCCCGGGCACCGAGATCCTGGCAAAGCTCCCAAGGAAAAGGTGGGATGCTCAGCCGGCGGCAGGAGCGGAGGAGGAGGAGGATGAGGACACCCGGACGCCGGGGAGCAGCAGCTGCACCGTGCCCGAGGCACGGGCAGACAAGGCCGGCGGGCAGGGCCGCGCCCGCCCCACACGGGCGGCCCTGCGGCGCGGCCCCGCCGGCAGCTCCGGGCGGCTGCCCTGCCCCGCCACCGCTCCTGCCGCACGCTCGGTGCCCCACACACAGCCGAGCGCGGCTGCCCTCACGCTCCGCCCTGGGCAGCCAAATCCTGGGGCTGCGCAGGGGCCCGGGCCGCGCTGCCCCCGCACTCCCCTCCGCGGCTCGGCATGGGCACGCTGGGGCCCGTGGCCACTGCTCCACCTGCACCTGCACAGCCAACGCTGCCAGACCTCGGCACAGCTGGTCTGGGGAGAGCAGGACCACAGGGAATCGCGGGGTCATAGAGTAGACGAGCAGCGAAGGAGGAAGCAGGAACACATTGTTGGTTGCTCTCAATGATTTTCACACATTGTTCTCAATCTTTTCACATTGCTCTGCAGTGTCACAGTCACTGTCCCACACCCAGGCAGGAGGCCCTTCAGGGACACTGAGGGCCTGGCTCCAGCCCTTGATGGCCAGAGGCTCTGGCCCTTGGAGTGCCCTTGGCAAGACCCAGCCAGGGGTGACCCAGGGCTCCTCCAGCAGCTGTGGCAGCACCTAGGGCCACTCCAAGCACAGCACCCCCTCATGATTTGGGGCAGTCTGGGCCCCTTCCTCCTCCTACTCGGAGCTGGCCTGGAGGCAGTAGGGCTGCCGGGAGATGACTTCGATTTCCCTGCCCATTCCACATTCCAGCTGGGATAACTATGGCCCTGCCTGCCCCAAAAGCACATGTGAGGGGGAACTATTGCTCTTTTCACACCCTGAGCTGAGTGAGCCATCATTTGGGATCCCAAACTCCCTCCAGCCACAGTGAGACGCAGCCTCCCTCCTGCAGCACTTCCACACAAAGCTGCGGAGGCTTTTAAAGCTTTCAGTGGGCATCCAAAATGTGAAAAACAAAGGAAAAAAAGAAATTCAAGCAATCTGGAGGGTCTTTTCTCCCCTCAAGTCTGTGGACAAGCATGTGGAACAGGACAGGGCTCCACGTCAGAGGAGGAGGATCTGCTTGGAGGACACGAAGGGCTTCATGGAGGCCTCCAGCGCTGCCCTGTAGTCCTGGAGCGGGACCTCGGTGCAGGCAGGCGCCGTGAGCTGGCCCCCGCGGATGAGCTGGCACAGGGCGTCCATCATCGCGGCCACGCTCTCCTGGTCTGCAGGGGAAGGAGGGAGCTCTCACTGCGCCATGCAGGGCCATCCACCACCCCGGAACACCCGCCCGAGGCCGTACTGGGTCCCTGGGTGTGACATGCCCCAGCTCAGGCACGTGGCATGAGGGAAGAGCCCCCGGCACAGTCCCTGCCTGAGGCCAGCACCAGTGCCTCAGCACCCTGGTGATGCCTTAAGTGTTAGCTTTCATATTTTCCAGATTCTGTACTGCGTTAGTATATAACTCTGAACTTCATATAAAATGTTAGCAAGTTCCCTTCACAGTTTAGTCACACAGAACAATCCTTTTCCAGCCCGAGAACCAAGGACACCGTTGCAGCTTCAGGCCCAAAAAGTGTAAACAGCAGTGAATTGAGAAGAGCAAACTGGGAGGATGGGACTGTAACTGGACAATTAACCCCAATATGGAAATGGACCAAAACTTATAGAAGTGTGAAAACTTGTGACGCACCGTCCATCTCGGGAGCAGCCTCGGCCGAGCTCTTGTACTGCCCAAGGTGTGTCCTCTGAAGGCCTTTTCATAAATCCCTGCTTTATTCCTTTAATCATGCCCAGCCTCTGTTCTAGGCAGCCTCTCAAGGCATCACTGGGACAAGCAGAGATGGCTCCACGAGTGGGAGTGAGGATGGTGCTGGGTGGGGTTTGTCGCCGCTCCCATGTCCGGCAGGGGGACAGACCCTCAGCCCCCCCAGCTCAGGACCCTCAGCCCCCCCGGCTCAGGACCCTCAGCCCCCCCAGTTCAGGACCCTCAGCCCCCCCGGCTCAGGACCCTCAGCCCCCCTGGCTCACCCTGCACGTGGTCCTTCCGCCACTGCGTTATCCAGAACCCGCGGAGCCGCACGTCCCGGAAGATGAAGGCACTCTGTGGAATGTGTGACACCTGTGTGTCCTCCTGGTACCCAGCAACATGCCTATGTCCCCTTGTGCATGCAGTGACTCCCATGTCCCCTCACACAGGCGTGTGTCCCCTCCCAGCATGACAGTGGTGGAAAGTGGCAGTAAGGCCCCTTGTTAGAGTTCCCATTTGTGAGCCAGGGATGCAGAGAGGCAACTCTGAGGTGTGGAGTCAGGGCAGGTTTGATGCTCAGCACCTGCGGGATCATTTCCCCACTGGAATTTTTGGGCAGCACAGATGCTTTATATAAAAAGCCAAGAGCCCAGCAGTGGGATGCAGCTTGTCCTGTGACGGACACCGTCAGGCAAATAAAAAAGGCTGGAGGGTCTCAATCTGCACCTGGGGAGAGCCAGGTGCCTACAGTACCAAGGGGATGGGGACACGCAGTGGAGCACAGGGGACTAAGGAGGGACATCCCCAGTACTCACCACAGGCACCATCACAGGCTGCTTTGCCATCCCCCCGTAGGTGACCATGGTCCCCTTGGGCCTGGAGTAGGAAAGGGGTATCGGTTTAGGTGGTCCCAAAAGTGCAGCTCTGAGTTGCCACCTCCTCCTCTGCTGCCCCCAACCCCCTGGGGCTGTCCTTGCACCCAGGACTCCCCAGTTACCCCTCAGATCCCACTTTCCAGACTCTCCTCTTGCTTCCATGCACCATTAGCTGAATTTGCAGCTCAGCACACCAGTTACACCTGGCCAGAACCCGGGGGACCTTCACAACTGGACCCCAACTACCCCCAGCAGCTTGAGACTTCAAATCACTGTTGTTATCCAAAACCACTTTTCCATTCATCTTCCCTTTCCAAAGGTTCAACAGACTCCAGAGCAGGACCCTCTACTGCCAGTTTCTGTCCCCAAGCTTGTGCCCAAGCCACTACACAGCCAAACTTACTGCAGATGACGCAGCATCTCCGTGGTGCTTTTGCCCCCGACGCAGTTCAGGGCGAGCCGGGGCCTCGGGATGCTCTGCAAGGGTTTATGACAAAGGTTCTCAAATTTTATGGCTTCTTTAGGGGATGGGACCATGGTTCTTGATAAAGCATCTGCATTAACCTCAATATTTACTTGAGGGCTGCTGAGAGTAGTAGAATCAAGGAACAGCTGGGGTTGAAAGGGACTCATTCCAATCCCCTGCCATGTGCAGGAAGAGACCTTCAGCTAGACCAGGCTGCTTCAAGCCCAGTCTGATTGGAACCAAAATCTGTGATCCTTCCCTTGTGGCAGCAGCAAAATCCCTCCACTACCAAGGCTAAATCCTGATCTAGAGAGAAATTTGTCCTTCCCACCATCCCTGCATTTTTCCCCAGTGCTGATCAGCAGCAACAGCCCTGGACCATCTCTCCAGTGGGATCAGCACTGAGGTACCTTAAATATATCTTTCATCTCTGGCTTTCTCAGCATCTCCTCTGTGACGATGTGGTCAGCACCCAGGGCCATCAGCCTCTCCACCAGTTTAGGGAGATCAGGTCTGGGGAGGGAAAAAGGAGATAAAAAAAGAGGACTAAATGAGCCAGGAAGCAGAGTTCCCCCTTCTCCTTCCTTCTGCTCCGGTGTTGCATGGGGACAACAGGAAGAGGCTGCAGAACAACTCGGAGGAGGAAACAGGAGAAAGTCCTGGGTTGGATGGGCAGGATGAGCAGATCCAGCTCCCAAACTCGCTCCTCCCCAGAGGACCCACCTGTCCCTCACCACATTGATGGTCTTGATGCCGGAGGCCCTGGCGATCTGGATGACGGCCTGGCCCACACCGCTGTTGGCGGCGTTCTGAATGACAGAGTCACCTGGATGTGAACAAAGCCAGATTCCCACTGCAGAGGCAGCCGGGAAATCCGTGTGGAATTGCTCCCTCATGGCAGGGTCATACCGGGCACCAGGCTCTCGAAGTCAGCCAGCAGACGGAACGCCGTGCAGGGGTTGACGCTCAGAGTGGCAGCACAGAGCACCGGGATGTCACTGGGCACTTTCAGCAGCATCTCCTCAGGGAACACTCCCCGTGTCCGCCACGTCCCTGGGCACGGCAGCACCATGGGCACAGCCACAGCAGGGGGGAAAGCAAAGGAAAACCATCAGCTCACACTGTAGCCTTGCAGCATTTCGTGCTGGGAACCAGCTACACCCTGGAGAGAGAATTATGGAATGGATTCCCATATGGGTAGATGCTCCAAGAGGCAAGGAATGGATTCCTCGCTGCCTGCCAAGATTTATCACCCAGCATAAGCCTAATCATTTCCCAGAGGGGTAATGGGACTGGGGCTCCCGGGGTATGTGAGCAGAGATAATGGAAATACTCTCCATCCTATAGATGAGCCCATATATTCCAAGCCAATTTAGTCAGCTTTACTCCCTCTGCCCTTATATGCAATTTAACCCTCTATCATCTATTTACAGTGTTTTTATACTCAAAAATACCCCATTTGGCTCTTAACTCTATAGTTATCCTTCTCCCATTTAGCAAAAAATCTTTTAAGACAAAATAGGCAAAGAACAAGCTGTGACACTAAACCACAACCGGCAAATATCAGCCCATTGGCATTTTGGAGGAGCAGGGGAGACATTTGTTGGGAAATAAATTCCCAACACTTTCCCAGCAGAGCATTATTAAAGAGAAAACTACAGTGAGAGGCCACTGTGACCTTGCCCATGTGAAATGTTTTATCCCAGGTCTTTAGTGAAGCTCTAAGCTGATGGGACAAAATGTAGTTGTTTCCAGAGGAACACAGATTGCTGCAATGCTTTATAATAGCACAGATATCCCATAAAGGGTCTGTGCTACAAAAAAGAAGATTATTGCTGAATTTAAGTTTGGCATAAGCAATGGCATTGCCACTGGTCCTATTCCAGGTGTTTTAATGTATTTTAATGTATTTTTAAAAGCAAACTCAGTTCCTGCCGCCCAGCCCCAGCAAGTGATGTTGCTCAACCTCCACAGACACAGGAAGGCTCTTGAGAAGGATGCAGGTCCCCAGGGGACTGAGTTTGGTTTTAAAAAATACATTAAAAATAAAATTAAAATTAATAAGAAAAACAGGTGGTGAAAATAAACAGGTAAGAAATAACCCCATCAGTTATCTCAACTGTCTCATTATGACTGGTCTCACATGCCACTCAATGGGTTCCAACTCCTGCTTCCCTTGTCCAGCATTCCCTAATGGAGTTTTACTCCCCATTTTGAATCCCATCTCATCAGGTGTAATTGCTGTAAGTGCAGGGGCTCATGGCTCTACTCACACCCTGCAAAGATGGTGCTTTGGAGAACTGTGCTTTTGCTCTGGAACCCCCAAAATCCCCACAGCAGCTCACCCAGGAGCCGACCATGGGTTTGCTCTCTGGGCAAGCCTGGGCACCCTCCATGGGCTCCAGCACCCCAAAACCCCCCTGGGAAGATTCTTTGCAGGGGGGAGAGCGAGGAGCCAGCAGTGCCGAGGATGAACTCACCGAGCCCGGCGTTCGCAGGGATGACCCGGTCCCCAGGTTTCAGAGCCGTCACACGGTGCCCAACCTCCAGCACCTCCCCGACACCTTCGTTCCCTCCCACGGCCGGCAGCGGCGACAGGACGGGGTAGGTCCCTGTAGGGAAGCTGGAGGTGAGCTGGAGACCCCCTCCTACCCCAACATCCCCACGCCAGGAGCCATCTCTGAACCCTCCGAGACAGGAGCTGGGTTTGAAGATGCTCGTGGGTCCCTTCCAACTCGGAGCATCCTGCGAGAACCGACGTGCAAAGTATTAATCCAGCACATCACCTTGGATCATGTTGATGTCGGCAGGATTGATGGGGGCTGCCAACATCTTGACGTGGACATCACAGTCCCCCAGCTTGGGCACTTCCAGATCCTTCAGTCTGAACAGGGAGAGACAAAGGAAAAGGGCATTAACACCAATTTGCTGGTGTCTTCTGTGCTGAAGCTGAAGGATGTCTGTATCACCTACACACTCTGCCTAAATTAACAGCACCGTATGCCCCATCCCATGAAAAAAAAATCAGATTTCTGTTAGACAGAAGAACAGATTTTTGGAGGAGGCTGCTAAAAGCCAACTGCCCAAAACAATCCCGTGCCACCAAGCCCAGTGATGCTCACTAAACTTAACAAACTCAGCAGGTTGCGTAAAAAAGCTGTGGTTTTGGCTGGGGATTTTACGGCTCATCCTGCCCCACTAGAGCGTTATGGGAACCTGGGGTATTTCTGGAAATCTATGAAAAAGGAGAAGTCACAAAGCACAAAGCAAGACCAGTCTTACACAAGCAATGGGGTGATAACAGAAAATCTCAGGAAGTAGCAGTGGTGACGAGCACCATCGCACTACTAAATGATCATTTGGAAAAGCAACAGTCCTTCACCAAGAAAACAGGGGGCTGGTGTCTGGATGCACCTGGATAATCTATCAGCATGAATTAAGAGGGGCAGCAAGAGCTCAGAGTCTCCTCCCTTGAAAAAAAAAGCCTGAACTCCACTAAACTACAACTTTTCCTTTCCAGGATTTTTGATGCTGAGCATCAGCAGTTGTCCCAAAAAATGCTTGCGATGCTGCTGTGGTCCCTAAATTGAGATCTCAAAGGGAAGACCCATCAATGGAATGGTGAAGCTGGGGCACAGCAATGCTGAGGCTCGGACCTCCCTGTCATACCCCAAATTAAGCAAGAATGGGGTTTTTGAGAAAAACACCAGCAGCAGGAGGGTGGGGGATATGGAGGCATCACCCCCAGCATCCACCTGCGAGACCATGGCACCAGGAAAACATCGGGGCATGCCAGGGTCCTCCTGTCCCCCTGCGTGTTCGGGGATCCCACAGGGAGCTGCACCCCATCCCCACTCTCTACACCTGGGGTGGGCACGTCCTGACCCCTGTGCACTGCACCCCCAAAGCAGCCCTGCAGCACCCCAAAACCTCACCTGCATCCCCACCCCTCCCTGCACCCCTGCGCCAGCCTCACTCCACATCTCTGCCCAGCTGCTCCCCCCGCTCCCAGCCTCGGCCCTACACCTGCACCCCCTCCCTGCAACGCCCCCCCACATTCACACCCAGCCCGTTCCTGCGCCCCCCCTGCAATGCACCCCCGCGCCCCCCGCCTTACTGCACGACGGCTGCGGCCTCTCCGTGCCGCTCGTAGAGCAGCCCGAGCGGAGGGGGCCCCGCCGCGGCCGATCGCGCCCGCACCGGCTGGGTGAGCCCCGGCTGGGTGAGCCCCGGGTGGGTGAGCCCCGGGTGGGTGAGCCCCGGCCGGGTGAGCCCCGGGTGGGTGAGCCCCGGGTGGGTGAGCCCCGGCCGGGTGAGCCCCGGCTGGGTGAGCCCCGGGTGGGTGAGCCCCGGCGGGGTCAGCACTGGGGGGCTCCGCGCCCCGCGCAGCGCCCGCGCTGCCGCTCGCTGCATTCGGCTCCGCTCGGGCTCCGCTCGGCTCGGCTCCGCTCGGCTCGGCTCGGCTCGGCTCGGCTCGGCTCCGCTCGGCTCCGCTCGGCTCGGTTCCGCTCGGCGCTCCTCGGCTGAGCCCGGCACTGCCGGCGGGACGCTCGGGTTGGCCCCGCCCCCGGCCCCGCCCCCCGGCCTTAAGGCGGCCCGGCCGCCCCGCGTCCCGGGTCCCGCTGCTCTGCCCCCAAAACGCTCTGACGCTGTTAACCGCGTCCGTGTCTGCGCAGCCCAGCTCTCTGTGCCACGGGCATCGGTGACGGGCACGGGAGCATCTCGGTCCACGTGGTCGCTGGGTCATGGAGTCATTTAGGTTGGAAAATCCCTCCAGGATCGTCGTTATGAGACACCCCTGGAGCCCTGGCAGCGCCCAAGGCAAGGCTGGATGGGGCTTGGAGCAGCCTGGGACGGTGGAAGGGATCCCTGCCCTTCCAGGGGTGGAATGCGATGAGCTTTAAGGTCTCTTCCCTCCCAAACCATTCCATGGTTCTGTGATTCTGGGGAGAAAAGTCCCTTTTCTGTGCTTTGTTAGCCAGTGCCCACCAGCTGCCCTGTCCGGGATAGACACTCTCCCAGCACGGAGAGCTGCAGGGAAGTGTTTGTCAGATGATTATTTAAAACAGCAGATGCCTGACACGAGCGGTGAGAAAAAAATTCCCGATAGTAATTTAATTCAATGTTTTGTATAATCATCTTAAGGAAAGGTCTCATTTAGTCTTCCAATTAAAACTGACAAGATGGGAGAGGGAAAAGAGAAGCAGAGCCTCCTGCCTTCCCGATAGACCTGTCACAGAGAATCGCTTCGCAAAGGATTGATATCCAAGGGAGGAGTTGCTCGGTTCAGCCCCGCAGGTTCCTCCTGGATCCTCACAGACCGTCCCAAGGCTGTCCCCATTCAGTGATCCAGCACAGACAGACACTGGTGGGTACTAAAACAAGGCCAGCTGCTCAGGGCAGGGTCTTTTCTGGCTCAGGTGACCCAGCCCTAAGGCTGCCATGATCCTAAATAGAAGATTTAGTCAAGCTGCTTGATAGCTCACATCATTTTTTTTCAAGAAAAGGAAAACAACATATTCTTTGGGGTGTGAATTCACGTTAATTCAGATTCGAGAAGAAGGAAAAGTTCAGGTTTGGAAAAAACTCTCTTCCAAAGTGCTGGTGATGGGTTTTCTGCCTTTTCTGGGGTATGATTTGCTTTTGGGGGTGCCTCGGAGGGCTCAGAGGTGTTCCTACCAGAGCCTCTGTACAGCACGGGGGAGAGGGAGAGAAAAAGAACTTTTCTCACCGACTTCTTCAGTTTATAAGGAGCCTTGAGGTCACTTGTAAGTGGATGTAAAAGTCTCCCACGTGATAGCACTGCAAGGACAGCAGAGTCAGAGGACAAACCAGCCTTTTCCCACCTGGTTGTTTTGGCATCCTGGGCACATCCAGGTCCTGGCAGCACCTCCACCTCCAGGCAGGAAGGGGCCTCCCCAGCTGCCTCCAGCATGGCTGGGCACTTCAATCATTTGATCATTTTAATCTAATCACAGCAATAAAAGAATGGGATTTTAATAACCTCAAAACCTGCAGCTTTCCAAGGACGCCAGGAATGCCTCAGATATTTTGTGCTGGGGGGGATGCACGAGCAATCCGTGGTGGAGGATGCTGGTGGTGTCCATGCTCTGCCCCGCGTGGCAAAGGGTTAATCACTAATTACAGAAGCAAATGAGAGGCCTCTCCATCCCCTTGCAAATGTGTGCACCCGCAAATCAGGGCTGGCAGACGATTTATGATTATTTTGTTAATGTTTCTCCTGTAACAAGCACAATTTCCGGGTGATTAATGACTACTTCATATCCTGGAATTGCACTTTTTTATAGGAGCGTTGCATGAAAATCCACTTTGCAGTTGAGGGTTTAGGAGTGGGTGGGCAGAGGAGGAAGAGGAGATGATTCCTCAGCACCTGGTGGGGGGAAGGAGTGCTGTCCTCTTCTCCCCTCTGCTTTAACCCCTGTTATTGTTAATGAGCTCTGATTTATCATAATAATATTGTGATTTCTACAGCTATTGATTAATTGGAGTTGTTCACACTTGGGCATGGCTGGAAAGCAAAAGTGCTGATGATAAGTTGGGTTTGTTCCTGCAGGTGTGAGGTGATGTAGGGCAGGAACAAGCACCTTTGTGACACCAGGGTGGCATTTGCTGGGATTTCATCCCTAAATCCTGTTGGGGACAGAGATTTTATCTCCTGGTTTAGGAGGAGTTGAGCCCAGCAGGTTCAGCCTGACCCCAGGAGCCTTGTGTGGACTGTGCTGCCTCCGGCTCTCCCAGTGCTTAATTAAGTTAATGTGGAATTATTAATTAGCTGCTTATAAGACTGACACCTCTTTTAATTAAAAGGAATAATAATTTATTACCTTTTCCCTTTTTGGTGGAGAAATGGAAGGTGTGCCTGCTTTGCTTAGGAAAAAATAAGAAAGCTGAGGCTGGAGAGATTTCTGGGAAGAGTTTCTGAGGGGGAGTTTTGATGTTGCATCTCAGTGGCCATCCCAGGGCAGCCAGAGGTGGTCCAAGCCCTGCTGGATCCCCTGGACATCAGGTCAGGAGGCTGGGCTGGGATTTCAGGGCTAGGATGCACCAAAAGGACAAGGCTTTTGAAACAAGCTGCAAAGTAACTTCCTTGTGCAGGCAGAGAGAGGGATGCTCAGAATCCCCGTGGGGGAGGGTGCTGGAGGGGCTGCCTCGGTCCTCGAGCACTGAGCTCCTGTCCCAGACCCTTCTGCCTCTTCCCAGTCACTGCAGCCACCATCCTGCTCCTGTGTCCATTGCAGGCTCCTGGGGCCAGTCCCTCCCCATCTCCTGCACTTTGTAATGCTTAAGAACAGCTCAGCTGGTTATTTTCCCATTCTGAGCCTCAAACTCAAATTCCCCCAAACCCAGCACTGCTGGCAAAGCCCCATTGCTCTGACATCAATCGCTTTTTATTAGACATGCCTGAATCTTTGAATGGAAAACACATCGTCCTGAAAGATCTGCTTTACATAATCCTTGGTTTATCCCTGAATCCCTCATTTAACATCGCTGATGGAGCTGGACAATCCCATAAACTATTGTATTCTTCACCTCAAAACGTGTGCCTGATGCTCCCAGCTCCACATGGGGATGAGGGCAGTGGGATGGGATGCCCACAGAGGATTTGGTTTTTTAAGCACACTGATGGCTCTTTCTTGCCTCTCTGATTTTTTATTAATCCCTTTTTAAGTTGTTTTATTGTCAGATAATTAAGAAAAAAGTATAGGAAGAAACACAACTCTCGGTGGCAAATGGAGAATTGATGAGTTCTGATCCTCTGCCAAGGAGATGAACAAGGAGGATTCAGCTCCAGCCATAAATAAGGAAGGAGAGGGAGATGCTGAGAGGATCCAGCTGTGCTGGGACATCGTCCTTGCTTGCTCCTTGCTTTTCCCATCACGGCTTTTTTCCGTGCTACCAATATTCGGGTTGTGCAGTGGAGCTGCTCCATCCCTGGACTTTCAGGGTGATTGATGCAAAAATCATCCCGTTGAGGCATTTTTCCAGCTTGGGACAGTGCAGGAACGGGTCCCAGGGATTGGTGTGTGGGAGGTGACTCAGAAGTGAGGTGTGCTGTCCACAGGGCATCATGCAGCTGGATGAGGAGGAGCGCAGCTGGGGTGGGGAGGGGAGATGCTGCTTTTGGGCCCCATGTTGCCACAATGGCACCCAGAGGCATCATCCCAAGTGACTTGGCAGGGAAGATCTCTTGGAACAGGCTTGAAAAGTTGCCCAGGTAAAGAAAGGCACCAAATTGGTGTCTTTTATCCTTTTTAAACTGCATTTTAACTTCTCTTTTTTTTCCTTCTGTTGTCCGTAGACCTGAAATTTTCCCAGCATTGCAGGAAATTGTGAGCATGAACAATTATTTGGGAAAAGAACTGAGGGATGTCTGGGTTCTGTCTATTCCTGAGCCAGTTGCTTTTGTTTGTTCCCATGAAATGCCTGATGAACTCTTTTTGTCACAAACTGCCGAGCGCATCCTTTCCCCAACGGGGTTTGGAAAGGCACCAAAGCAGAGCTGCTGATGCTCGGAGGAGGGCAAACAAGAGAGAGGAGAGCTGACACTTTCCCGAACATAAAACTGAACAAAATAAACCCAAACAAGATGTAAAATCAAATTTTAAATGGTAATAAATAAATATTGGATGTGATATTGTTCCCTCCTTTCCTTGCAGTTGGATTTATAAAGGAGCTGGGTTGCACAGCCAGCTCTGTGCTCAGGCTCCAGCCTGTCAGCACTGAGACATGAATATGAGAAATTTGAGCAATAGCCAAACCTCAGGTCTGAAAATAAATGACATTTGTGATTTTGGATGTGATCAGAGACACAAAATGCCTCAGCTGGTTTACATCCCCCCTCAAGAAAACCTCCATCCTGAGGCCATACCGAAGGAGCAGCACAAAGAGCTTTGGTGTAGAACTGCTTGGGTTCCATGCTTTAGTTCTGGTTGTTTTTTAATCAAGGTCATTTTCTTGTGAGGTTTAGGGATGGGCAAATCCACGCAGCTGGAATGGCAGCTGGGCCTGGTGAAGTGCTGAGCAGATGGACAGACGGATGGTGCATGGTACTGTGGTATATTTTGGGGTTAAAAGCAGTCTGTGAAAATTCCAGGAGCATTTATGATGTTCCCAGACAGCTCCAAGAGCAGGGAAGGGCCTGGAATGGACCCTTGTGTCCCCAGTAATGTGATTTTTAACTGTTCATGTGACAATTCCAGGGTAGGCACCACACAGTTATGCAGAGCTATTCTTGCATTTCTACCCCACACTCAGAGAGGTCTTTCCAGGAATAAAAAAAAAGAGACAAAAATGGCCTGAAGGGAGATAAATAAGCCCACAACAAGGTGACATGGAGGAAACATTTGGGCTTTTCCTGCACGGGTGACCAGGAAGCAGCTGTGGCTCCAGGCGCCGTGGGTGCAGCCCCAGGAGCATCACAGTGTGCCCAGAGGTGACAGTGGTGGTGCCAGTGTGCACATGTCTGTCACACTCCAGAGAGGACAGAAACGGGAAGGTTTAGTGGGGTAGCAGAGGGGGAACAAGCAGAGTCCTAGTAAGTGCTGGGATTTAAAATTCTGCAGTGGAGTTGCTGCCTTGGGCTGTTCCTCGCCAGCCCAGGAGGGAGGCCCTGGGGGTTTGCATCCCTCTAAGGAAGTCCCTTTAAAACCCCACTGGGGGAGCTGGTGGTGCAGGGAGGTCAGCCAGGGCTGACCAGGGCAGTGGTGGCATGCAGGGCCCACCCAGGGCTCCCCCCTGGCTCCAGAGCAGCTCCCACGGGGGCTGGGATGCTGCTGGGGGCTGGGGATGCTGCTGTGGGCTGGGCTGGATGTCCCACCTGCAGATCTGGGGGCATTGCATGGAGCTCCTGTGAAATGCAGGGACAGCTTGAGCCATCTCCTTCAGAGATGAAATGCAAAGTTCCTCCTTGGAATTAGTACCTGGAGTGAGAAAACAGCAGTTTGCTGGATGCAAGTGATCCGAGGATTCAGCCACATGTGGGACATTCATGAGGTTGTGCCACTGAGAACTCAAAAAATGTTGGAGCAGCAGCCGGGGGAAGATTTAGCTCTGTGTGTTGGCACTGATCCTTGGGCTTCCCAATTCCCCATGGAGAAGCCCCCGTGCCCTTTGAGCCCAAACCAAGAGGTAGCTTGGTGAAGGGTCGGGTCTTAAGTAACATCTTCTAACACCTTGTAACATCTTTCTAACATTTTCCTGGCTATTTCCCCTGGGAACTCTTGTTCATTTGTTGCATTGAACAGGAATAGGGAGTTTTATTTGGATGAAGGCACAGTAGTTATTTCATCCTTTCAGGCTGTGATAACTCATCCAATAGCCCTATTACATCCGGCCACGGCACCGCAGCAGGCGTCTGACCACTTGGGGCTGGACAGACAGGGAGGAGAACAGCAGGATGAGATAATCTATTTTGTCTGTTAAGAAAGAAAAAGGTTTTTTGGCATTAGCAAAAGGCAGGTGATTTAAGAAAATAGCAGAGAGTTGTTAGAAAGAGCTGAGTGGGGGTGTGACAGGTGGAGGTATAGAAAAAGAAATGGAAGGATTTGGGAGGAAGAGGGAGAGAGGCTGGAGTAAAGGGAAAAGGAGGAAAAAACCCCAGAAGGCAAAAATTTTTGGGGAGTAAAATTGCTTAAAATTCAGTGTGGGGTGTTGTGTCCCAGCAGCTCTGCAAGAGCCGTTTGCTGCAGGGAAGGCACTGCTGGGAGCGATGCCGGGGAGGGAGTGATGGGCTCTGTGTCCTGTGGGTTAATGGGGGAAAACGAGGAATTACTGTGCAAAAGACAGTATTCTGAAATAAGTCAAGATTTAAAGGGTTTTGGTGTGGTCAATGTGGAGATGCTTGCCCAGTGGTTTGGGGAGGACCAGTGGGTGCTGCAGCTCCATCTCTGGGCTCCGGGATAAGGGCTCAGGGCAGCCCCACTCCCTCAACCTGCCATTTTACAGAGATACCTGAGAGCAAAAGAATCCTCCTGAAAGTACTACTGGCTCCTAAGAGATTCAAAGCCCCAAATCCCATCCCTTTACTCCCAGCCTGGGAGAAGCCATAGGATGTGATGTAGCCACACTGGCTGTGCTTGAGGCTGCTGTCACTGAGCACCCTGGAGCTGAGAACATTTCTCTCCCGAGTGGGAGGGATGGTTACAGTGGAGACCATTTGCAATCACAGCAAGGCCTATATTTTTCCTGCAAATGACTGTACTTGAAGAGTGATTACTTCATTTTAACTCAATTGCTCCTGCAAGACACTCCGGGGCGATGGCTCAGGGAGACAGGACAGGGGACTGCAGGCTCATCCTGCCAGTGCTCAGGGTGGGAGGAGATGCTTGGGAAGGGTTAGGGGAAAGGATTTGCACCCTGGGAATGGGATGGAGCTTGGTCCTGATGGGTTGTCACTGGCTCCATCCCTGCATCTGCATGGGGCAGGGCTGTCTGCCCATCCATCCTTCCTTCCTCACTGCTTCGCTTTGTCCCTCCTTTCTTCCTTCGGTGCAGGGTTAGTCCCAGACCAGGCATGATGGGTGCTGTGCAACCTCCAAACCCATCCCTGTGTCCCTGTCTGCACCCCTGGCCCTGTCAGTGCCAAGCAGGTCCCCCCCAGCTCGGGGAAGCAGTGATGGGTCCTTGGCCAAACTTTCCTGCCTTTCAGCCCTGTAGGACAGGTGGGATTGAGCTGGATGTGCTGGAGGGGCAATTGTCAGTAACTGTCCTCATGCAGAGCCCTGGGGACAATTCCTGCTTGTCCCCAAACCTGCTCACAACATGAATGCCCACCGGCCACGCATTTCTCCATGCATCCCTCCCCGCACCAGCTCCATCATCCCGGGAGGCTCCCCCAAGCCCCTTCCCCAGGGGAGGAGCCCCCGGGAGGAGCCGCCCGCCCCGTCCCGCCCCGGTGCCAGCCCTTGGCGGGGACCAGGAGCTTTTGTAGAGCCCCCGTGTCCGTCCCGCTCCGCTCGTGTGACACTCGTGCCGTGCCCCCAGTGGCAGGTCCTGGGTGCATTAATGAGCCCCGTGGAGAAGCACAGGAGTGGCAGCAGATGAACCCCAGGGCTCACCCGAGGAGGTGGCAGGGATGGGCTGTGGGACTGCTGGAGGAGGAGGGTGGCCCGTAGGGAACGGGGAACAGTTCTGTTGTGATGCGGCTGCAGCAAAACCCCTTTTTAATTGTTTTTTAAAGTGATTAGTTTGGAAATACAATTCAGGGGTTTAAAAGGTGGTGGAAAGCACAGTGCAGTGCTCCAACAAGCCTGTGCAGCTTAAAAACTCCAGGTTTCCTGGTTGATTCCCCCAGAATCCTGGGAATATCCTCTCCTGCTTACTCTTGGCTGCATTTCCCCCCTGAACGTTTTCAGTTCAGCTGCTGGGTCAAGACCCCCCCAGATTCCTCCCCAGTCTGGGCAGAGACTATCCCCAGCTCATCCCTTGGCTGTTGCATCACCCAGCTCCTCTTCCCAGAAGGATTTGGGGGATTTTTCTCCAAAAATCTCCAGGGGGACCCTGCAGAGTGCCACCCTCTGCACCGTGCCACCCTCTGCACCGTGCCAGCCCTCTCCTGCCTTTGCTGCCACACATCTAAGCAGCTTAATTCCCTTAGCAGGCATTATTTTAACAGGCTTTAGTGTCACTGGGGAGAGGATTTGTCAGGATCACTCCATGCTCAGAGTGGGGCAACCTGGAGAGGAGTGTCCATCACCCTCTGCCCTCACCCCAGCTGTGCTGTCCTGGCTGGGGGACACACGGTACTGGTCTGGTTTGTCCCCAGATCCATGGGGACGGATGCATCCCTGCAAGAAGTGTCACCGTGGTGCTAACCTGCTGGGGGTGCTGCTGGGAGCAACCGGCGGCAACCGGGAACGGAAGAGGAACGTTTTGTACCCCCGTGGCACAGGCAGGGGTGACACCGGGGACACTGCCAGGAGGAGTATTTGGGGCTGGCAGCTCTGAGGTGACCCCAGATGTGCTGAACGCCTGTCCCAGGGAGGAGGGGGCCAGGAGGGGGCTCTGCAGTGTCCCCAGCTCAGCGCAGTGTCCCCAAGGCTGTGCAGTGCCATGTGCAAGTGCAGTGTCCCCAGGTCGGTGCAGTGTCCCCAGGTCAGTGCAGTGTCCCCAAGGTTGTGCAGTGCCGTGTGTCGGTGCAGTGTCCCCAGATAATGAAGCCAGCCCAACATGGAGAAGCAGCACAGCAGCATCCCGAGGGATGAGCTGAACTTGGATGAAGCTGGTGGGCAGTGCTGTCCTGCTTCAGGGGCTGGGAGCTTCCCGGTGGGTTCACCGGGCTCAGTGACACCCAGGTACCATCCCCTGTCCCTCTGCCACCCTGCTGGATGCTGGCAACTGGGTGCTGTCCTTCAGGGCAAGGCTGAACCATCACAGGGTGATGCCACTGCCATGGACTCTCCCTGTGTGATTTGGAGTAAGAAGTCCCAATACTTCCAGCGTAGTTCCCTCTGCTTTCCAAGTTTTCCTGTGCCCAGGCAGTTTCCCACCCTGGAGCCGCAGCCAGAGCTAGGTGACCTAAGCACGGATCACGCCGGAAAGCTGATGCAAAGTTCCCCTCCTCCTCACCCCAAACCTTTGGGAGAACATTTTCCTCCAGAAATAGGGCTGGAGAGGATGTCAACAAACAAGGGGCCTTTCATCCCCGCTGGCACTGCCGGCAGGGACACCAGGGCTGCCGGTGCTCTGTGCCTGATCCCGTGCACTCAGCTGGGAAAGGGACAGAGATTTTCCTCCTTTTACATCCTGCCAGGTTTTTCTCCTTTCTGCTCACTCTGAGTTAGATCCTGCACCTCCACCTGTCACCCCCTTCCCATCCCGGGGGATGGTGGCTTTGCTGGGTGTCACCGGGGTCTCAGGTGCCACTGCCACTCACTGCCACAGCCTTGTCTGGCTTTCCCTGTCACCATCCTGTCCCTGTCCCTCAAGGACATCCAGCTGTGGGGGAGGACCAGGGGGGGTTCAGGATCGGAGGACACCCCGGGATGGGCAGGGGGCTCTGTCCCCAATGTCCAGCCTGTAGGGTCTTGTCTCTGCCCCACAGCCTTGGGCACAGCCAAGGTGATGGGGGTCACTCGAGGACTGGGGGAACCCACCCCAGAGTGGGTGTCAGCATCACCTCCCTCTGTCCCAGCCTCCTCCCAGCACCTGTCCTGCAACTGGAAACCCTGCAGGATCCACTCCAGCTTGGTGGGGACCCTAAAACTGGGACCCCTGAGGACACCTCCTGCATTTGGGGGGTCGTGGAGACCCTTCTGGAGGCAGGCCCTCCCCAAGCTGGGGACTATCCCTTCATCCCTGCACACCCAGAAAACCAGGGACGCCCCTCAGAGCCCGGCAGCCTCCTGCCCGCAGGGAACCCCTCTTTCCCCCCGCAACAGGAGACACCGCAGCAACAGAAATTCTCCGCGCAACGGGACCTCCCTGCAGCCGGGCACCCCCGTGCTTTCTCCCGCACCCTTGCGGGATCCTCCCCCGCAGCACCCCGCAAGCAAGAGGCGCTCCCGGACAGCCCAAGCCGCTCTGCCCCGGCACCGGAGACCTCCCCTCCCTTAACCGGGCAGCTCCCTCAGCCCGTAATTCCCGGGACCCCCCATTCCCCGCCTCTCCTGGGACTTCCTCCCCCTCTCTCCCGGTACCGGATATTCCCCTCCTCCCACCCCGGGTACAGGAGGCCCCCCCGCCCCCTCGTAACTCCCGGGACCGCCCAGTACGGGAGAACCTCCTCCTTTAACCGAGCGCCGCCCGTCGCCCCCAGCTCCCTGGAGCCCTTCCCATCTCTCCTGTGCCCCGGTACCGGAGAACGGCCTCGGTCCCCCCGTGGCTCCCGGGGCCGCCCCCCCCGCGCTGCTCCCAAACTTCCCCCGCGGCACCGCCGCTCGCGTCCGCCAGGGGGCGCCGCCGCCGCGCCCACCGTCGCCGTTCCCGGTACCGGCGCTCCCCCCCCCCCCCCCGCGGGCGGCGGTGACGTCACGGCGGGCGCGAGCCGCCGCCGCCGGTATTTGAGGCGCGGGGCGGGCGCGGGGCCCCGCTGCGCCCCCGCCGCGCCGGAACCGCGGGCGCGCAGCGGCGGCGGCGGCCACGGCCCCGCCGCCCCCCGCCCGGTCCCCGGCACCGGCCGCACCATGCGGAGCGCCCGGGCGCTGCTGCTCGCCCTCGCCCTGCGGGTCTACGCGCTGGACACCGAGACGCCCGCCGGTAGGAACGGAGCGCGGTGTGGGCGCGGGGGGCGTGCGGCGCTCGGTGCGGTTCCGGGGCTCCACCGACCCCGCTGCTCGGAGGGTCCCGCCCGTCCCGCCGCCACCTGTTTCCACCGGAGGGTCCCCGAACCGCCTCGGGACCCCCGTCCTCCGTGAAACCACCGGCATCCCGCCTCTCTCCCCTCCCGGTACCGCTATGGGGGCTCCTCTCGGCTGCGCCTCCCCCCGCCGCCCCCGGGGAAGTTTCCCCGCCGGGGGTGTCTCGGTGGCTCTCCCCACCCCGAGGGCGCTCCGCCGAGCGCGGGCCCGCGGCTCCCGCCCGCTCCCGGGGCCGCCGTCCGACCCCGCCGCACCCCGGGAGGGAAAACTTCCCCCGGTGGCGGCGGGGGAACGCGGCCGAGGGGAGCCCTCGGGCCGGTGCCCGGGGTCGGCGGGATCGCGGTGCTTTCAGCGGCGGCCCCGACGGGGAGCTGGGGACCCTTCGCTAGGAACAGGTGGCGGCCGCGGCGGCTCCGAGCGCAGCTCCTGCCTCTCGTTTTGCTGGGGGGGTACTGGGGAGCTGTACGGAGATACGATCCATCGATTAATTTGCATCTTTTACATTTTCCCCTCCTCCCCCTGAGCACCTCGGCGCTGAGCCCTGCGCCCCCCGGGACCCCCCAGGCCGGGGCTCGGGCAGAGCTGCTGCGGGGTGTGGGACGACGCCGACTCGCTCCCAGTCCCTTCGGGAAGCTGGAATGAGGTTGGATGCTGCGGGGAATTTGGGGCTCCCGAGGCGCTGCCGGGGGCTGCGAGCGCTTTTTTTTGGGGAAACGGAGCCACGGGAGTTGGTGCCTCGCTCCAAGGGGTCCCTAGTGCTATCGCCCCCAGCTCCTGGGTGACGCGGATCACATTAAAGTGTATTTTTGCCTAGTTCTTTGGTTTTTTTTTTTTACCTTTAAATCCAAGCTGTTCACCTGCACGCAGTCCCCGTGGTGGTGCATTGATTTTGTTTTTTTGGGTAGTGGCATTTCTCCAAAGATTATAAATAGTGACACCCATCAGCAGAAAACAAGCGGCGGCTGACCCGCGCGGTGGGGGATGGAGGGACGATGGGTGGGGGCTGTGAAGCCGTTGAGGCTCCCCCGGCTCATGCAGGGTGGGGGAAATGGGGAGGGAATGGGTTTGTGTATTGGGGGGAGAGGTTGTGTGCTGCGGGAGCTGCTGCTCTGAGCTTCAGCAGGCGGCGATGGGGAAACTGAGGCACGGAGCTGGTGGGGGGCTCAGTGCTGCGGTGGAGTAAGGGGCCTCTGCCTCCCCCGGTTTCAGAGGGGGATTTGGGGTTCGCTGCTGCTCAGCCTCCGTTGGCTCTCGGGGCTGAGCTGCCGCTCGGGGCTGGAGGGGCCGTGCTGGGGCTGCACTGGGGACTGGGGCGGCTTTGTGGGAAGGGTCTCCTCCTAAGCGAACCCTTTTCCCTCGGTGGGGTCCCTTCCCTCAGGGCGGCGAAGGGCAGGATCGAGCCCGCTCCTGGTGTAAACCAGGATTGCTCCGTTTCCCTGGCCGATGCAGAGCAGGCTCAGCTCCGCAGTGGAGCCGAAGGGATTGTATCCAGCTGGAGGTGTGGGGTGTGCTGCCAGCCCCCCCGCTCCACTGCAGGCTGCTTTTCACCTGGATCTGCTGTTTGATCCTGCTCATGTGGCTCGGCCGGCTGCGGGGAGGTTGCCGGGCTCATCGCTGGGGCTGCACAGTGGGCAGGGCTGGGAAAAAAATATTTAAGCCGTTTGCACGTGCTCTGGGCAGCAGGATGTTTTGTCTCGGTGGATGTTTTCAGAAGATGGGTTTTTTTTTTTAGCTGTGCCTTCGCGAAGAAGTCCCTTCTACAAGTGAGGCACCGGGAGGAAGTGGGGTGCCCTGGTCACAGCCCACCACGGCCTTAGGGTGTTCTTTGCTCCTTCCTGCAGCCCTCAAACTTCTTGTAGCTGACGAAGGTTTCACAGCGACTGAGCTGTCCTTGCGGCCCGTCGTGCTGGTCACGGAGGGGACCTGGGTGGGGTTGGGAGGCGCTGGCTGACCCCCCAAGCCGAGGGATGCGGGGGCTCATGTGGTGTCAGCAGGCTGGGATGGGGGCCAGCTTGGCAGCAGCGGCCTCTGGCAGCCCCATCTCTCCTCCCCGGGCTCTTTGCAGCAGGAGCCTTTTCCTGCTGGAAGCCCGTGGCCAGGAGCCGCCTGGCTCGCGGGGCTTCGCGCTGGGCCCGGGGCAGGAGGTTGTGCAGGCTCAGGTGTTCCCCTCCGCTTTTTGCCTTCCCTGCCAGGAAAGGTGGATGTGGCACTTGGGGACGTGCTGGACTCAGTGATGTTTCCCAACCCAAATGATTCCATGGTAAGGTGCACCTCTGCTTCCCTGCGTTGCACCCCAAGAACCCGGCAGAGCTGCCCAGGGCTCCCGGGCTGTTTTCGGGCGGTGGGGACACGCGGTGGGGACACACAGCCGTGCTGCTGCCTGGCACTCCTGCCGGAATTATGCGGAAGCTGTTTGCGCTCGGCTCCGACTTCGTTAGCGGCAATTAAGCAAATAAAATATTTGTGTTTGCAGCTTCCACTTGGGAGGTTGGGACTGCCAGGGAGCGCTGGACTGGGGTCGGTGGCGTCTCCGGAGGCACTCGGACCGCTTGCGGGGGCTGGGCGAGGTGGCTGCCGGCTGTGCTGACCAGCTGGGGCCGGGCAGGAGGGACGGGGCCCCCGAGCGTCCCTGTCCCCGCGCCACAGCGCTGGCAGGAGATGGCACGGGTGACCCCGACCCCGACGCGGCGGTGCTGTCTCGGTCGAGTGAATGGGAGCAGCCGAGCAGACGCCGCTCCCGGGGCTGGGATTGGGGCCGGGAGCGGGGCAGCCCCCGCCCGTTAACGGCCACGGGGGCTCGGGAGGTGCTGGGGGAAGGGATGAGCGGGGGAGGCTCGGGGAAGGGGGGTCAGGAGCAGAGATGTCCCCGGCTGCTGCTGGGGACAGGGTCAGTGTTCGGTGCCCTCCGGGCGCTCAGGTGCCTGATGCTGTTCTTCCAGCGCTTTTCCCGGTGTTTGTTTCCCTCCGCCTGGCCGTCCATGGGCTCTCCCATGCCGAGGCATTTTTAGTCTCCCGACCCCGCCTTCACCAAGCACATAAAACGTGCGAGAACGTTACATTTTCCTTGTCAGCTTGTTTCAGGCTTCGTGGTGTTTTTTTTTTTTTTGTTTTTTTTTGTTTTTTTTTTTCCCTCTTGCCTGTTCTGTCGTGCCAGGGAAGAAGCTCTTTCTCTTGTTTGCTCCTACGTGTGTTTTTAATGCCCTGAGAATGCCATGCCCTTTCCCAGAGCGCCCAGACAGTGCAAACACCCTTGAGGCTTCTGCGTCGAGATGCTCCAGAAAATCCTGTTGACGTGCCCAAGTGTGCCCAGGGCAGAGGTTTCTGGCTCCCGAGCCCTCGGCTCTCCAGTGTGTGCAGAGGGACACTGGACTGTGGTGGATTTTCACCATCCACGAGGGAGAAGCAGAATTTAGGGGGGCTCAGAGTGATGCTGATGCTCCTGGATGGACCTGTCCCTCTGGCTCTGTATCTGCAGCTCCATGGTACAGCCTGGCAATGTCTGGGTTCCCCCCCCACCCTTGCCCATCAAGACTTGCAGTTGAATTTGTTTCATTTTTAGCCTTTTCTTGTTCCAAAACTCCTGTTTCATGTTTTTCCTCTGGGTCCCTGGACCTGCCCTGGCCCTGGGAACAGGGATGCTGGTGAATCACATCCTGGCCTGAAATGCACATTTTTCCCTTTGTTATCCAAACTAAGGCAAACCAGCCCTATTCCAGCTTCCCTGGGAGCTTTCTCAGAATAAAGTCTGTCAGGATCAGGGCCCTGGGGGAGGAGAGACACCCCCTGGAAAACCAAGGCAGGTGTTTGTTGGTGCCTTTAACCCTTGTCCTGGCTGTGACCACCTCCTTGCTGCCTGTTGATGTTGGTTTTTCCCTTGACTGCACCTGAGATGGAACTTTTCCATCACTTCATCACCCAGTCCTTGCTCTGCAGAGAGGCTGGGAGCTCTGAGCACCCCAAAATGCCCCATAAGAGTCTTCTCCTGGCTGCAGTCCCTCTGCAGGGATTTGCTGCTTTGCTTTGGGCAGTCGTGTGAGGGTTAAGCACGGGGGGCTGGAGGCAGAGGAAGGCAAATCCCTGCTGCATCCCTGGGAGCTGGGAGGTAGCACAGGCTCTGGAGAGCCTTATCACCATGGCCCTACCATCTGCCTGCTGAAACCTCCATAAATAAGCTTTTTAATAATCTATTATTAACATGCACTATAATTGTCTTATTAGACATGTCTACAAACCTTTAGTTACTGCGTGATTAAATGTCAAGATTCCCAAACCTCTTCTCCCCCACGGCAGCTTGGGATTTGCTTTGTAGCTTTCCTTGGATCCTGCTCTCTCATTCCAGCTTGGAGATCCCTCTTTGCACTTGGTGAGACTGAGGCTTTCCCCTCTGGACAAGGATCCCCAACAATTAATCCCCTGAAGCTAATTGCTTCCTCATTGGCAGCCTCAGAATAGATAGGTGTGGAGGTGGAGGTTTTCCCTTCTGCTGCTGGTGGTCTGACAGGAGCTGCTGCTGCTTTTACCCGTGCAGGGGGGAGGGGGTGCCAGCCTGCGTCTGCCTGGCTGGAGTGGTCCTGGGGACACGGGGTCTGCTCCTCTTTGCCGGGTGAAGGGTGTCTCTGGGGAGTGGCTGTGGAGCTGGCAGGTGTCAGAGGGACTTTCCTGGGTGCTCCTGAGCCGCTGCTTTCCTGGGAGCGGCAGGTTCTGCACCCTCTGCCCGATCAAAAGCCAAAGTCCAGCTCTTCAGCTGCTGGAAGGCAAAGGCAGAAGAGCCCTCGCCTGTGGAGCAGCCCTTTCCCCCTCCCTGCTGCCAGCTCTGGGGGCTCACTTGTCAGCTGCAGCTGTTATTTTACGTATTTTTTTAAGATCAGGAGTGCTGTTCCTGCTTGCTGGATGGCTGCTGGCTGCTCGTGGCTGTTCCAGGTCCTGCCTGGGTGCCACAGCCCAGGTCTGCAGCTCCTGCCTGGGCACTGGGGGGGGAACATGCTTACTGCATGTTCAAGGGGCCCAGGCTTTGCACTCCAGTTTCTCCCTCCTGGAGAGTGAATCCAAGCGTAGATTGTGGCGAGCCAGGCTGGGGCTGTCCCTGGACGCCTCTGCCAGGCCCCAAATCTGGGTGCTGGTTCCATGCTCGCTGCAGGAGCAGGACAAGAGACCTCCCTCTGTGCCATGGGGTACCGGGGGGTGCCGGGGCTGTTCCTGTTCCTGCGTGCCTGCCCTCTGGGATGCTGCTTGCTCCAAGGAGCCGGCTGGGCTGCAGTGGGAGTGCCAGGAACGCGATGCTCCTGCAGTCTGGGGCTCAGTGGGGTCTCGATGTATCACCGTGACTCTGCGTGACAGATTCAGAGCTGGAAGGGGCCTCTTGACTGGCTTTGGCCATAAATTTGTTATTTCCTGACCTTCCTGCCTCCCAAAGTGCTGAAAATGTAGAGGAGCAGGAGGGGGGTAAGGGAGGGTGCTTGGCACGCCTTTGGCACCTGGCTGACCCCAGTGTCCTGCAGCAGGGATGGTGGGCCCAGCTCGGGGGGTGGGGGGCTCTGGGCAGCCCTGCTGCTGAAGGCGGGGGCAGGGATGTGCCTGCCATGCCCCCTGTTACCTGGGGACTCCACTGTCCACCCAGGGTGCCTGGAAGCTGGGACAGCCCCCATCCCTGACAGGAATGCAGTGGAGCAGAGCGTTGCACTGCAGCTGGGGGGTGGGAGTGTGTTGCAGCTGGAGCAACTTCTGGAATATTTTTGGCATACACAATTTTTATGCCTTTTTTTTTTAATTGGGCTTGAAAAATAGTATCAAATCACCCATGACAGGGTGGCTGTGCTGGCACAGCCCCCCCAGCTCCCTGCAGCCTTCCCAGACTGCCAGAGGGTCCATCCTTGCTCGTTCCAGGGCTGTGCTGGTGAGCCCTAAATTAACCAATAACTTCTTTGGCTCCCTGGACTCCCCATGTGGATCCAAGTTTTCCTGACATCGTTAAGTTAATCAGGATTGTGGCTGGGATGGGGAGGCAGGAGATGCTCTGAGGATGAGGGATGGGGACATCGATGACCTGATGAGTCTTAACGAGGCCCCTGCTCAGGAGACAAGCCCTGGTGACCCCTGGGCGTTTGAACCTGTGTGCTGCTTTGTGCTAGAGGCCTTCAGCCTAATTAGCCCAATTAGCTGAGCCAAGGAGCACGTGTGGCTCGGGACCCTCAGCTGCTGGACACACGGCTGGGGCAGGCTGCCCCAGAGCAGGGTGTCACCAGAGGCGAGTGGTGGCCAGTCTAGAAGAGGAGATGGGCCGCTTGCTGTGGCCCAGCTGCTCCCCCAGAGCGTGAGGCTTGACTTTGGGGTGCTGCCCGAGGGGTCTCGCTGCTGTGTCCTGACAGGAGATGTGGGAATGGCTTTTCTCCGGAGGGGACGGAACATTGCGGCCACTTGCTTGTGGAGGGGTGGACTACAGCAAACTGCATTCCCTTGCTTGGATGGATTTGGAGGTGTCTGTGGAGCTCTGTGGTTTTGGGGCTGCTCTGTAGGGCTCCTCAGGGTGCAGCCTCCTCTCTGTCCTGTGCTGTGTGACCCTGGAGCTTCGGGTTCCTGCAAAAAGCTGTGATGGGGGAAGGTTCAACAGCAGCAATCTTCAGGGCTGGTCAGGAAGTCCAGGCAGATCCATGCAAGGATGGCGTCTCCTCCAAAGTCCTTCCCTGCTGCTGGCAGCCCACCCGTGGGGACGAGGACCCGTCACAGCCCCACACACCCTTGGGTGCCAGGTCCTCATTCCCTGCCAGCACATCCTGCCTGTTAGCAGAGGTATGCTGACACCCTGGGTAATTAGCTGCATAAATGCTCTTTCCTTAATTACCGGGTGCTTCAGTGTGGTTAGTTGAATTAGGACAGGTGGGTGATCCTGGGGCACCCCCTGGCACCTCAAAGTCCTCACTGGGACATCTGGTTCTGTGGTTTTGGTGTCAATGGGGCTCCTGCCTCTGCACCCTGTGGAGGTGGGTGCTGGAGCTTTCCAGTGTGTTTTTGGGGAAGGAGCAGCTTGGGGGTAACTTTGGAAGCCTCTCAATGCCAGGGCAGACTCTTGAACTCTTCCTGTGGTGCAGGTTCAGCCACTGCCCTTCTGGGGCTCTTTCCAAGGACTCTCTTACTTCTGTTATTATTTCTTCTTATTTTTACTGTCTTTTCATCTGTCTGCTGAGTGATAATATCCCATTGATTTTCTGCAGCCAGCATCCAGCCTGCTTTCTCTGGATTATAACAATATTAAACTAAAGCACTGCATCTCCTCATTGGGCTATTTCTCTTTATATCAGCTGAACTTTTTATTTAGTCTCTCACCCAGGCTCCTGTCTGGAGAGCTGCTGGCTCTGAATGACATTTCTCTGTCTGAGAGGCTGTGTCCTGCCTTCCTTCCCATGGAATGGTGGCTGCAGCTGGTTGGGGATGGGAGCTGGGATCTGTCTGGGGAAGGCTGTGTGCAGGGAGGAGGTGGAAGGTGCTGGGTATTGGGGTTTCATGATTCTCCCATGGGGCTGCAGGGTGTTGTGTGCACTTCTGGCACTGCAGGGACTCCTCAGTTATTCCTGCACGCTTAGTGTAATCCCGGAGTTTTTGCTGGAATGAGTTGAGGGTGCTGCAGTTCAGGATGGATGGATGCCCGAGCCAGAGCTAGCTGAGCCAAATTCATGGACTAGTAAAAACAAACCTGTTTTTTCTGGGCTTGATTTGCCATTTCCTTCCCTTTGCCTGGCTGAAGGGTGCCTGGCATGGTCCAGCGTGTTCCCCAGAGCTGTGACAGACCTGCTGGGCACACGGCTCCTTGTAATTCCTCCCACGAGGGCTCCTGCCTCGAACCTCCCACTCCACAGCAGCGGTTCAGCCGAGCCCTGGTGCTGGTGATGGATGTGCCCACGTCACACGTTGTCACCTGCCAGCCCCGCGTCAGTCAGCCCACACTGCTGTTCCTGGCTCTGCTGGTGGCACGGAGGAGGAGGAGGACGCTGACCTGGATTTTGCATGGCACTGAGCCTTATTCCTCTTCTCCTCGCCTTTATCCCACCCGGGCTGGATTCAGGCTGGGATGCTGGGCACGGTGGGGATGCTGTGGCCCTGTCACTGGATGGGGGCCGAGGGCTCCCCAGCTCTGTTCTCTGCCTGAAATGCCATCAGTGACCCTCGGAGCTGCCTCCCAAGACCCTCCCAGTGCTGGCACATGCTCCATTCCAGGAGGATGAGCCTCCCAGGACTGTGATCCCATATCCATCATTGTGGAGATGCGGGACCTGCTTTGGCAGGGGAGGCTGAGGGCTCCCCCCTTTTTATCCCTGGCAGAATGGGGTTGGTTTGGAAAACTTGCTCTTTCCCATGATTTCTGCAGCTGATGTTGGAGTTCCCCAGAGCTTTGGTGTGGTGCTGCTGTGTCCTAGGGCAGCTGCTTTTCCTG
Source organism: Vidua macroura (assembly GCF_024509145.1). Taxonomy (NCBI): domain Eukaryota; kingdom Metazoa; phylum Chordata; class Aves; order Passeriformes; family Viduidae; genus Vidua; species Vidua macroura. Next base: position 7,360,031 of record NC_071595.1, on the reverse strand, counting down.
CCAAGGGAGCATCTCTGGGTCCTCAGGCACCCCCTGAAAGCAGCGTGTGCCCTTTGGGGCTCATGGTCCTGGGCTCTCTGGGTCCCTGGACATGTGGGGTGGATCGTCCTCAGCAGGGACCTGGGGGACCTGACAGTAATAAAGGAGTGAGGGGGAGAAATGAGCTTTATTCCCCCTGCCTTTTCCAGTTTATTTTACCTTGTTCCCATTTTTTCCCCGAGGTGTCGCACAGCTCTGCAGCCTGTGAGCTGTAATTGCACATGGTGCGATCGATAATGGCAGGATGGAGGTTTCCAAAGGTTTCCTGCCTTTTTTTTTTTTTTCCCATGGAGTCCACCAGGCAGCACTGATGATGTTAATTAAGTGATGGTTCATTATTAAAGCACTTGTGCAGTGGGTTAGTGGCCTCCTGGCTGTGCTGCTTGAAGGTGTTTTTGTGCTGCAGGACCTCTCTGGAGCAGGGCTCGAGTAACGGAGTGATGCTGGTCCTTCCTTGGGAACAGCTCTGGCTGGATCCGGGTGCTGGGCACCAACAGCCTCTGGATGGGATGTTAAATCCCCACATCCCCTGGACATGGAGCTAAAACCTCCTGGCTTGTGTCCCCCAGCATCTCCAGAGCAGCCAGAGAGGTACACTCCAGGGAGACATTCCTGGTGCTGCCTGCAGCAGGGTGATGCAGCACCCAGTCCCAGGAGTGCTGATCTCCCTGGAGCTAAGAGCGTGTGGAGATGCAGTTGGCAGCTGGACTTGCCCCAAGGAATGATTCTGGCAAGATTAATTATTCCCCCTTTGCTTTTAAATGCATTTTCACCACACAGTGATGTATGGCCCGCTTGGTGCTTGCCCAAGCACAAGCCATCCCTGTGGCATTGCAAAGTCTTTGGAGTTGTATTTTCCTAATTGTATTTGCTTCAAAATGCCTGTAATGAATCCAGATTTGCCAATTCTCCCCCATCCTTGGGGTTCCTTGGGGGCTGCTGGGACTGGGTTCTCACTGCAGGAAGTTTGACAACTCCTTGGGGACCTGCAGGTAAAAGCCATAAAGAGTCTTTACCAGTCAAGAAGAAAAAAAAAAAAGGAAAAAAGGAGATTTATGTCTTCTGTAGTTGCTGGCAGATGGATATTGTTCTCTAGTCCTGCGTGTTCCAAACACTGAGGTTATCAGGCATAAGTGACTTATTATGCAAATCCTCCGTCTTAATATCTGGCTGCTCTCTCCCTGGAATTGCATTGGCCAAACCCCACACGTTCCTGGAGCTGCTAATGTTTACACATTCGCTTCTCTGGCTAATATACAAGGCTTCAAGTTGCAAATTGATGTTTCTTACAGCTGAGCAAATTATTTTTCTATTAAATACAATATTTAAAATGATTTGGAGAACCAAAACAAACTACTGGTGAGAATTCTAATGGTGCTGCTTTCCATATTCTTCCAACCACCTATTACTGGGGATGAGAAATCAGTGAGATTTCTCTTAAAAGTTTCTCTTTTGCAGAATGGGGAGCAGAGGAGCAGGGAGGGGGTTTGTCATCATCTCTGGGGTGTCATGCACAGAATCACTTTCAATGTTGTGCTGGTGCCCCAGGCCCTCTGCATGTGCCAAGTGCAGCTACAGAGGGATTCAGCTCCCCTTTGCCTGGGCTGGAAGAGGTTTTCCCAGTGAAATCCTGGGGTGTTTGGGCTTGCCCATGGAGCTGTTGGTGTACCCAGTGTGGCGGGGGTCCCAGTCAGTGTGAGATGTTGGGGTGCTGGCACACAGGACCTCTCCCTGTCTGGATTTTCCCACTGAGCTGGATTCCTCAGTGCCAAACAGCCCCTGTAAGATCCCAGCCCCAGGAATTTGAGCCCCCTGCGGATGGAAATGATCCCAGATCCCTGAACCTCTCCTGGGAGCCTGTGGGGTGCTGTGTACAGGATCTCACTGGCTGAGAAGTGCATGTAATTTTGGCCGAGCTGCAGAATGTGCTCCCTGTCCCCCACGTCTGCCGGCGCCCGGAGGGAAGCAGCTCCCAGCGTTTCCTTCCCGGGGCACGTTCCCGTAGGAGTGTGCCAAGGAAAGCACCTTTAAATAGCAGCTGGGATCTGCGAGGTGGAAGGCTGGCTCTGCTCCAGGCGTGCTGGGAAGGAATGGCACCTTGGTGGGATCTGCTGGAGCTGTGGTTCTGTATCCCGGCACACCCATCCTGGGCTTTCTGCCATCCCTGCGGTGATCCCGGGTGTTCTGGGACTTCACCACATCCCCTCTGTGCCTCGGTTTCCCCATTTGCAGCAGCTCATTGACTATCCTGTGTAAAGAGCTTCATCCTTTGGTTTAGACAGAGAGCATCTTCCTCACGTGCGTTTAAGAGGAGAGGTCTTGGGTGTGGTAATTTGGGAGTGTGCAGCTGCAAAGCCTCCGACTCCATCACTTCTCCTGGGAGGCAATGGAAACTTTGGATTTGATGGCAGGAGAGCTCTGTTCACCCCCTGCCACATCTTGGTGTGGTCAGATGATGGTTTCACTCTGCTGAGTGTTTGCACTTGGCTGCCAGGGCAGTGTGCCATATGTCCTGTGGGTACCTGAATCCTCCCCATTTCCTGCTGAGAATTACTTGGGGTGGAGGATTGGAGCTGCTGGATAAGGCCAGGGACAACCAACTTATTTTGATCTGAAAGATGACCAGTATTATCTACCCTGGTACATGTGCCATGGGGTGTTGTGGCTTGTGCTCCCAAGATGCTGCACCCTGGAGATGACCATGGGGCTGATCCAGTCCTGGCTAAGCCAGGGTAGGAGCGAAATGGGCTTTTTCCCATCAGGACTGGGTGTCCTGGGTGGCTGCACCGTATTTTGTAGCTCTGGGGAAGCGGCACTTGCTAAAGTTTTAGTATGAGCCCATTTTTCATAAAGCCTGTCCGCATTTTGGGATATTATTGGTGTTTTGTTCCCACCAGATGATACCCCAGAGGGTCTTGGGTGGGGGAGAGCACAATCCTGCAATCGTGGATGGTGCTGGGCTGTGATCCCAGTCCTGCCATCCTGGATGGTGCTGGGCTGTGATCCCAATCCTAGATGGTGCTGGGCTGCCTTTTTGCACAGGAGCCTTCTCAAGGCTGCTCAATAAAAGGCAAGAGAAGACACAGATCATGTCCCATGGTGCAGGAGGTTAAACAGGAAAGGTTTTAAGTGTGTAATTAACTTGGAAGCGAGAGCAGTGTAGACTCTGTGGATGAAAGAGCGCGGGGTGGGCTGTAGGCAGGCGGCCACGTTCCTCAGTGGCCATGGAGAATTAATTAGATTCTGTCCTTTGTACTTGGCTGTTTGGTCTTTCTTTTCCTCTCTTTTCTTTGTGAATCACTAGTCCCTCCCCTCCCCAGATTTCCTGCTCTTCATCCTTGTAGAGGGGGATGCTGGGTGGCAGTGGTTCCCAAGGGATGCTGAGTGGCAGTGGTATCCTTCTCCCTGGTTAATCCATTAAGCCACCTCCTTTTCTTTCTTTTTGAGAAATTTTAGTCTATCTGGTGTTTAACCCTCACGTTGGTGTCTATGCCTCTGCTCTCTCACATGCCCTGGTGCTGCAGTGGTACCCGGGGGGATGCTGAGCCTGCTACCAGGCTCCCTGACAAACCCCTCCAGCTGTGTTTTTTTTGCTTTCTTTCAAACAATTTTGCTTCATCTGGTGTTCAACTTCTACACTGGTGCCTGTCCCTCTGCTCCCTTCTACCTAGGCACGTGGTGGATCCATGGAGGTGGCAGCAGTACCTGGAGGAGGCTGAACAGCACTGGTCCCCATCTCCCTAGCAAATCTCTCCAACTACCTCTTTTTTCTTTATTTAAAAAAAAAATCGGATCCATTTGGTGTTAAACCCCCGTGTTGGTGCTCATCCCTCTCTCCCCGCTTCCCAAGAACACTGTGATGCTCCGGGGGTTTTGTGTGGGGTGTTCCACGGGGCACGTCTCGTCCTTGGCACAGGCTGCCTCTTGTGCATGGGGCAGGCTCTGTGTTGGGGGTGATTTAGGCAGCTTTGGGGTGTTCAGGCTGTGTCTCGGACACGTCCCACCCCCGGGGGCAGACCCCCAGCTCCCTGCAGTATTTTTAGCCGCTGTCGCGTTGGGATCGCGCCTCCCGCGCTCGCTGCCTTCACCTCCGCACCCGGAGCTGCTGTCACCCTGGCCTGGAGCCAGCTCAGGGGGCCGGGGGCTCCTTGGTTCGTTTTTAGGGTGTGTCCATACCTGGAGCAGTCTCACCCGGCTCCCGCAGTCCTTGTCCTGCTGCCCTTGGGATGGAATAACCCTCCCTCTGCTGCAGGCGGATATTTTGGGTTGCAGCCTCCCTACCCTCCTTGCAAATGTTGTGATGAAACATTAATTTTTTTGCAGGTCGCTCTGGGTTTCCCCTCTCTGACTTTCCACAGCTGCTGGAGCACCTCCAGCCACCCCCTGTGGAGTTGGACTGTTGGCATTTAATTGCTCAGGTGTTAATTTTTATGCCCTTAATCTTGTGATGAGGAGGGAGAATCTGCTGGAGGTCGAGCTTCTCCCAGCCCTGTCCTTGGCTGGGGAGAGATGGTGCCAGAAGCGTCCCATAACTCATGGAAACCAAGGTTCTGTGAAGCCTTTTTGGCTTTTTTTCCCCTGTGTGTACAAATCATGGACAAATTAGTCAGGGAAATGGAGTGGCCAGTCGAACTGCCTTTGTTTTGTGCCGTGGATGGGAGGGAAGGCTCGTGCTGGGAAAAGCCTTGGCAGTAAACCTGTCTGAGGAGGGAGATGGATCAGCTCGGCCAGCACAATATCTGCTCTGTAATTGCCTTTTAAACTTCTGGAGCCCAGGCATCATCTCGTGGGTGGCTGAGGATGCAGGTGTGGGGTGGTGGAGGCGCAGATTGGTGGCAGTGGCTGTGCTGGGGATGGCAGCAGGATTTGGGTGGGGGGCTGCAGTCCAGGAGGGAGAGGAGGAGGGTACATATCTCATTGTGTTCAGCGGCTGGGAATAGTTTATTGGGGGTGAAGGAATCTCTTTTCCCTGGGAAATGGGGCTCTGCCAGCCTGAAACATTGTTTGACTCTTCTCTGGTTTCTCAGGCCAAAAAAAAAATCCCCCAAGAACAAATTTCTGCCTCCCAGAATATCCTGCTCAGCAGATCTTGGAAAGAAACAGTTGGGCTTTTTTTCTTTTAAATCACTTGGCACTTAGTCTCTGACACTGTTTTATTTTGAAATTTATTTTATTTTCCTTCCTTCCTGGAAAATTTTGACAGATTTGTGCTTTTCCTCCCGTTAGAAAGTGCAGCCAAGTTCCAGACTCTAAAATCCGACACGTCTCGTGGTGAGAGCTGAGGACCAGGGGCTGCGGTGCGGGGGCACATCCGCACGTGGGCTGGGCAGACGCTCCATTTTGGGAAGGGCTTTAAGAAAGCTGTGATGTCTCAGTGCCTCCAGACATACGAATAGGAGAGAATTTGCTTACAGTTTTTTAAGAAGAAGTTTCTTACGGCTCTGAGAGGAAAAAACAGTTGGTGACGGAGCTGGAATGTGCCCTTGTGCTTTAAAAAATGAGTGCGAAGGGGATGAAAAAAGCCACAAATGTCTTCTTATATATGAAAGAGTTGGGAATTGAAATTTCCTGAGCATCTTATGGGCTTTTTTCCCAGTGTTTGGACTCATGTTTGACTAAATGTTGCATCCAAGCATCCCCTGAGCACAGGGAGGCACAACCCGTGCCAGCAGTGAGGCCATTAACTGCCAAATCCCCAGGTGGCAGGGGGAATTACTGATGTAATTTGGGATAAAATAGGAAGAGAACAGCAGAAATAATCCCGTGGCCCAGCTCTGTTTTCCTGCCGGTCCTTTAGGGGATGTTTGCCGTTGTTCATTCCGCTTGCTCAGGGCTTCCTGGGGCCCCGTTAATGAGCGCTGTGCCCTGGTCCCTGTAATCGTGGCTTTGGTGGGACAATGGGGCAGCCCCCGGTGGCCCCACAGCAGGGCCGACCTGAGCTCCAGGGTTGGATGGATGTGGGAGGCCTGGATGAGGGAGCTGGAAAATGGGAGTGCCCTGCAATGTGGGATGATGGGATGGGGCTGGGTGGGGGAGCTGGATAAAGGATGGAGGAGCTGGAAAATGGAGGTGGGCTGGAATGTGCGATGACGGGAGGGGCCTAGATGTGGGACAGTGGGGCTCTCTCTGTGTCACCTCCCTTGGGAACAAGTGGCCTTCTGGCATTTGCTGCACTTCCCCGTGCTCAGCTGAGCACGCTGTGGACCAGGGAGGTGCTGTCTGAGGACCACCCTCAGACCCCCAAGAGATAAATCTGTAATAAAATACGACTGCCAAAAGGACTCAGTGGTGCCAAGGGGGGTGGTCAGGGCTGCGTTCAGGGTTGGAGGCCCTGGCTCAGAGCTACCACACTCACATCAGGCCATGGAGAGACCCCCAGGAGCCCAAGCCACAGGTGGAGGGTCGGGGTCAAAGCACAAATTCTGTGTGGCCACCACAGCCAAATGCTGTTTCTTGGGGGAAGCCCCTTGTGCTACCGACCCCCAAGAAGAGAAGCAAAGCTGGGAGCTGCATCCTGCTCCTGCTGCTGAGGCCTCCCCGGGAGCTGAGACCTGCCAGCTCGTGTCATGGGTGGAGCCGTGGGGCCCTGGTAGCATCCAGGACCAGAGCCCTGCTCCGGTGCCCTTGGGGAATGCCTGGAGTCCCCCAGCACTCCAGGGGCATCACACCATCCTGCTGGGCTTCTGGGGAGGGAGCAGCCCCTCTGGGAGCTCGGGGGCTGACGGCTCTGTCCCCACAGCTGGCTGCACCTTCGAGGAGGACAGTGACCCCAGCCAGTGCGAGTACAGCCAGGGCGAGGACGATGACTTCGACTGGGAGCTCATCCGCAGTTACCTGATGCCTCACCTGATGCCTGACCTGCCTCACGGTGAGTGCCAGGCTCCCCCGTGTCCCTGGGACCCTCTGTCCCTACCCTGCCTCTGTGTCCTGTACCCCAGGGCAGGACTGTGTGGCTCCTCCTGGTTTAATTCCTGCAGTGTTTTAGACTTGGCTTCTCCCTGCTTATGTGGGAAATGGGGGAAAAAAAAACCATGTTTCTGGCTTTTTCAAGTGTGGGGAAGGGCTTGTGAGTTGGAGGCATCTCCAAATCTTGGGAATGGTAAGGAAGAAAATGAAAATGGACTTCTAAAAAATCTCATTGGTTTTAAACCATTTTTTGTTATTTTCTGGGTCCATGTCCTCTCTGGTGGCCAGGCTGGGGGAGCAGACCCAGCCAGGCAGCTGTGAGGAGCTCTGCTCTCCACGAGGATGGTGTGGGCACCATGCCTGGGTGCAGCTGGGGGCTTTGCTCGCTCCCTGCTCTGAACTCTGTCTTGCTGTGACCCCCTTGAGTTGTTTCTGGACCCATCTGCTCAGTGAGGTTCACTGGACTTGGGATGCTCCTTGTTTTGGGGACTGCTGGCTCCTGCCTGCTCCTGAAGGGCAAGTCCTGTGCTGAGGATGGGCAGAAAAACAGGAGAGCTGGTTTAGAGCACAACAGTCAAAATAACCTTTTCTGTTTATTAAAATATTACCTGCTTTGTAGGAAACTCTTTACTGTTCCATCAACCTGCCTCCAGCTGTTTATCTTGTGCCTTGTTCATGCTAGGGCTTAATTTGGCTTTTCCCCTCCACTAACTCTGCCCTGCCATTACCCTTCCCCATCACCTTCTCCTTCCATCCTGTCCCTCCTGGCGTGTCCTGGATGCTGGGTGGGGGCAAACAACCCTCAGGGATCTGCTGGCAGATCCCTGCCCCTCCCTTGATGATTTTTCCAAGTAATTGCTTTAAACTGAGCTATCCTAATTGGTATGTGTCCAGGGGGTTTCCTGAGGAAAGCAGAGCTGGGGGTTGAGGTGGCTTGTGATGGAGTGTCTGAAACTTGTTGAGATAGTTGAGTTTTCTGCTCAATATTCAGCTGTAATTTAAAATCTGCAGTGAACCACCTGAATTTAAAGCCTGGGGGCTTGCAGGGGCCTGGAGGGTTGGGTGGAATGGGGCTTCTCTCTCTACTCGAGGAAAGAACCGTGTGTCAGCAGGAGATGGGGTCTTACAGGAACGCAGAGTTTAAGGAATAGACTCCAGGACTGATGGGGAAGTGGAGTGACGTCTCGGGTTGGATGGTGTGAGCATTGCAGTGTCACCCCGGGAAGGGGACGCTTGTCCCTGTAGCTCCCCTAGGACAGGTAATGCTGTCTGCTCATGGTCTTGGGGCACCAGGGGGGTGCAGGGACCCCGGTTTTGGGTGGTTTTACCCCGTTTTGGGTGGGGAGCTGTGTATGAGGCTCCTGCAGCCCCATCACCCCCTCGGTCCTTGCAGCAGCTCAGGGGATCAAAAGGATTTCACAGTGCCAGGGCCTCTCCAGGGAGCACTTTCCAAAGGAGTCTCGTGGTCTCAGATTAAAATGAGTTTTTATTGGCCATCAGCCAGTTTCAAGGAGTGTAGGATTTATTGGAGTGGGTGCTGGCTGCTGGCCACCTGCTGCTACCTTTCCATCCTGCTCTCTTCTTGCTTTCTTGTTTGGTTTAGGGCTTTCCCCCCCTTCTCTTGACTTATCTCTCTTTCACCTAAAGATGATGGATGGGTCTCTCCCATGTTGCAATTGTGATTTTTTTTTTTTTTTTTTTTTTTTTTTTTTTTTTTTTTTTTGTCTCTTTATTGTTCCTTTTTTGAAGGAGCAGCTGCAGGGAGCTGGGTAAGGCAGGTGTGAACTTGTAATCCCAGACTGGTTTGGGATGGAAGGGACCTTAGAACTCATCCAGTGCCACCTCCTGCCATGGCAGGGACACCTTCCACTGTCCCAGGCTGCTCCAAGCTCCATCCAGCCTGGCCTTGGACACTTCCAGGGATCCAGGGGCAGCCACAGCTGCTCTGGACACCCTGTGCCAGGGCCTCCCCACCCTCCCAGGGAACAATTCCTCCCCAGTATCCCATCCAGCCCTGCCCTCTGGCAGTGGGAAGCCATTCCCCTTGTCCTGTCCCTCCAGGCCCTTGTCCCAAGTCCCTCTCCAGCTCTCCTGGAGCCTTTTTTGGCACTGAAAAGGGCTCTAAGGTCTCTCACTCAAAATATTAAAACAACATATTTGTGGGTGGCTTTTTTCCTCAAATGTGCTTTTTCCTAGATTTTCCCTCCAAATTCACGGAATGAGGAAAAGCCCTGTGCATCGGAGCTTCTCGGTGCATGGAGCTGCTGTGTCCCTGCACAACCCTGTCCCTCTGCTGGGGGGGACTGAGCTGCTGTCCCCACCCTGAAGAGCTCTGATGTCTCCCCATCCCATCCGAGGAGCTGCTCCTTCAGCTCTCAGCTTCAGCACTGCTTCCCAATCAGCTCCTGCCGCAAGTGATAAAAGCCTTGAAGGAAGCCTGATTGTTTGCTCCCATGAGAGTTGCTGCAGTTTGTCCAAGAAGACAAACTGCTGGTGGTGGTGGGAGATCAGCCCTTGGTGCTGGGGCTGCTTTGGGAGATGCTCAGCACAGAAGTGGGGAGTGGTTCCCTGGTTCCTGTGCCGCTCTGACACGGAGAAGGATCGGGCACACATCAGCTTTGTCTTCCAGGGATTTCCTGGAGGCAGACGCTGCAGTGCTCAGACCTGCTCCCCTGGCACCTCTTGTCTGGCAGTGCCGCCCTCTCCCTGTCATCCTGCCTGCCTTCCTTGCCTTCTAATAGCTCTTGGAAGTTTTTTAAAATTTATTTTTATCTCTCAGTGATTTTGTAGGAGGAAAAACCCATTGAGACAGGGAACTGGGGGGGAGTGGGTTCTTCCCTCCTCTTCTTGTGGGGCTGTTTGGGTTTTTCCTGGAGGGATGCAGTGGCAGACAGAGCCCTTGGGACGGGGAAGCATGATGGGAAGATCTGCCCCTTCCCTGTGGGCAAGCAGGGCTTCAGCTGGCCTTGGGCACTTCCAGGGATGCGGGGGCAGCCATGGCTGCTCTGGGCACCCTGTGCCAGCCCCTTCCCACCCTCACAGGGAACAATCCCTTTCCAATATCCCATCCAACCCTGCCCTCTGGCAGTTGGAAGTACCTCTGCTTCTCCTATATTTCTAAAAGAAACCCAACCCACACCCTGGGCTTCAGGCTAATGCCAGATATTTACAGCAGAGGAGGATAAAATTAGCACAAAAGCAAGAGGCTGGAACCTGCTTTTTCCAATGCTGCAACACTAGGAAGAAAATTAAGGGGGGAAAATAGTGTGTGTGGGAAGCCCTGCCTGATGAGGGATGCTCAGGTGCATCCCTGCTCTCAGGTGACCTTATGGGCATTCTCTGTCTTTTAAAATAACTCATTGGTTAATTTTAGTCTTGGCCTCTTTATTTTGGTCCTGTGGCTTTTTCTTTGTAAAGGGAGGGCAGAGGAAGGGCCTGTGTGTGTTAACAAGAGCCCATTCATTAATGAGGTGGCTTTTGGGAGATATCCCCTGGCATGGGGTGGGTCAATGGTCTCTCTCCGCTCTGCTGTCCCTGGACCAAATGGGGCTGATCTCATTAGAGCAGAAGTAATTTTGCTGGGGGAAATGAGAAAAGAAAAAAGAGAAGCATGGATGCAGTGCCTTCCCCTTGGTGGGTGAAACGAGCTGTGCTGGACTCCGAGGAAATAAATTGTCATCGTTTTATTTCACCCTGAGTAGCCACCCCAAGGGGCTGGCAGGGCCAGGCAGCCATGCAGGCCAGTGGTGTGGGGAAAATTTCCCTTTTAGGGATTTCTTTCCCTTGTCCCAGCTCTCGTCCCTGAAGGATGCACTGGGAGATGCATCTGGTACTGGCACCGTGTCACCCCAGCTGGTGCTGTGACCCCCTGGGTGTTTTGGGGTCCCCCCAGCTGCAGGTCCCAAACTCTGGGGCAATAGATGGGTGCCCCCTGTGATCCCAAATGCTGCATGGGCATGGATGGGTGCCTCCTGCAATCCCAAGTGTTTTAGGGGGATGGATTGGTGCCCCCTAAAACTCCCCTTCACCTTCCTTTGGCTTTTCTTGGAGCTGCTCAGTGGGAGTCGAGGGGAGGAAAGTGCCTGAGTTTAGAATTAATTGATAATGAAGTACTGACTGTCAGGAAAACAATGGTAGGCTTGAATAAATGGCCCAGCTTTGTTACTTACAGCTTGTGCTGGTATTAAAATGGAGATTAATAATCCCCTCGCCTTTGGTGAGGGGGAGGATTTGGTGGGGCAGCTTCCCATCCATCCTGTATGCCAGCCCATGGCTGTGATGGACAGCTCTGGGAGCTGCCACGAAGGGCTGGGACTTCTGCATCCCCCTCCTGCCTCCAGACTGCCTGGCTTGGAGCGTGCAGGACAGGGATCGATGCTGCCTTTGGGGTCCCCCTTTGGGATTGTCATCCTGCCTGCCCTATAAGTACAGCTTCAAGGCTGTGCTGGGGCTCCTAGTTTTGCTGCTGGTGATGTTGGGTGGTGGGAGGTGGGATCCCAGCAGCTGCTGGTGGTGGGGCAGGTTTGGGAATGACATCCCAGGCACCTCTGAGAGCTGGGATGCTGCTGCTGCTCCTTAAGCCAGCGAGGATTTCCCTCTGCAAGTGCCTGATGAGCACAGTTTAAATGTGGTGACAACTGTGTGGTAAATGATACGAGGAGCTGGGAATGGAGTTCAACAGCTGGGGCCCACATGGGGAGGGGATTGATGCAGCCAAAGCAGCAGCTCTGATCCTCCCCTCCTCATCCAGCAGCCAGGTCCCACTGCAGTGTCCGGCTGCTGTCCAGAAGGCATCTGCTCCTGACTCCATCCCACGTCCCTCCTGTCCTGCCCATCCTCATGGGCTGTCACGGACCAGTGCTCTGGGGCCTATGGGCATCTCTGTGGTCCCATATCCTCCAACTTCTCTGTCCCTGCTGGCAAAGCTCAGGCAAGGTAGAATCATAGAATCTCCTTAGCTGGGAAGAACCCACAAGGATCATCCAGTCCAACCCTGGCCCTGCCCAGACCCCCCAACAACCCCACCCTGGGCATCCCTGGAGCTCTGGCAGCCTCGGGGCCGTGCCCATTCCCTGGGGAGCCTGGGCAGTGCCAGCACCCTCTGGGGGAAGAACCTTTCCCTGAGCTGCAGCCTGAGCTGCCCTGGCCCAGCTCCAGCCGTGCCCTGGCTGCTGTCCCTGTCCCCGAGCAGAGCTGGGAGCTGCCCCTCGGGAGGAGCTGCAGATCCCTGAGCTCTGCCCTCAGTGTGCCCTGCTCCAGCTGCGCACACCGAGAGCCCTCGGCCACCCCCTGTATGGCCCCTCCAGACCCTTCACCATCCTCGTGGTTAACTCCGCTCTCTCCCCCTTCTCCCCTGCTGCCTCAGGCTCCTACCTGATGGTGAACTCCTCTCAGCACACCCCGGGCCAGAAGGCTCACCTGCTCTTCCAGGCGCTGAGCGAGAATGACACCCACTGCCTCCAGTTTAGCTACTTCATGTTCAGCCGGGACGGCCACAGCCCCGGCACCCTCAGCGCCTACGTCTGGGTCACCGGGGGCCTGGTGGGCAGCGCCGTCTGGAACGCGTCCGGCTCGCACGGCCGCCAGTGGCACCAGGCAGAGCTGGCAGTCAGCCTCTTCTGGCCCAGCGAGTACCAGGTGAGGCCCAGCAGCCCCCGGCCCCAGCCCGGACCCCCCGGCCACGGGTGACCCCTGTTTGGTGCCGCAGGTGCTCTTCGAGGCCGTGGTTTCCAGCGAGCGCAGGGGGTACCTGGGCCTGGATGACATTTTGCTCCTGAACTATCCGTGCTGTGAGTACCATGGGATGGGACCTGAGCGGGGGCTGCGGCTGGGCTGGGCTGGGCTGGGCAGCGGGGCTTGGAGCTGGTGTCCATTGGGATGGTCCTGGGCAGAGCAGAAGGCCTAATGCCAGGCTGCAGCCTGCTGGCACCTGGGTGTCCTGATGTTAGCTGGGCTGGTGGAGCTCCATCTCCTGGGCACCTCTGAGGCTCCTTTTTTGCATCTATCCCCACCAGCTGCAACATTGCTTTTAGTTTTGATAAAACCTTGGAAAAGCACAGATTGAACGCAAGGCCTGAGTGTCCCCATCAAGAGGGGCCACCCAGGCTGGTGGGGGTCCAAAATCCCAGACTGTCCCAAGACATTGGCTCTTGGGGTCCCCTCCTATTTCTTCTAGGCTGGGCAGGAGGTCTGCCCCCTCTATCAATCCCATACTCTGCATCTGGCACCAGCATTGTGGGGTGCTGGAGAGAAAGGCTTATCCCTGCCTGGGACACTGACTGGTTCTGTGGGGACAGGAACACGTGCCTCACTCAGAGCCAGGCTGTGAGAGTGGGCATCAGGCCTGTCCAGAGCTCGGCTCAGCTGGGTGGGTTTTTGGGCAGGGAGGGATTTTTGTGGCAGTGCTGCCGTGGGTCTCCTTGGAGCTCAGGTCCTTCCTCACCTCTTGCTTTGTCCCTCGGCAGCGAAAGCGCCTCATTTCTCCCGCCTGGGTGACGTGGAGGTGAATGCGGGACAAAACGCCACCTTCCAGTGCGTGGCCGCCGGCAAGGCTGCCGAGGCTGAGCGCTTCCTCATGCAGGTGAGGAATGGTGGCGGCGAAACCGCCGCAGCCAGCCCCACACGTGGCCTTCCTGCTGGACGTGGTGGGAGAAGGGTGATCCCCCTGCTTTTAATGAGACACCGTTTGGGGACGCCCCTGTTGGCTCCGGAGGTGCCGCCGTGCCCCCCGTGACTCCGTGTGTGTCCCGTGGGCAGAGGCAGAGCGGCGAGGTGGTCCCTGCCGCCTCGGTGAAGCACGTCAGCCACCGGCGCTTCCTGGCCACGTTCCAGCTGGACGCGGTGTCCAAGGCGGAGCAGGACCTGTACCGCTGCGTCACCCAGTCCGCCCGCGGCGCCGGCGTCTCCAACTTCGCCGAGCTCATCGTCAAAGGTGGGTGAGCTGCCCTGGCCCGCGCTGGGCCCCTCCTGCTCCGCTGTGTGCAGAGGAAGGTGGGATGCCTGGAACACTGGGATTGCAGCTTCTCACTGTGGAAGAGTTGCTAAACACGGACTGTGCAGCATAAAACCAGAAGGTCCCTTTCCTGGTGGCTTTAGATCATTTATTTTTGATTGCAGTAGGTGGGAATTAATTAATTATGGGGAAACTGTGTGGCACCATGCTGGGCTGTGTGACTTATAAAGATAATTAAGGTTTGATCAGATGAAACCTTATCATGGCTGTTAAAGCCTTCTGAAAGTGATGGAGGGCACAGGCACAGACTAAAGTTTGAAGAGTGGATGGTGCCTTCCTGTACTTGGGTGATTCCCATGTCCTCTGGGTGGGGAATCTGAGTTTGTTCTGTGCTCTGCAGCATGAATCCCAGAATGGTTTGGGTTGGAAGGGACCTTAAAGTTCATCCAGTTCCACCCCCTGCCATGAGCAGGGACACCTTCCACTCGATCAGGTTGCTCAGAGCCTGGCCTTGGACACTTCCAGGAATGGAGTAGCCAAAGCTTCTCTGGGCAACCTGTCCCAGGGCCTCGCCACCCTCACAGGGAAGAATCTTTTCCTAATATCTAATCTAAACCTACTCTCTGTCAGTGAGGCCATTTTCCCTTGTCCTGTCACTACATGCTCTTGTAAAACAAGTCCCTCTCCATCTCTTTTGTAGCACCTTTCTGTCACCCTGTTCTTTTGAGAGTTTTAAAGTTCTTCTAAAAGTTCCTATGTCTTCTGATATTTACATATTTCAACTGAGTTTTCTCACGCATGTTTATGTCAATAATGACTGTTTTGCATTCTTCTCTGTAAGTGAAGAGAATTGATGGACTGTTGGTTTGACCAGTGTGGTTGGAGAGGTGGCAGTTTCACCCTCCAATCCACTGTCATTTTTTCTATTGTATATATAGTGGAGTCAGAAAATAAAGTTAGCTTTTTTGAGTTCTTTTTCTTTCCTCTTACATCTAACCTGCTTCTGTGAGTTATTTTGTGTCACAGTGTGACACCTTTCAGATACTGGAAGGCCACAGTTAGGTCAGCCCTAAGGTTCTCTTCTCCAGCTTGAGTGTGGTGGGTTGGTGTGGGAAGAGGCACTGGAAATGTGTTGACTGCAGCCTGTAAACAAAGAAATAAAACCGTGGTGCCTGTGGTTGTGCCAGCACCGGCCTGGCTCTGGGGGTGCTCCACCTGCCCCTTCTGTGCTCTCTTCCAGAGCCCCCCACCCCCATCGCCCCCCCCCAGCTGCTCCGGGCCGGCTCCACCTACCTCATCATCCAGCTCAACACCAACTCCATCATCGGTGACGGCCCCATCGTGCGCAAGGAGATCGAGTACCGCATGACCTCGGGGCCCTGGTCGGAGGTCCACGCTGTCAACATGCAGACCTACAAGCTCTGGCACCTGGACCCCGACACGGAGTACGAGATCAGCGTCCTGCTCACCCGGCCCGGCGAGGGGGGCACCGGCAAACCGGGGCCGCCCCTCATCAGCCGCACCAAGTGCGCAGGTGGGCCCCGTGGCGTCCCTCGGGACAGCTCTCCTGGCACCCCGAGCCCTCCCTTCCTGTGGTGAGGAGAGGAGCTAACCCAAGGCGCCTGTGTGTGTCTGTGTGTGTGTGCTGCTGGCAGAGGTGCTGCCTCGTTAACTTCTCCCATTCACTCCAATTAGAGCTGATTGAACTCCCTCCCACTAAAGGCACTTGGTCCCTCTTGTCTCGAGAGCCTGACTTGGGCGTGATGACAGCACGAGGGCTCCTGTGGTGTGGGCACCTTTCTCTGGGTAGCTGGGGCTGCTTGTGCGGCTGGTACCCTGCTTCACCTCTACAGGGAAGGATGAGCCTGAGGCACCAACCTGCAGGGTTGGTGGCTGAGAGATGTCCCCAGTGGTGTCCTCAGCCCTGTCTGCAGGGCAGCAGCATTCTGTGCTGGAGCTGGTCCCGGTTTTGCAGCCAGGATTGCTCTCTGCACTTGTCCCCTTTGTCCCTATGGACAAAAGGGTTTTCCCTGATAAGACACGTAAATCCATGAGATGTTTGCCGCCTTGCTCACCCGCTCTCATCTCTCTTCCCCACAGAGCCCATGCGAGCCCCCAAAGGCCTGGCTTTCTCTGAAATCCAGTCCAGGCAGCTGACGTTGCAGTGGGAGCCACTGGGCTACAACCTGACCCGCTGCCACACCTACACCATGTCGCTGTGCTACCGCTACTTCGTGGGCAGTGGCCACAACCAGACCTTCCAGGAGTGTGTGAAGATGGAGCGGAACGCCAACTGCTACACCATCAAAAATCTGCTGCCCTACAAGAACATCCACGTCAAGCTCATCCTCTCCAACCCTGAGGGGCGCAAGGAGGGCAAGGAGGTGATATTCCAGACAGATGAGGATGGTGAGTCTGCTCGGGGAGGTGCCTCATCCCCAAAATTGGAACTCTGTAGCTGGCGAGCTGCTGGGGATTTTCCTGTGGCATGGTGTGCATCCCTGGCTCTTGGCCCGTGGGCATGATGGGAATTTCTCCTGAGCCAAGGGGGAGGTGAAAAGGATCTCACAGCCCCAGAGGTGTGCAACAGGAGGTGAGAGAAAGGGGCAGTGATGGTGTCTGGGGAAGGGAGATGCCTGGGGGCCTGGGAGGCTCAGGGTCTAGATGGGGATGTCACTGTGGACACAATGCCCTCATCCCTGGAGGGGAATTTTACCCATAGCTGGTCCAATGGAGGGTGTGGGACTTGGCTCATACCCAGCTGCTCTCAGCACACAAGTCATCCTCACTCACCCGTTATTGGGAACCAAAGCCTGGCAGCCATAATAACAGCAATTAAATCAGTGAATGCTTTGCACTCAGGTAGCATCTTTTATCTGCTTGGTTTTGAAGGATTGGGCACTGCTGCATTTCTGGGAAAGTGCTGTTTATCAGGGCAGGTGTAGCTTTTCTTGGCTTCCCTGGTGCTCTTCCCTGGTAAAGTTTGTTCTCGGGTGGGTTCGAGAGAGCTCTGCAATGATAAGGCCCCAGTTTCTGGCAGCAGCTTTGCTCCTGTTTTCCCCCTGTTCTGGCTGTGCCCTGTTCTGGGTTCCCTGTCATCTGAGTGGGAGGACATCCTTGATGGACGCTCCAGCATTGCTCCAGGACTTCTTGGTTTTGGAATCTCTTGCTCTGGTGAGCCCTTCCCTGAGGATCTGCTCAAGCTGAGGCTGCTGGAGAGGTCTCCCAGGTCTGGCTTCACCTGCCCCTCACCCTGACTGCAGCTCGCCATCAGCAGTGCCTGAGTCACTCTGGGCTTTGGAGATCCATGGCACATGGCAGGAGCTACAGGACAGAGCTGGCTCTGTGTGTCCAGTGCCACCCATCAGTGACAGGCCACATCCAGGGCTGGCCTCTTCCACTGCTGAGTGTGGCTGGAGCATCCCTGGCTCACATGGAGTCATCTGATAAGCAAGAACGGGATTAATCTCCAAAGCACTTTTCTAGCATAAAAACTCAGCAATTAAGTGAAGGAACTGGTAATTGCAAAGGATTGAGCTGCCTCCAGAGCCCTGGAGGATCCCTGAGGAGAAGCCTGCCATGGAATTCCCCTGCACAGGACTTGCTGTTATGTGTGCAAAGCTCGCTCCTGTCTCCCAGGCTGGAAAGCAAAACCTGCAGAGGAGCTGAAAGCATCTCCAGGTCCCTTTTCATCTTCAAAGCCTAAATCCAGCACCTTCCTCTGTACACCAGCACTTTCCACATCCCCAGCCCTCAGCCTGCCCCAGTGGGGGCACCCAGCTCCGCCCTGCCAGTGGTTTATTTTCCAGCTATAATTGCTCCGGTTGTTCTCACTAGGCTGTGACTGCTCCAGCTGTTTGCTTATGGAATATTAAAACAGGAGCTCCAGATGTCTTTTTGCCATACTATAATCACTCCAGCTGCTTTTTCCTGTGCCTCAATTAACTGGGGCTGCTGGCTTCCCCCTTGGATTCAACTTGAGGCTGTGTATACATTTGGTCTCATGGTGATGGATCTATGGATATCCTCCTACGGATATATGGCAGATACTCTTCACCTGTCTGGCCCACCTGTCTGGCCCAGCCTAGGAGGTTGATGAGGGTTTGACTCCTAGAACTGCAGGATGAACATCTGCCCCTGCAAGTAAACCAAGGTGCCGAAAGCTCATTAATGATAGGACTCTTAATTGTGGTTTGTTTGGCACAAGGCCACTTTTGACAGCAGCGTCCCCTGGGGCTGCTGTTGGTGGGGTACAAAGATGCACCTCCCCATCCTGAGTGGTAAACCCAGGTTTTGGGCTGGAAAATCCAATTAACTGGGTCAAACCAAGGCTGTTGTTTACAGTATCCTTCTTGGACCCCAGGCAGAGTTGTGCTGGGCTTGTGGGCAGGACACTGAGGGAAGTGTGCTGCATCCATAGGTTCTCCAGCTGGAGTTTCAGTGCCCCCCATGGATCCAGGTGACCCACAACTGGAGACTTCATTTTGTGTGTGCATGAAATGATGAAACTCAATCCCAGGGACCTGTGGACATATCCCTGCAGTGTGCTCCCTGATGGAGGAGGCAGGGTGCATGCGATGCAAGCCGGGATAAATATATATAATTCCATAAATAAATATGTGTTCAAATATGGATAGCAGAGGGGTATGTGCACACCTGGGAGCTGTTGTGTGCATCCTCTGCCTCTCTCAACCTGGGATGGAAGTGTGATATCTGTACTTGAATATATGAATATACAGGTATTATAATATTAAGATAATATATAAATTATCCTATAGACAATAACAATGATACAATGTATAATAATAGAAAATAAGATGTAATTGCCTATATCATGCAGGCTATATATAATCATAGAAAATAACATATAATTATACATAGTGTAGGTTCTGTGTATGGAAACCGAATCTCTGGAGGTGCACACTTTACTGCCCTACAGGTTTCCGTAATTCTTCCTGAATTTAATAAGTGCCTGTGTACACGTGTAGGACACAGTGCCTCTGATTAAATTTACTTGTAAATCAGGTAGAAACGACGCGTTCGCACGGTGGGAAACGCGGGAAGTGATCCCTCTCTCCCAGTCCCGTAATTACACCCGAACAAAAGCTGTGAAAAAAGCCAATCAGAGAGAAGAGCTGCTGTCCCCTGCAAGGTTTGGGAGTGGGGGATGCTGCCGGTGCCTTCCCGAGGCATTGCCTTTCCTTGCTGACCCGTCGGGTGGAGAAATCCATCATAAAAGATGGGATATTGATCCCAGCGCCGCTGATTGCCGTCAGTGATTACAGTTATTATTGTGGTGGTGTTAATTGGAGGGGAGGCCGGGCCACGTCGAGCCCGTCTGCTTGTGAGGATGTTGCTGCTTGCTAGCAGTATCTCCACAGGATGCTAATGGCTCTGGGGGGGAATGGGGTTGTGGGGGAAAAGGGAATTTATTTCTTTTCCTCATGCTGGAAAGCTCAGGCACCCTGTGCTGCTGCCGGTGCCTGGGCTCAGGTGCTGGAAGTGATACCTGTGGGGTTTTTGCTGGTGTGGGGACCTCCCCCTCCCATGGCAAAGTGTTACCAGCGGGTCCAGGAGCATCAACGCCAGGGAGTGGCTCTCCCTGGGGAGCCACCAATCCTGTCTGGTGGCACATGCTGGAGGTGACACGGCAAAGGGAGTGTGGTGGCTCAGTCACAGGGCACAACTGCCACAGCCACCCAGAGGGGTTTCCTGGAGGGTTTCTCCTTACAGACTGCTTTCCAGCTGCATCCAAGCACATCTCCTTTTCTTCCTCAGTGCCTGGCGGCATCGCCTCCGAGTCCCTCACCTTCACCCCGCTGGAGGACATGATATTCCTGAAGTGGGAGGAGCCGGTGGAGCCCAATGGCCTCATCACGCAGTACGAGGTACATCCTGGCGGGTGTGGCACCTGGGGTACGTGGGGACATGGGAGGCTCCTGTGAGGGGTGTGTTGGAGGGGTCTGGGACAACCTCTGCTGTCGGCCACGAGGATTAGAGCAGCTGTTGCTACTTCTGAACCCTTTGGCTTTTCCAGTGAACCTCTGCTTTTGTTTCAGCTCAAAAAGTCCCTGGCTGCCTCCAGGCTGCCACATGACCGTACCCTCCTCTGAATTCGTTGTTTTAATCCTTTCTCCACCTGAATCCGGGCTCTGTTCCCTCTCCCACGGCCACGGGTGATGCCGTGCCCTGTCTCTGCAGATCAGCTACCAGAGCATCGAGTCCTCAGACCCTGCGGTGAACGTTCCGGGCCCGCGGCGCACGGTGTCCAAGCTGCGCAACGAGACCTACCACGTGTTCTCCAACCTCCACCCCGGCACCACCTACCTGTTCTCGGTGCGGGCCCGCACCGGCAAGGGCTTTGGCCAGACGGCGCTCACCGAGATCACCACCAACATCTCCGGTAGGTGCCCCCACTCCGTTCCTGCACTGGGGCTCCTCCTTCACTCAGGTGTCCTCGGGTGGTGTGGGGCCTCTGGCTCACTCCTCTGGTTTTGGTGACTGGCAGTGTTTTGGTGGCTGAATACTGCCATAGAAAGACGCTCTTGGTGGTGGCAGCTGTGCTCCCAGGCAGTCCCCAGACCTCTGGGTCCCTGTCTGGGGAGCCTGGCCAGCCCAGTGCTGGTGGCTGGTGCTGTCTGAGCTCTCAGTGTACGAGCAAGGGATTAATTGGGCTTTGTTAATAAGCTGTGCAGTACTCGGGGCTCTGTGCTCACGTCCGTGGCGTTGCATTAACTGCAGCAAATTGGCCTGAACTGAGTGTGAACGGGAGCACTGGGACAAAGCAGCTCAAGCTGAACCCCACTGGCTGCCAGTAATGGTTTGGGACCACAAGGCTATGCCAGGCTTGATGGGGGTCCCCCACCTTGGTCTGGGGGTGCTGCTGGGCTGGCTCAGGTGTGCTTCTGCCCTGGGCTGGGGGAAGCTCACACTGTGCCAGTGATTCTGAGTGGTGCTGGTTTTGGGCACATCTCAAGACTGGAGCATTTGCGTCCTGCTGAGGTTGGATCCCACTCTTGGTTTCTTCCCCTCTGCCAGACTGGTGTTGGTAACCTCCCTTGTGCACACCCAGGGGTTGTCTCTCAGCTCTTCTTCGAGACATGGAGAGGTTTTTTACTTTATTTGCAATAATTCATATTACACCAGTGGGTAATGCCTTGCCCTGGGCAAAGCTGCTCATGCCTCAGTTTCCCCCTAAGCCAGGGGAGCCCCAGGACTCACCCCAGCTCCCATTGCAGCTCCCACCTTCGACTACGGGGACATGCCATCGCCACTGAGCGAGTCAGAGAGCACCATCACGGTGCTACTGCGGCCGGCACAGGGCAGAGGGGCTCCCATCAGGTAGGTTGGGGCTGCAGGAGGGTAAGACCCCAAAATGGGGTGGCACAGCGGGGTCCAAGGAAGGGCAGGACCGTTCTGCTCAAAACTAACTCACGCCTGACCCTCACCAGCACCTATCAGGTAATTGTGGAGGAGGACCGGCCCAAGAAGCTGAAGCGAGAGCTGGGGGGGCAGGAGTGCTTCCCGGTGCCGCTCACCTTCGACGATGCCGTGTCCCGTGGCTCCGTGCACTACTTCGGGGCAGAGCTGCCCGCCAGCAGCCTCACTGAGGCCAAGCCCTTCACCGTGGGGGACAACCAGACCTACAGCGGCTACTGGAACCCACCCCTGGAGCCCAAGAAGGCCTATCTCATCTACTTCCAGGCCATGAGCAACCTCAAAGGGGTGAGTAGCCCTGGCACCCTGCTCCAGCCCGGTGCTGGACCAGGTAAGGGCAGGCTGGGGTCTGAGGGTTGGTAAAAATGGGACTACTTTTAGATCACCCTCCCCTGGGTCACCCTCTGGGTTCACCCCTGATGTCCTGCCAGGGGGCAGCTGGTGCTCCAGGCCACCCCTATGGTATGTTGAGATGATGGGTGGGTGTCCTGCCCCAGCACCCCTGGGTGGTGCCTGTCCCCATCCCCGTGCCAACGCTGGGGGTGGAATAGTCTAATCTCCCCCATCCACTGCAGTACCAGCCAGGACACCAACAAGCACCAGTGCAGGGGAGCCCCTGTTCCTGGGGCTGCTCCTGGGTTGGAGAAGGACTGTTTGGGCAGCCAGAGCTCTGTGTCATTGTTGGGCCCCAGTGCTGGCAGGATGGCCAGTCCCAGCTCCAGAGGACTCCTGGGAGCTCCCGGGCTGCCCTTCCCTCCCTGCTGCTGCCATTTCCCTCTGCGGAGCTGCACCCCCTGTATCCCCCGGGCTGATTCCTCCAAGTCAGCAGCAGGACCACCGGGACCCTCTGGGGACCCTTCCTGGCATCACCTGCTCCAGGGAGCATCCTCACCCTGCGCATCTCCGTCCTGCTGGAAGGTGATTACTGAGTCCTTTCCTTGCTCCGGGGTCGTTCACACCTCGCTTCTTCGATGTCATTAGAGCCAGAGGGACAGGGAGGGTCCTGGCTCTGGCTCACTTGGCCTCTGGATGATAACTGGTGTCTGATGCTGTGTTACATCTTTCCTGCTGGGAGGTAATGGATTTATCCCAGCTGCCATCAGATGTTGGAAAAACGCTGGATCATAGCTGGGGTTTTTAATGTTTTTTGTGCCAGATGAAGCAAGAAGCAGGAGAAGGAAAATCTGGAGATCCCAGGGAGAGCAGTGCTGTAGCTGGCCCTGCCCTCTATGTGTGACATGGGGAGGTCTTGGGCCAAGGGTGGATGGAGCACCTTGCTGCCTGGTGTCTTGAGAGACTGGAGGATGCTTGGAGAAGACAATACTGGCAAAGTAGTGCTTTTTATTTTGCAACAGAAGTTGGATGTGTGGAAAAATGGAATATTTTACCTGAACCCATCCCTAAATTGCAAATGTTAAAGCTGTTGGAGACTTAAGCTGGAGCTTCGTGGCAATCTTGGCAGCAGGTGCAGAGCACCAGGACTGGGGCTTGAAACTGACTTATGGAAGACAAACCCATGAAGCTCTTGATGACAGCCTGGGAGTGTTTTGGCTGTAGCTGGTGGCACATTGGTGACATGTGGCTTGGCTGCATCTGCTGGGTTCTCCACACTCTTGAGCTTCACCATCCCCTCTGTGCCAGGAGCAGTGGCTCCAGCTAAACCTGGGAATGCTGGGGACAGATCATCCAGCAGCATCTCTTGGGATGTGGGTCCCCAGGAGCTCTTTGGGTGGTGCAGCACAAATCACCCATGGACTCCCTCAATTTGGGGGCCGAAGCACCAATGGACCAGCCCTGTGCCCACGCAGCCTCGCTTGGGTGAGAGTGGGGAGCAGAGCTGCTGGGATGCTCATCCAGCACTGACCCCCCTTTTTACCTCCGTAGGAAACTCGGCTGAACTGTGTCCGGATCGCTCGCAAAGGTGAGCCCTCCCTTTCCCCTGATCCCACCGAGGCTGCGGCTCCAGCCCCACGGCTGCTCCGGCTGTCAGGGCTCTGCTGGTGGATCAGCACTGGCGGTGGTTGGGCTGCATGTGATGCTTTATTCCAGCTCCACCCCACACTCTTCTGTTTCCCATGCTCTTTGGCATCTGGGGTTTTTCCCTTGGTTGAATTTTCCTTCTTAATGCTGTTACCATGGTGGAGGTGGGGCTGGAATGGTGGGGCTGGATGCTGAATCCAGGGATGGATGATCTTACGTGGGGTGTGATGAAAGGTGCACAAAGGGACTGTCCCACCCCACTGGAACTGAGAGAGGGACTTGTCCATGGTCATAGTGTGGCACTGCAGAGCCCTGTAGCATCTCGGTGGAATGATTTGTGTTCATGGAGAAACAAGCATCCCATGGGATGAATCTCACTGTTTTCATGCATGATGTTGCCAATCCCTCTGGAGCGGAGTGTGGTGGGTGCTCACAGCACCCTTGTCCACCCCCCCCTCCTGCCCGTTCCTGTCCTCTGGCAGCTGCCTGTAAAGAGAGCAAGCGTCCCCTGGAGGTGTCCCAGCACTCGGAGGAGATGGGCCTGATCCTGGGGATCTGTGCCGGAGGGCTCATCATCCTGATTATCCTGCTGGGAGCCATCATCGTCGCCATTCGGAAGGGGTAAGGAGACCTGGGCTGGTGGCTAGTGCTTCATCTGTCCCTCCCTCCCAGCTCAGCCCTTCTCCACCACCCCAGCACTAACTGGAGTTACTGGTGAGGATTCAGCTGTGCTGGGCAGGCTCCAGATGCTCCCCCAAGCTGTGTCTCCATGTGCCTGTGCATCCCACTGGGCACAGAGCCCCCATGCTCTGTGACACCAGGCATGGCAGGGGACATTGGGGACCGAGCAGCAAAATCCTGGGCATGTCCCTACCCACTCTGCAGCTTTGTTCCACTGTCCCTCTCCCTCATGTTTTTTGGTCTTTTGCTTCTTTCCCTGATGGTTCTTGTGTTTGTGCTGCTCTGGTGATCCTGCATGGATGGAAACGCTTCTGGCCTGTGCCCGAGCCCTGCACCACTGCTGAGCCCAGCTGTCCCCATCCCGCCAGCTCTTCCCTGCCAACAGCAGCCACGGGACCCCAGGGTGTGCAGCCCTGCACCCCCAGCCCAAAATTACAAAAATCAGCTTAATATACACTGAGAGGTTGCCCCTGGGCTTCTCTGTTGCCTTGGCCAGGCCAGCAGGAGCACGTCCAGCATGGATGTGGCTGTGGCCGTTGTGGTGGGCTTGCACTGGGGGAGCTCGTGGGGTGGGAGGGAGGAGGGTGAGGGCTTTTGGGGACACTCATCCCCGGGAGCGCTGGGGATGTAGCTGCTGTTTTTCACGTGGATGCAACACCCTGGAAAAGTTGCTTCTTCTGTGCAGGGCTCGAGGCAGCGCCGGGCTGGGGAGGCTCTCAGAGCTGGGATAAAGGACAGCAATTAAACACGGGGCTTGGGAGGATGGAGCAAAGTACGTGAACAGCCAGAGGGAGAGAAAAACAGCAGGGCAGAGCCTCAGCCCCCGTAAATCTGCAAAGCTCTTTATGGCTCCGTGCACCCTGGAAGGATCCTTGTGGATTTACATTGCTGGAAGAGCAGGGCTGTAGCATCCTTGCACACTTTGAGGTGTGGGGCTGGCTCATGGCTCCATTGGCTCCTTCCCTGATGGAGCAGATGCCAGCAGTGCTGATGTGTTTTGGGGAGTGATGCTGTGGGTGGGAAGCTATGAGTGTGGCTGCTGCATTCCCATTGCCAGCGCTGCAGGACAGGAGGAGGAGGAGCAGTTCTACTTCAGCATCCCAGGATGAACCTGTTGAAGGATAAACCAGAGCCACAAATTAGAGAGGCCTGAATTTGGGGCTGTTGGGAAGCTGGGCTCATAAATCTTCTCCAGTGCTTTGTCATCGGAGGAACACTGATGTGGTGGAATGGAAATGCAGCCTTGGAATATGTTTGTCTCTACTAAATGGTGCACTGGGAATGTGACATCTCCCCCTCTGGGCCCCTAACCAGCAGCCATGGGGAAATCCCTACATTTGGGACATCTTTGTTGTTCACACTTAAAAATGATTCAATAACCTCTTGGACGAGGGTGCTGTGGACACCCACCATGAGTGTGGTCACGCTGAGAGCTGGAGCTTGTGCTCTCCTGCCAGGATGCTGGCTCCTGCCTGGAGTAAATAACCTGTGGGTGCCACAGGGGAGCCTGATTCCTTTATGGTACATTGAATTTTCTGGCAGCTGACTTGCCCTGTAACCTCCCTTCCCAATAGTGGAGAAAAGCTGCTTATGCAATTTCTGCTGTTCTCTTTGCACGCTTGCCAGGAGGAACTACTATTCTTACTCCTATTACCCGTAAGTAATTGTCATTCTCCTGCTTTACCCTCCTCCCAGCCACCCCTCTCACCCCACTGCTCCAACGAGTCCTTATCTCTGCCAAGTGCATTTTAAGGGTCACTTTGGATCAGGAAAAATAATGCTGCTGAGCTTGTTAGAGACAGAAGGCAGTGTATAGGGGAAGGGTCAGCAGCTCTGAGTTGAATTCTGGATTTTAGCAGTCCTTGCAGTGTTCCAGCCCCACCGCAATGCTGACGTGGGCTCTGATTTCCTGTTCAGCCTTCTGGCTTAATCACTGCTCTGGCTTCGGAGCCTGATCCTGCCTCTCAAAAACATTCATTCAGGTTTCTTTGCCTAAATTACTTGAATTTGGGGTGGGAGGTTCTGTCCCAGTGAGAACTCTTGGGATTTCCCAGCATGTTCGTTAGGTGCCTAAAGAGACCCTGCACGGGGGGAAAAGCATCCGCAGTGAGTGCTGAGCACGGGTTTACTCGGGGGTCCTGCCCATCCCTTGGGATGGATTTGGCCCTTGACATGGCTTTAAAATCACAGAATGATTTAGCTTGGAAAGGACCTTAAAGCTCATCTTATTCCAACCCTTGCCATGGGCACCTTCCACTACACCAGAGGGTCATGCCTGGAGAAACAGAGCTGGGGAAGGCTGGGGCAGATCCATGTGATGGGAGATGGCTGCAGAGAGCATTTGACTGCACGAGGAGCATACCTGGCTGTTCAAGGGCAAGGGACAGGAGGGGACATTGAGGCTGAGCAGCTGGAGTTGCAGCCAGCAAGGGATGCTGCATGTGTGGCTGCGACTGGCTTGGGACAGCAGAGCACCAAAGCATGATGACCACACTGCTGCAAATAATCCCTTCTGCTCCCAGAGTAATCCAAGCCCAGGAGCTTTGAGGGGACCTTAGAGCACCTGATGGTGAGCCCTGCTCACTTCTGCTCCTCCCCACTGCAGGAAACCCGTGAATATGACCAAAGCCACCATAAACTACCGGCACGAGAAGACACACATGATGAGTGCCATCGACAGGAGCTTCACTGACCAGAGCACCCTGCAGGAGGACGAGCGCCTGGGGCTGTCCTTCATGGACACCCACGGCTACGGAAACCGAGGTGAGGGTGGGAGCCTGGCGTGCCCTCTTCTCCTTCCACAGCTGTGGAAACAGAGGTGAGGGTGGTAACCCATCATCCCCCTGCTCCCATCCCACAGCTGTGGTAACCGAGGTAAGGATAGGGACCCTGGCATCCCCCTGCTTCCTTCCAGCTACAAAGGTGCCCAATAGCCCCAAAATACCACAGAAACAGCCTGCCAGAGCTCAGGAGTGTTTGGACTACGCTGTCGGGCACAGGGTGGGGGTCTTGGAGTGTCTGTGCAGGGCCAGGAGTTGGACTCGGGGATCTCTGTGGATCCCTTTCAACTCAGGATATTCTGTGATTCTCTTGAAGGCCTGGTTTTACATCTGTTTTAGACTGATGTGTGTAGCATAGCAGGCTCTTCCCTGCCCTGTGTAAATCTCCAAGGGCATGGATTTCATTGGTGTTTTGCCACCATCCAGGCAGTGCTGAAGGGGAAGCTCTTGTGGGGAGCTGGGTCTCTATCTTCTCATGGAGATCCTGAGCTTGTGGGTGGGGAGGTTGAGGCCATTTGTGGGCTCAGGATCTGGCTGCAGCCCCCCGGAACTGGGTGAATCCCACCTCCTGGCTTATGCAGAGGTTGGAAGCTCTCCCCCAGCCTTCCCCACACAGCCTGGGCATTGAAGGATTAAAGAGCCCCTGTGCTCCCATCAGAGGGAGACTGATAACTTCACACCCACTGGAGGATGTGTCCCCATGCTGATTTGGTTGTAAAATAACTCTTTGGCTGCCCCAGTTTCAGCCATATGCCAGTAACATCTGTTACAGTGATGCCGCCTGCACGCAGCTCTCGCGCCCCGGCTGCTTCCTGCCATTGTCCCATGGATCATTAAAGCCCAGAGGGCAAACTTTTCCTCCTCCTGACACATCGACCTAGGTTAGGTGTATTTTTTTCTTCGGCAGCAACCAAGCTCTCAGGGGCTGGTGTGGCTGAGCTGGGGACCTTGGGCTGCCTGCCATGGCTGGGAGAGTCTCTATTGCCTGTAATTAATCCTTAATTAACAGAGGGAAATTAATGACTTGGTGACTGGTTGGTGGCTGTCTCCCCCCCCCCCCCCGCTTCAGTTTCTGTGCATTTAAAAGAAAGTCACTAATCCTCATGGAAACCCCAGTGGTTCCTCAGCTGTGCGGCTGTGGCAGCACCTTGCAAGTGCCAGCAATTAATTAATGCTGCTTTAATCCCAGCAGCTGATGAGCCCATTGGTCAGGTCATGGGATGTGGAGGCACTCTCCTGGGTTGTCCTGTTGGTTCCCACTGCCAGAGGGCAGGGATGGATGGGATATTGGGAAGGAATTCTTCCCTCTGAGGGTGGTGAGGCCCTGCCACAGGCTGCCCAGAGCAGCTGTGGCTGCCCCTGGATCCCTGGAAGTGTCCAAGGCCGGGTTGGACAGGGCTGGAGCACCCTGGGACAGTGGAAGGTGTCCCTGCCCATGGCAGGGGTGGGACTGGATGGGCTTTAAGGTCCCTTCCAACCCAAACCATTCCATGGGTCCCTGCCTGCCCATCTCTGGGAGTAGTGCAGAGCATCAGGTTTTGTGCAAACCCAGATTTGGTGTGAGAACTTGCCCTTTCAAAACACAGGTGTGAGGTCTTAGCCTGGCTCTGCTGGTAATGACACAGCAAAGGCATAAACCAGGTAAACACTGCACAGGCTCTCCATCAAACAGCAGCGAGCTCCATTTGTGGCAGCGTGAGGAATCCAGTGCTGGTCTCTAGCAGTGAGGGAAATGAGCTGTTAAGCTGCGCTGCAGACTTTGGCAAGGTGATTTTTCAACTCAGGATCTTGTGTGAATATTTGGGCATGGAGCTCTTGCTTGTCTGCATGGGAGCTCATTGTTCCAGCCGAGGGGAAATGAGGTTATTATCCCCTTATGGCCTTGCCCACTGATTTCTAATAGACCTGCTGAGGTCCTAAAAGGCTGTACTGGGCATTTTTGGCTTTGTGGTGTAGGAAGAGCTGCAGAGAGCATGAGAGGGTGGGAGTGGGATTGAGGGCTGGTCCCCTGGTGGTCCCCAGAGAGGGCCTGCAGCAGCCGCATCTCCCGGGTATGTTCTCCCCGCCCCTCTGTGGCTGTGAGGAGGTGATGGGGATGCAGCCCAAGGTTTTGCTGCCCTGACAGCCCCTCGTTGCCCCTCCGTTGTGCAGGCGAGCAGCGCAGCAGCGTGGTCAATGAGTCCAGCAGCCTCCTGGGGGGCTCCCCGCGGCGGCAGTGCGGCCGCAAGGGCTCCCCGTACCACACGGGGCAGCTGCACCCGGCCGTGCGCGTGGCCGACCTCCTGCAGCACATCAACCAGATGAAGACGGCGGAAGGCTACGGCTTCAAGCAGGAGTATGAGGTAGGGACAGCTCGTGACAGCATCCTGAGGAGAGTGGGAGTTAGGATGGATGGGGGGACACGGGTAGGATCCGTGTGCAAGGAGAGGATGCTCTAGGTTTGGAGCTCTGGATGGGAACTGGAGCTCACAGCTCTGGGCTGGCATTGTCAGCATGGGGGGTGTCCCTGAGTAGGGATTGAATGGCTGGTGCTGGCAGCTCTGGGTTATTTCTCAGCTTGAGCAGGTCCCTGAGGTGAGCCAAAGCAGCCTGGCCAGCCTTGTCTGCAGTGCGTCATCCCGGCTCTCCTGCAAGGGCCAGGGCTGCTCCTTCCTTTTCCTTTCCTTCCCCTGGGCATCACCGTGTCACAGTCTGCTCTCCAGCACACTTGGCCTCTGATAAGCATGACCATAGCCCAAGAACAAGCAAATCCTCTGCAATCTGGCAGCTCCAAGACCAGCTGGGGAGAGGATGCTGGAGAGGGTGATGCCAGGGGAGGGATTTCTTTCCCAAGAGTTGTTGGCGGCATCATGTCCATCCCAGCTGGCCAGGTCAGAGCACTCGTAACAGAGCAGGTTATTTCACAAGCCTCTGCCTCAGCACAGCAGCGAGGTCATTTCCTGACTCCTCAGTGTCCCACAGGTCTGGAGATTGAAATTTCCCAGTGAAATTACTGTTTAATGCTCAGCTGTTTCAGGAGCAGGAGCTCTCCCCTCCCTTTTCACACATTGGACAAACCAGGGCTTGCGATAATCATTAGTGCTCCTTGAAAAGCTGCTGTATGTTCTTGGAACTAGTCATTTGAAAGCACTCAGATATTATGGGAGGGGAGAAAACATGTAATTTCCTTCCACTTTCCACCTCTTATGCCAGTCTATGAATGTCACTGTTATTACACACAAACCTGTTCTGTGCTGGGGAGAGAAAGGAGCTGGGGAGGTTTAGGAATAAAAAAACCTACAACCAGCCCTAAAAAAAAAAAAACCAAAACAAAACAGGCAGTCTGTAATTTGCTGGAAAATGGACCATTTTATGGATGTAACAGGAGTGTATAGCTGGCAGAGTGTGCTGTGGAGGTGGAGATGAGGCTGCAGGAGCCAGGTGTTGGGGTGGAGGGACCATCCTGTCTGTCCTGCTCCCCAGGGAGCTTTTGGGGCTGGGGAGACCCCAGAGTCCCTCCCTCAGCTCGAGATGTCCATCCTTTCCTTACAGAGTTTCTTTGAAGGCTGGGATGCTTCAAAGAAGAAAGACAAGACCAAAGGGAGACAGGATCATGTGTCCACATGTGAGTGCCTTTAGCAAAGGCTTAGACACGCCAAACAGCTTCAGGATCCCACATTGTACAGATTCCTGGGCCAGAGTGATTGCCCCGGGTGCCCAGGTGGGTGAGCAGGCACTGGTGATTCCTTGTCCCCTTTCCCCAGATGACCGTCACCGCGTGAAGCTGCACCCGCTGCTGGGTGACCCCAACTCTGACTACATCAACGCCAACTACATCGACGTAAGTGGGGACAGGGCCTGTGTCCTTGGGGCTCTGGGCTGCAATTCGAGCTTCCCGTGGCCTCTCAGGGTCTGTCCAGCAGCATTTGGAGGACTTTGGACAGCCCAGGGTGGGCTGGTCAGTGCATCCCTGGAACACATCATAAAGGACCTGCCTGATGTATTTGTGCTCATCAGCAGTTTCTGCTTGTTGCATCTCTCTCTACTCTGCTCTGTCCCTCCTTCTCATTCCCTCTCTGCTTTTCTATCCTCTTTCCCCTCACCTGCTCATGTGGCCGTGGA
Source organism: Vidua macroura (assembly GCF_024509145.1). NCBI lineage: Eukaryota > Metazoa > Chordata > Aves > Passeriformes > Viduidae > Vidua > Vidua macroura. The sequence goes on along the minus strand of NC_071595.1, from coordinate 7,329,155 downwards.
TCTCCCTCTCCTTGGGTGGGGGATGCAGAGGTTGAGAGGACCAAGGGACCATCTGGGGCTCACACTGGAGTACCCCTCGATCCTGCTGGTGTGTGTGGATCTGGGCAGAGCCCATCCCTGGTGTCCTCTGAGGGCAGTGTCCCCAAGAGTGATGTCCTCTTTCACCTCCAGCGATGCTGAGACCAGAGCGGCTGCAGGAAGGCTCCAGCGTCTCTTGGAAGCAGCAGCAAATCCCACTTTTCTCTCCTGCCCAGAGGGTGCTGTCTGTCAGTGGTGGCCTGATCCCAGTGCCCAAGCAGTGTCCCTCAGCCTGTCCCTGTCCCCTGTGTCCTTTCTGCCCTGTCTCTCCATGGCCTGCTCCAGGGCAGGTGCTCTAACCCCTCTCTGCTCTGTGCCTCACTAATGTCTCTGATCTTTTTCTCTCAAACCTGTGTCCCAATGGGATCGTTAAGATTCGGATTAACCGAGAAGTAAGTAGACTCTTCCCCCTCTCCTCCCTTCTCTGCTCCCATCTCCTGCCAGGCCTCACCCTGGGCAGTGTGGTCTAAATACCATCAGGGAGAGGCAGGTGGGAAAATGTGTCCATAAACCTGGGAATGTCCAGAGAATGGGAAAGCAAGGTCTGTGTGGCACTGGGGCATGGAAAGCTGGCCCCGTGTGCTCTGAGAAGGAGTTGAATTTGACCCACAAAAATCCCCTGTGAAAAGACCCACAGGGGATGGAGAAGCCACTGTCACCTCCATGCGTGTGGTGTGGTTTAACTCTGCTGGACCCGCGGCCAGGGCGTGGGACACTGTTCACAGTCCCTCTGGCAGCAGCCTGGCTGGAATGTGCTCTTTGGCATGTCCTTGTTAAGGGCTGAGCAGCTGGGATGAAGGAGGGCACTGGGGCTGTCTCAGCACCAGGTGGCTGCTGTGCAGTGGGGGGTCACTAATAGGGCTCTCCTGGCAGCGATGTGGTGGCAGCAGGAGCTGGAGTGGAGCTTGTGGATCCCTCAAGGTGCTGATAAAGGATTTTGCAGACCAGGGGTGTGGGTTGGGCATTACATGAGCCTCTTGTGGGATGCAGGAAATGCACCATCCCAGGACAGGGTCTACTGAGTATGGGATGGCTGCTGAACCTCCTCCTCCTCCTCCTGCAGTGGACTTGCAGGACCTGGCCAAGTGGCTCTGGGGAGTTTCTACCAGTTGGGTGACTGGGAAATGTCTAAGGGTCTGTGCCTCAGCTTGGGATTGATGTCTCTGCTTCCCTTGCAGGGCTACCACAGGTCCAACCACTTCATAGCCACACAAGGTGAGTCATGCCCTGCCCTCTCAGCCAGTGGCTCCTCAGCTCCTGTGTAGCAGCCAGGTTTTATTCCTGATGGGATTAAACCTTGCAGGAGCAGGAAAGGAGGGGAGGGGCCAATGTGGAGCTACTCCCACCCCTCCTGCCTCCCCTTGGCACTGCACAGCCCCGGGGAAAAGGGCTCTGAGATGCTGTGGAGCGTCTCTGAGTTTGTGCCTCAGAAGCAGGAGGGGGGACATGGTGGCACTGAGCCACTGCCAGGGCTGGGTTCTGCTGGTGGTGCCCATCCATCCGTGGGGGCTTTTACTGTGTCCCACAGGGCCCAAGCAGGAGATGGTGTACGACTTCTGGCGCATGGTGTGGCAGGAGCACTGTTCCAGCATTGTGATGATCACCAAGCTGGTGGAGGTGGGCCGGGTAAGCGTCCCTGTTCCCATGCCATGCCATGCCATGCCATCCCTGCTGGAAGCTGCTTCTGCAGAGCCAAGCCCCCATCCTGTGCTCTCCTTGCAGGTGAAATGCTCCAAGTACTGGCCGGATGACTCCGAGATGTACGGGGACATCAAGATCACGCTGGTGGAGTCAGAGACATTGGCTGAGTACGCTGTGCGCACCTTCGCCCTTGAGAGGGTACGGCCCTGCCTCGGGGACAGACCCCCCTCGGGCACCTGTCACGCTCCACAGCTTGCCATTTACGAGTATCCTGTTTATTTAACCCAACACGGGGTCACCACTCGCTCCTTCCTTTTGCCTTTTCCCTGGCTCTGCACCCCGTGCCAGGCGAGCGGCTCAGTCCCACCTTCGTTTGGAATGAGTGTTTAATTTTCGTGTGAGTGAAGGATGCATTCTCATCCTCTGGGCTGGAGGTGATGTAGCCATCACTCTGCAGTGTGGTAACTGGAGATGGAGCCAGTGCAATTTACCCCTTAATCTACAGGAATGTCAAATTACTGTCTGGTTATAGGGCAGGGAGACCTGAGGCTGCTGCCACCTCTTCCTTTTTCTCCTTGGTGGTTTTTAACCCTCTTGCAGCCAAGAGGAGTGAGCTGTGGGGCTGCCCAGGCATGTGACTGCTGTGTGGTCCATCTGCCTGGATGCTGAGCTGGCAAAACCATGGATTCCTGAGAAAATCAAGTGTTTGAGTGACCTCGCCCTCTCACCCTTCCCTTGCAGCGCGGTTACTCGGCCCGGCACGAGGTGAAGCAGTTCCACTTCATGTCGTGGCCCGAGCACGGTGTCCCCTACCACGCCACAGGGCTGCTGGCCTTCATCCGCAGGGTGAAGGCGTCCACGCCGCCCGACGCCGGCCCCGTCGTCATCCACTGCAGGTGGGAGCAGGGCACGTGGGACGGGTGGGGGTGGAGAGGACCTTAAAGCTCATCCCCTCAGCATGGGCCAGAACACCTTCCACTAGTCCAGGTTCCTCCAACCCCTGTCCAGCCTGGCCTTGACGTCCCTCTGCGATGGCATCTGTCTGGGAAATGTCACCTCTGGGCTGGTGGCAGCAGGGGTGAGGGGCTGGGGCTGGTCCAGGGGGACAAGCAGGGAGCAGCACTGTTTTGGGGCTGCCCAGCGTGTTACTGGTGACACAGCTCTGTCCCAGTGGGCAAAGGTGAAATGGCAATGGGCAGCTTGACCACTGCTGATGGTCAGGACGTGGGGTCTGGCTGAAGGGAGAGGCAGGGGGACAGCAGGACAGCCCCGTTCCCTGGGTTACCCACAGGGCTGTCCCTGCAGGGCTCAGCCACGGACGCTGGAGCTGGGAGGACACGAGTGACACATCTGAGCAGCTTTGGTGGCTCTCCGTGCCCTGAGCAGGCATTCCCACATGATGGGCTAATGGCTTTTCCTCCACTGGGCGAACCAGGAGGAGCTGATGAGTGGGAGGGATTTTTTTATTTTTTATTTGATTTCTCCCTGTCAACTGCCTCATCAGCGTTCATTCACCAGCCAGTGTGATTAGTGCCCGTAGCCTGTAATCACTGATAATCACGACGAGTGATTCATCAGCCCCAGAAATTAGTATTTCACTGGAAAAGATTCTGTAGGAAAGGAATAAGGGGGTGGTTCTGTTCCTGACACATCATGAGGGGTGGGGGTCAGGGCACAGTAGGTCTTTGACTGTGAGTCCAGCCATGCCAGTACCTGGGATGTCACCACTGCTGGGCTGGCCCTGGGTACCCTGCTGGGCTTAGCCTTGCCCTGAGGGTCTCCCCTGGTGCATCCAGACCTGCTCATGCCAGGGGAGCCTCCCTGCTCTCCCAGGCCTCAGGGCTGAGCCCTCCTTGGTGCTTTTGGGCTGGGATCCCAGGGGACTGTTGGCACTTAGATGGTTTAGTTGTCGGTTTTGTTGCAAAAACCGTGTGTTCTGCTGCCTTAAATTAAAAATGAACTTTAGACATGGGTGCCCAGCTGATCTTCACACACCCTTGGGGCTGCAGCAGGGGTGTTTGGGCAGGTTTAAGGCTAAAGCAGGCTCTGGAGGTGTGTGAGGTCCTGGCAGCCCTGCAGGGTTGCCTGGTACAGGGTCTGCATGTTGAGCCCTCGCCCACAGAGGCTTTGCTCAGTGCCCAGCAGCCTTTGGGGCTGTATGTGGATGCCAGCACAGACTGGGAACGCGTTTGCTGTTTCCCCCTCCATCCCCAGTGCTGGCACAGGGAGGACTGGCTGTTACATCGTCCTGGATGTGATGCTGGACATGGCCGAGTGCGAGGGCGTCGTGGACATCTACAACTGCGTGAAGACCCTCTGCTCACGGAGGATCAACATGATCCAGACGGAGGTGAGCGCCCGTCGGGGACAGCTGGAGACACGTGGGGCTGCTGTCACCAGCCGGCTCTGGAGGCTCAGCCCTGTCCCCTCTCCTCCCCAAAGGAGCAGTACATCTTCATCCACGATGCCATCCTGGAGGCCTGTCTGTGTGGGGAGACCAGCATCCCTGCCAGCGAGTTCAAGCCCACCTACAAGGAGATGGTGAGGATAGAGCCGCAGAGCAACTCCTCACAGCTGCGGGAGGAGTTCCAGGTGAGCCTGCCAAAACCTCTGCAAGTCCCCCTTGTCCTCAGCCTCCCGGTGCCCACCCCTGCTGGGACTAGGCAGGGCTTTGAGGGGGGCCGTGTACCCGCAGACCCTGAACTCGGTGACCCCACACCTGGATGTGGAGGAGTGCAGCATCGCGCTCCTGCCCCGCAACCGGGAGCGCAACCGCAGCATGGACGTCCTGCCGCCCGACCGGTGCCTCCCCTTCCTTATCTCCGTGGATGGAGACAGCAACAACTACATCAATGCGGCCTTAACTGATGTGAGTGTTCCCTGGGGAGGGAAGGGGCTGCTGCCTGTGGGCTCAGGCGACTTTTCGTGGCAAAACTTTGCTGGGTTTGGGCTTATGGCCTTGTTTTGCACACAGCAGGAAGGCTCATGGCAGCTGTGTGCTGGGGAGGAAAGGGTTGGGACTGGTGTAACGGGGTCCTGCACCCCTTCTTTTGTGTAGTAGCACCCTGCAAGAGTTTTTCTCCTGCTCTCACGAGCCAGGCACTGAGGTACTTCGGGATTTTGCAGTGACAGTGGAGCCAGGGGAGGGAGAGGAAGCTTTTGGGGAGGTTGGTAGCATTAAGCCCCCCATGTGCTACCAGCCCCCTTGTGATCCTCCTGCCCCTCCTGATGCAACTCAGGGGGCTCTGAACTGCTTCCAGAGCCACCATGCATCCCCCTGATGCAGTCAGGAAGGACCCTGTGGTGACAAAGTTATCTCCTAGTGGCTGATGATCACAAAGCAGAGCAGAGAATGCTGCAGGCTCCAAGCCCACACTGAGGGATGGGGGTCATTCATCACCAGCCCCACTTCCCTTTCCTTGAAATGCTTTGCATGGGCAGCACAGAGACCCCCCACACCTCAGGCATATTCCCCAGACCCTCCTGGTCACAGCTGAACGCTGGCACCAGGCTGAGCCTTATGTTTTCCATGATCTGCTGGATCTCTGTGCAGATCTCATCCCCCTGATTCCTGCTCCCACAGCAAAAGCAGTTTGTAAAGCAGAGTGAGCTGCTGATGGTGGGGAGTGGCTCTCGTAGTGCTGCAGTGGGATGGGAGTTTTGTTTCCAGCTTGCTTGTTGTTTGCATATCCATTTTATCTTTATGCATGACTGAGCCTCCCTTAATCTCTGCTAAAGGGTCAGTGAATGAAATATTTTTTATAGACAGACAAAGCCCTTTGGATGAAATTCTTGCTGAAGGGATAAAACTGTTTCCCTCTTTGGGTAAAAAAAAAAAAATAGTCTCATTCTCTTTAAGTGCCAAAGTGGTTTGCTCAGTCAGTCTGTCCATCTGTTGGATCAGCTTGGCCTGTGCCACCCGTCAGTGGTGCTGGTGCCAGCGGAGCTGTGCCCTGCTCCACACCCTGCTGTCACTTACACCTGTGCCAAGAGGAGGGTGCCAAGGCAAGCCTGGGCAGCACACAGTGAAATCTCTTTCCCCCTGCTGCTCTCATGCCCCTCCTTGAAGGTGGAAAGCTCTCGCTGAGTGCTGGGGTCTCGCTGCTGCCCGTGGACAGGACCACGGGAATGGTTCAATAAAGTAATTTCTGTGAGCTCAATCAGGAGCTTCTGCTGCAGGCAGAGGACCCCCATTAGCACAGAGCTGTGCTGATTCTGTGTCTGAAGAGGCTTGAGCCAAACTGTGTTAATTTAAGTGTGCCTGATGCAGTGTTGAGCTCAGCTGTCCCTTGGCAAACCAGCAGCAGGATTGACCAAGGGGCTGTACAAACCAGAGATACAATAATTTCCTTCCCTCCCACTTCCTTCTTGAAATCTCTAGGATCTTTTGGGGGGGAGGGGGTCTCTCCTCCCTACAAAAAAAAAAAAAAAAATTGAGTGCAGGTCAGTGGTTGTCTCTGCTGCTCTCGGTGCCTGGGGTGGGGTGCTGTGGCCGGGGATGATGCTGCGGGTGATACTTCCAGTCAGGGCCAGGGTGCAGAGCTGGGGTTTGGGGTCTTCTGGGAGCCATGGCTTCTGCTTGTTCTTTGCTCAAAGATGGCATCTTTTCCCTAATTATTTATGCAAAATACTCTTACCTGTGAGAGCAAAATGTGGGTGTTTTCATCCTGACCAAGGGCAGGGATCACTTGGATCTCCCCATCAGCAGGGCATGGGAGGAACTGAGGCTGTGCCAGGGAGACCAGCTCTGCTCAGGCATGGAGAAGAGGGTTTTGGTCCCACTCATCTGGTTGCACTGATTCTTTGGGGTGTGACAGCAGTGGCTCCCGTGTCACCACTGTGTCCTTACTGGTGCTTGTCTTTCTGCAGAGCTACACCAGGAGCGCTGCCTTCATCGTCACCCTGCACCCGCTGCAGAACACCACCACCGACTTCTGGCGGCTGGTGTACGACTACGGCTGCACCTCCATAGTCATGCTCAACCAGCTCAACCAGTCCAACTCTGCCTGGGTGAGTGCTGCTGCCCGGGACTGGGCCGGCCCACGGGTGGCTTTATGGCTCCGTCCCTGGGAGTGCCTTTGTCCTGCTCCGTCCCCATCGCCCTGACAGTGCTGCAGTCCCTTGCCTTGCTCACTCAGCAATTTCTCCTCTGCAAGGGGACACGGGCCCCTCAGGATTTCTCCCCTGTAAGCACAGGGCTGGCCAGTTGGAGCCAAAGAGGTGTTGAGCAGCAGCCCAGCCTGGGTGCATGGCGTTGGTGTTGCGCTGTCATAGTGCTGGCACTGGTGTTGGTGTGGCATTGGTGTTCCATTGGGGGTTGCAGTGGTGTTGCACTGGCCTTGTGTTGGTGTTGACGTTGCCTTGGCTTTCAGTTGGCGTTGGCATTAAATTGGCATTGGCGTTCCATCGGTGTTGACGTTGCTCCAACAGGTCCATGTTCCCTGAGCTGGAGGCAGCTCCGCAGGTGGGGTCTCACCTGAGCAGGGCAGAGGGACAGAATCCCTTCCCTTCCCTCTGCCACTTCTCCTCATTACTCAGCCCTGCCTCTCTCTCACCATCTGTTCTTCAGGGGTGTCTGGGTTACAGTATTTAGCTGGATCATAAATGTTTACTGGTATAAGACCAACAGGTAATAAATCAACCTTTCCAGCAGGCTTCTCCGAAAGGTGACTTTGAGGGTACAGCCCTCACTTGAACTACACCTTGCCAAGGGAAGTTTTAATATCCAAATTATAGTTCTGAGTCTGGAAGGCTCAGAGATCTCAGAGATTTATAGCCCCTATTAATAACCAATTATTCCTGAGACACATTTGCCTTGCAGTTGGGCCCAGGCCGTGGCTGACCTGCATTGCTAAATGCCCTGTGAAAGTGTGGTGACAAACATCATATATTTTGTGTCGGTGCTGGTTTCCCAGCTGTCACACTGTGAAAACAATCTCACCCATGCTGCAGGGACTGAACCATCCATCAGTGCCATGATGGACACAGGGAGGGGGAGTTGCTCCCCAGAGATGCAGGCTGGGATTGCTTTGGCTTGGGTGGGATGTCCTGGCCATGGGACGAGGAGCGCTGACATCCCACGTTGCTGTCACTGCTGGTGGCAGAGTGGCTCCTAAAGCCAACAGGGCTTGAGAGCCGAGTGGGAGCAGCCCAGCCCTGCTCTGCTGTTGTGCAGGATCAGATCTGTGCTGGAACTGAGGCACAGCCCATCCTGCAACAGCATGGATGTTCCTCCTGGAACAGCAGGGTCCATCCCTGGCAGTGTCAGCTGTTGTGTCCGTGCAGCGCGAGGGGGCTGGGTGGGTGCTGGGGGTGGACCTGACCTTTCATCTCTGATCCCTCAATAAGCTGGGACATCCTCCAGCCATTCATGTTCTGAATGAGAAACGGCATTGTGGTCCAGCACCCCACTCTGGGGCCACCATGTCACCCTGGGGCCACCCCGTGCCAGCAGCCCCCCGGGGTCCAGCACCAGCCGCTTCCTTCATGGGTGTCTCCTGATGCCCTTCCCCGTGTCCCAGCCCACATTTCCAGTCTCAGTGAGCTGTACTTCTCTCCACAGCCCTGCCTGCAGTACTGGCCCGAGCCGGGGCTGCAGCACTACGGCCCCATGGAGGTGGAATACATCTCGGGAGTGGCGGATGAGGACATCGTGTCCCGGCTCTTCCGAGTCCAGAACGTCACACGGGTGAGCTGCTTGATATGAATCACAGAATCCCAGGATGGTTTGGGCTGGAAGGGAACTTCAAAACCATGTTGTTCCTACCATGGACAGGGACATGTCCACTATCCCACGTTGCTGCAAGCCCCGTCCAGTTGGGCCTTGGACAGTTCCAGGGATGCAGGGGCAGCCACAGCTTCTCTGGGCAGCCTGTGCCAGGGCTTGACAACTCTTTTGGTGGTGAAATTTTCCCCTAATACCCCATCTAAACTGCCATGATGCAGCCTGAGGCTGTTTTCTCTTTTTTAATCACTTGTTACCTCTGAGAAGAGACTGATCCCACCTGGCCTTCAACATTTCAGGGAGTTGTTGAGATCAGTAGGATCCTTCCTGACTGCTGGGGTCTCCAGCCTAACTCAGCTCCTGCAGAGGAGACAGACCCAGCTCTCCTCCTGCCAAAGAGGAACTTGTAAAATTGCCATTGCTCCATACAGCCTTTCTGGAGTTCACAGTTCCTTGAAAGGTGTTAGAAAACTTCCTGAAGACCTTTCTCCTCCTGCCTGAAGCTCCATCTCTGCCCTGCCACACACATAGCACAGGATGGACACTCCCCATGTGGGCACGGCAGCTCCCCTGGCATCAGCAGAGCCCTTTCCCTGCAGGATGAGAAGATCCACACAGATTTTTACCCTTTGTCGGTGTTGCATGGCTGGTTAAGCTTGCCTTGAAAGAAGAGAAATGCAGGGCAGCAGGGAAAGGATGTGGTGATGCAGAGCTGTATGCAGAAAGAAGCAGCTGGTTTACCTACAAATGCCAGCTGGGAGGAGGTGGCATCCCTGAGTTCTTTAAAGTCCTGATGGTTGCCAAGAGGCTGAGGCCAGTGCCCCAGTGAAGGTCACTGGGCAGATGGGAATTAGGGAGCTTGGAAGGGAACGTTTGGCTTGGCTGATGGCCCAGCTGGGAAGGTGCTTTGGCGCTGTGGCTGGGGCCAGAGGAGATAAATCCTGATTATCTGAACTGTTAACACAAAAAGGGTTTTGGTTCACGCTCCCCGAGGGAGCATCTGGCATTTCCTGGGTGTCAGCACAAAATCCTACACCAAATATGCTCAGCTCTCAGGTGGTAGAATATACTCTGGGCTAAATTAAAATGCAGCGTGATGGAAATCTCTGGATTGACGAGGAGATTCCTCCAGGGAGCAGATTGCTGGAGCAGGGCTGGGAAATGCATGGAGCCACTTTGTGCCAAGCCTTGCTGGAATGGAGATGGGCATTGGGGGTGTCACAAGTGCTCCAGAGCTTTCACCTCACTTCAAAGCAGATCCCAAAACTTTCCTTCCCAGGCTGTCAAAGGAGTTTTCTTCTGGTTTAACTCCATTTATTTGTTTCCTCTTCCTCCTCTGCCTTCCTGGCTTCCATCTGGAAGCAAAAACTGGAGCCTAAGGTGGTCAGCCCATCACAGGCACATCACCAGCTCACATCAGAGCTCCCAAAAAGGTTCAGGAAAGCTCCCAAAACGGATCAGGAAAGCCCCCATTTGAAATGTGCAGGTTAGAGTGGGCACCAAATGCCCCCAGCTCTCAGTCCCCAGGAATACCAACTCCCCCACAGGAACACCTGGTCCTGCTGGGTGGAGAAAGTCTGGTGCTCATCCCACTCAGCAGGCACCTGAAACTGGGTGGATGGAACCCTGCAGAGCTGAGTGTCCCCCACCTGTGCCTGACCCCCCATCTGGCTCTGACCCCCCTTTCCCCTCCACGTGCTCCCCACACATGAGCTGCGAGCCCCAGGTTGTGTCTGGGGGGGTGACTGTGGTCTCATCCAGTCCCAAACTCGGGATGCTCCGAGTGCTCCTGAGCAGGAGTCTCCCATCTGCCCAGCTAAAGGCTGCTGAGCTCTGTGGATGTAATCCTCCTCCCGGATCCAGCTAACCAGATTAGGTTTCCAAACTAACCAGATTACCAGGTATTAAGCTCCTGCCTCTGTGGCAGCCTCTTGGCAGCCTCCAGGTTTGCAGCGAGCACGACAGAACCGCATCCCTTGGATCTTGGGCATGAAAAGAGGAAGGTGTGATGGAGGAGCCTCGGGGAGGCTCAGGGGCCTGAGAAGAGGTTTGGGGGATACAGAGAGAGCCCAAGGTGCTGTGAGGTTGGATAAACCATGTCAGTGGAGTTCTCCTGGGTGGGATGGGGTGGTGGAATGAGTGTGAGCTGGAGGCCAGGGCTGAACCGTCCACGTTAAAGCAGCAGGAAAGGGTTTTCCTCTCTGCCTCTACTGTCCATGTGTGGCAAACCCCTCCTTCCCTCCATCAAACCTCTCCTGCCCTCTGTCAGATCTCCAGTGGAGGCGAATGAGGGCAGCCCACGGGTTCCAGCTGATGAGTTTTGCTTTTCCAGTTGCAGGAGGGGCACCTGATGGTCCGGCATTTCCAGTACCTGCGCTGGTCAGCCTATCGAGACACCCCAGACTCCAAGAAGTCCTTCCTGCACCTCCTGGCCCAGGTGGAGAGGTGGCAGAAGGAAAGTGGTGATGGCAGGACTGTGGTGCACTGCTTGTGAGTGTCAGCTAGGGAGGAGCAGGCTCTGCTGGGGGAGAGATGCCTCCAGATTCCATGTCCACAGCACTGCCTGGAGATCCTCACAAAGCCCTCACTGGGGTGACTTTGTCCCCACATGGGTCTACCTCTGCCACAACATGAGTTTGGGTCACCTCCTCTGTGAGATGGATGCTCAGCAGGGGTGACAGCAACCTGCCCTTTGTGCTGGCAGAGGTCCCAGCCCTGTCCCAACATGCCGTGTGTGTAACAGGCTCCGAAGGGACGTGGCAGGAGCTCCCGCCACTTGCTGCTTATTGTGGGGGGTGACAGAGAATCATGGAGTGATTGGGCTGGGAAGGGACCTTAAAGCTCATCTTGTTGCAGTTGGAGGGACTCCTCAGGTTGCTGCAAGCCCTGTCCATCCCTGTCCTCCCAGTGGGATTGGCTCATGAACACCGTGTGTGTTCCCCTCGGATGGGACCCAGCACATTCACAGATGGGGAGAGACAGCAGGCGAGCCTTTAATCAAAAGCTAATTGCAGCCTTGTCCATCTTTGTTAGCTGAAGGATAATTTGAGAATATGCTTTATAAAGCTCTGGCATCATGTTCTCTCTTCCTCTCCCTTGTTCCCATTGCTGTCAGGCTTCAGGTATGGTGGTGTGGGAACAGGGGTTCAGCCCAGGATTTGGGGAGGTTCCCAGTGCCCCATGTGGGTTGTGGGGTGGTTCCTCCAGGCAGCAGCACCACCGTGTCACCAGCCCAGGGTCACAGCTTCCCCAAGGTCACAAGGAGTTGATCCATGGCAGGGCTGGGACCTGAGCCCAGATGTCCAAGATCCGGCCTTGGTAATCCAAAAGGGCGTTTTTCTGCTCTTGTGAGGGTTGGAGGGCAGGATCATTGCCTTGCCACCCCGTGGGGCAGGTTCAGGTCCCCTGGTACAGGTACAAGCCCCTTCTCTGGGTCATCCCCTGGGATGCAGGGTCGGATAGAGAAAGGGAGACTTGGAGGGAGCAGGAGGGTGCTCTGATGCCACCTTGCCACCCCTGACATGTGCGTTTGTCCCACCAGGAATGGAGGTGGCCGGAGCGGCACCTTCTGTGCCTCCACCATGATCCTGGAGATGATCAAGTGTCACAACATGGCAGATGTTTTCTTTGCTGCCAAGACCCTCCGCAACTACAAACCAAATATGGTGGAGACCTTGGTAAGCACCAGACCCTCCCTGTCCACCCTGGCTTCTGGTCCTGGCATGGAGGAGAGGTGCCGGGGATGCTCACCTCCCAAAACACTGCCTTTTCCACCCAAATCCTGATCAGCATCATGGGCATCCTCACGCCAGCACTGTGCTGGGCTGGGCTCACCTTCATCCTGCTGTGCCAGCACAGCCTTGGAGTCAGTGCTGGGATTGTTGGAAATCCTCCCCAGGAGTTGTAAGGCAGAGTCACATTAACCCACAGGATGCAACTGAGGTTCTTTGGAAGGTTTGTGGCGTTGGGAGCAGCACTGGTGTGGAGTCAGATAAATTCCTGTTGGAAATATAAAAGGGAATGAGCAGCACTTGGAGTGAAATGAATAGGTGCACAAGGTGCTGGGAGCAGTAATGGGGTGATGTGTTCCGAGGAGGAGGCTGGAGCTGGCAGCAGGTCAGGGCAAAAAGCCCCTGCCCTCATTCAGGCCGCTGATGATGGGACAGGGGAGGGAGCAGGCACTTGTCTGTCCCCGTGGTGGAGGGATCCAGGTGCCTCATGATGTTTTAAAAACAAGTCAGCTGGAAGTGTTTACCCTGTTTAGATTATAAAATCCCTAAGTTGCAAAATGAAATGGTTTTGAGGAGGGGATGTGATTTGCATTAGGAATTAAAAGCAGAGGAGAGGGAGAGGGAGGGGAGAGGGGAGCAGGGGGAGGGATGCAGATAATGGAAAGATGATGTGACAAGCATGAAGCCACCAGACCCATTGGGCTAAATTGCAAGGGTATTAAAAAAAGGTAACATTTCCCATCAGGACACAAGCCTCCTCCCGCCTCAAATGAACCTGAACTGGCTATTCTGGGAATCTCAATCTCCCAGAGTCACCGGGGGGCCAGATCCATGCCTGGTGTAAGGAGCTCAGCCCAGCAGAGAGCACTTCCTGCTGCCTGCGCCTCTTCCCCCTCTGTTTGCCCCGGGGGTTATTTTTATATGATGATAAATGGAAACAATCTCTTTCCTTAATCCAAAAAGCATTATGTGCTTTTAATCTGGGCTGCCGCAGCCTCCTCGCTTTGAAGTCCTTTTCCCCTCTGCCTGCTCCCACCTGGGAGCCCGTGGCCGCCCACCCGTGTGGGATAACAGGATTTCTGTGCCAGTGCTCAGGCTCCAGTCCCCATCCTGCAGCCAGGATCTGGGGAGATGAGCTCTCCCCTCTCCCTCCCTGCTGTCACACCCAGAGCGCTCCCACCTGATGGCCCAGTGCCTGTAGCAGCACCAAAATCCTGATTTGTTTGGGGTTTTGCTCTCCTGGGATGGGCACTGCCAGGGCTGGAGCTCTCCCGAGGATTTTGTGCTGTGAGCTGTACGAGGGTGGGGGAGCACGGGAACAGGTCATAGAAAGGAGGACAGGGCTGGATGAGTCTGCCCTCACAAGCCCCAGTTCAGGGATTTTTGTTACAAAATCAGGAGTCAGCCCCTCTGGGCTTTGCCTTTGCGCAGCTGACGGGGAGTGAAGGGTGGGAGGATGCTGACACCATCCCTGGATGTCGTATGAAAAGATGGGAGAGGATGCCTGGTCCTGCTGGGCAAGAGAATTAGTGATAAAGGAATGTCCTGGCAGCCAGGGCAGGGCATCTCTATCCACTCCAAACACGGATATTTGCCTGGGTGCTCTCCCCTTTTCCAGCCTCTGCTGAACTCGGAAACAAAAACTCCTTGATTTCCTGCCTAAGGTTTTATTGTGGACCCCTCTGACCCCATTGTTCCTGCGTCTCTTCCACCATTTGATTGACACATGTCAGTCACTGCGGTGATGAAGCTGCTGAGCCCCCAGTGCTGGTTGTACCTGGGGTGGTGAATAAAGGTTTTTTCACAATAAGGGGATGTTGCAGTCCTGGTCCCTCCCTTGGGCAGGTGAAGGTGCTACATGTCCCCAAAATGCTGGATTTCAGTGCGTGTGGAGCTGTTGGATGTGGGGCACCACGCCCCTGCCCCAGCAGCGGGTGTCGTTTGCCAAGAGTGGAGTTTCTCCTGGCTGTGGCTTCAGCAGAACTGCCAGGGGGCCCAGCAGGCTGACAGGTGTTTCCTTAGGGCTGTTCACAGGTGGTTTTCCACATAACTCTGAGAAACAGTTCCCCCAGGAGATTGACAGCCTCTCCTCTCTCTCCGAACAGGAGCAGTACCATTTCTGCTACGACATAGCACTGGAATACCTGGAGTCCCTGGAGACCAGATAGCACCTGGCCATGAGAGGGGCAGCAAGGGCTTGTGCAGGGGCCGTGCCAGCCGCGCTTCCCAGCTGGGCGCTGCGTCCCTGCTCGGGGTGGGGAGGGAAACAGCAAAGGACCCACCAGGAAACGTCGGATCCAGCAAACGAAAGGACATGGAGATGTGTTGGCCACTCTCCGTCTTCATCCTCCGCTCTCCATCTTTCCTCCCTGCCCTGGGCGTGTCTGAGTGGGTGAATCCCACAGCTCATCCGGTTCCTTGGAATCACAGCCTGGGGTTGGTGTGTGTGGGATGCGGCCCTGCGGTGCTGCTGGGTCTCTGGAGCTGCTGGAGAGGAGGCCAGGGAGGGGAGGAAGAGGAGGCCAGAAGGAGCTGAGGCTGTTTCCCATCAGAGAAGGATGGACACTGGGAGATGTTGCTCTTCTGTGTGCGGAATTGAAGCTGCTCCTCGACGAGCCCGGAGGCTGCTGGAGGTTTTCCCTTGGTGGGACTCGCTCTGAGCTGGAGCACAGATCCCCCAGGAGCTCCTGAGTTTCTGCCTGTTGGCACCATGAGTTTGATCCTGTTTCGGTTCTGTGAGTCCGACCCTCTGTGTATCCAGCCCTGGCCAGACAGGGATGAGGGATGGGGTCACTGGCCATGCACTGTCCCTCTGCAGGGACTGACCTGGACCCTCCACCCTTGCAGAGGGTTGGAGGGGATGGTTCCTCAGCATCTCCACACCTTCCTCTCCAGCTGTAGCAGTGAATTCCTCCTGATGTCCCACAGGCACTGGCCCATGGGTCTGGTTTTAACCCTTCCCTTGTGCGTCACTGCATTTGAAGCAAAATCCTCAAAATTCGTATCCATCCCAAATACTTCTGGATGTCACCCCTGGGCAGTTACCCATTGATGCTCTTGGCTTCTGCTGGGGCAGGAGGGTCGATTTTGGGGTGGTGTTGGGTTGGGCTGAGCTGTGCCAAAGCTGTGGCCGTGTGTTGGGGCTGGGCAGGGGGAGGGCCCCACACTCCTGTGCCATCGGGGCTGGTGGCTGAAGGTGCCTGATGCTTTTTAGCTCCATCCTGCTGCAGGTGGGTATGAAATGGCACTTCTTCCATCTGATGGTGTGGTAATTACAGGGATTCTGCTCTCAGCCTGGTTGCAATAAAATAAATGGCCTTGGGAAGGTGCAGCCAGAGGGATCCAGGTCTGGGAACGGAGGGGAGGTTGGTTCTGTCCTGAGGGCCAGGCAGAACCCTTCACCATCACTTTTGGGGGAGATGGAGCAGAGCAGATGAGAAACTCTTCTCCAGATGCTGGAGGTTGCATGTGGGCAGCCCTGTTCTTCATCCATCTGCCATCCTTCATCCCCCATCCGTGTTCCCCCCATCGTCCAGCCACGCCTCCCCAGGGCAGGGGCAGCTTCCCCGCCCTGCCTGCCTGGGGCTGCCAGTCCATTGCCAGGGAATTCTCCCCAGGGAATCACGGAGGCTGCACAGCTGAAAGGGCTGGAGGAGCAAACCCAGGAGCTGCTTCCATGCACCTTCCAAGGGTGAAAGAGAGCAGGAAGAGCCATCCCTGCCCTCTGTGCCCTTGGACAATGTGCCACCACTGTGGTGATGGGCATTTCAGCACCACCCCTGACCCTTGGTTCCACCACCTCGTCCCTGAGGAATTCACAGTGTGACAATAACTTATTCCAAGGGCTATATGACATCATTCCTTCCTTCTTCCCATCCCTGCTGTCTCACGTGCTGTGTGCCCATTCTGTTTTGTCACCAAAAGGTCTTTTTTACCCCCAAATGGTCCAGTAACACCAGTACCTGGTAAAACCAGTACCTGGCTACCCCAGAACCCACACTGGGATAAATTAGTGTCCTTTTCCCAGTCCCCATCTCTCCATAGACCTGCCTGTGCTGTCCTGGGGAAGGTGCTGTATGCTGGGTGCAGAAATGGTGTGGTTTTGTATAAAACAGCTGAGCTGAGCCTCTGACATCCCTGGGAATGGGATGGGATGCTCTGGGGGCTGTTCAGCCTTGGAGCTGGAGGGATGCTGCTGCCTGGGCCACGCACATCCTCCCCGTGCTCCAGAGGGAGGGAGCATCCCACAGGGCTCTGCAGGTAAAGTATTGCCAGAAAGAGGAAAAGGAGGGGAGTTGAAACCCCAGTTCGTCCTACAGAGACTGGAGGAGTTGTATATATGTTTTAAAATCAAGATTTTTTCCTTTTTATTTTGATACCTCCTTGCTGGGTGTCTCTGGGTTTTTAGGGCATCTCTGGTGAAGGGCAGATTTTGAAATCCAAGTGCTATAAAACCCAACCCATCTCCAACTCCTACTGCCATGCTCCTCTGACACGAGGCAAGGACATCCTGTACATAGGAATATATATAGAAATCTATATATAAAAATATAAATACTGTTCTTAAGATGGATAATGTTTATTGGTATTACAGATTGGAGTGGTGCTTTTTTTTTTTAATAAAAACAAAACAAAAAAAAAGGAAAAAATAAAAACCCAAGAAAAACACCAAATTGGAACAATTTTGTCTATATGCAGTCAAAGTGATCCTAAAAGCTGGCAGCATCCCAGAGCTGGTGCCAGAGGAACTTGGGACCATGAGGCAGGATGGAGCAGTGGGACCGAGGGAGGGACATGCCTGATGTGGATTGTACCACACATCCAGCTGTTGTTAATGGTTTTAAATTTTTTTTTGTTATTATATTATTATTTTTGGCTTTCTTTTAAGAAAATCGGTTGCATAAATAAATGTTCCAAATTTGTGATGGCCTCTGGAGTTCTTTCCTGGCTCTGAGCTGGGAGCTGTGATGTGGGGAGCCCTGAGGTGCAGAAAAAGCCTCTCTCAGCCCTATCTTTAAAGGGTATTTTTGGGAATAGGTTTGCAGGGCCAGGTTCTTACAAAGCCCTCGTGGCACAGAGGAGATGGGGCTGCCTTGTGCTTCCAGAGCTTTGCTCTTGGTGCCCTCCTGGAGATCTTGGACTGGGCAGGGCTTACCAGGCCCTGGCTGCCCACGGCTTCTGATGGAAGAGGTGGTGTGGAGGAAAAAGCACCGGGGCATTTCCCAGCTGGAAAATGAAATCCTGTTGTAAGAAGAGCCTTCAGGAAAAGCTCCTGCATTGTCTTCAGTGATTTATTTATTATGAAGCAGCCTTCAGTTAAATGTGTTGTGATATGAAACACTTCCAGTAACACTTGAGTCTTAATTTAATGGAGACCAAGGAAAAAAATCTAATTGACTTGTCAGGATTGTTTTTCATCTTTAATTAAGGCTCGTGAAGGACGCATTAATTACACTTTATTGATAAATAATAAAAATAGGGCTCATGCAAATTAAAACCAAGTCCTGTCCTTGGGAAGGGCTCCGGGTGTGCGGGTTCAGCCCTGGCAGGGCTGTCCCTGGGGCTGAGCTGTGTCCCCAGGGCTGTCCCTGGGGCTGAGCTGTGTCCCCAGGGCTGTCCCTGGGGCTGAGCTGTGTCCCAGGGCTGTCCCTGGGGCTGAGCTGTGTCCCCAGGGCTGTCCCTGGGCTGAGCTGTGTCCCCAGGGCTGTCCCTGGGGCTGAGCTGTGTCCCCAGGGCTGTCCCTGGGGCTGAGCTGTGTCCCAGGGCTGTCCCTGGGGCTGAGCTGTGTCCCCAGGGCTGTCCCTGGGGCTGAGCTGTGTCCCCAGGGCTGTCCCTGGGGCTGAGCTGTGTCCCCAGGGCTGTGGGCTCAGACTGGTCTGAAGAGAGAGACAGCAGCTGTTCTCAGCAGAAACCAAATTGTGGCTGGCTAAGGTAAAAAAGGGAGAAGCTCTGTGGGGACAAGGGTGGTGGCCACTGGGTTTGGTGCTTCTCAGAGGCCCTGGGGGCTCAGAGGTGTGGGTGGCACCAGTGTCCTTCCTTACTTCATTCCTGCAACTTCTGGAAGAGGCATGGACAGCCCAGAGAGCCAATAGGGCTTCAGCCAGGACAGGAACAGAAGTTCAGGTGCTCATCCTGTGGAGATGTCCTTGTGTCCCACCTCGGATTCATCAGCGTGTCCTGGTGAGTAACCTGTTGGGAGTAGCTGGGGATGGGTTGGGATGGGATGGGATGGGATGGGATGGGATGGGATGGGATACAAACCCTCTTTCCCTGTTTTGCAGAGCCAGGAGAGCTTGGCATGGGCATGGCTTGAGGCACTCAGGTCCTGCTGCTGCTCTGCCAGGCCTGGACAGATCAGAGCCGTTTAAAGGAAGCAATTTGCATGTCAATAACCAATCCAAATACGTGTCCAGTGCCCAACTCTTGGCTCTTGGGAATTGCTTGCCAGCTCAACGCCTCTTTTGTGCTGTTATCTGCAGCACACACGCCTGGTAGAGCTGGTAATAATTTCCCTAAGCCAATGTCATGGTATTGTTGGAGGTGACCTGGATATTCTCATTCCATCCCCAGGCTCGTTCCCTAACCCTGGCTGACAGACAGCACTGGAAGTGTTGGGGAGTTCAGCTCCAGCCTGGGGCAGCTGCTACAGAGGTGGCAGGTGGGGCCCCCTGTCCCACCCCTCTCCACCTGCCCAGAGGGGCTGGTGTTCCCAGTGGGTGCTCAGCTTTGTCCTCACCGTGGCCATCCTGCCCCTGGAGAGCCCACAGCCCCAAACCCTCTGCAGGACCTGGGGAGTGTGCCCAGATCTCACCAGGTAAGGAGAGCCATGGCCAAGGTTGTCAAAGGAATGCTGGGCAGGGATTCCTCTTCCTCTCTTCCTTCAGGAGAAACCAGACCCTTCCCAGGGTGGGGCTCCCACTTGGAGCCCCCATCCCTCCCAGCAGCTCATGGCATTTCAACCCTCTGAAGTTCGGGCTTGTTCCTTTTGATGCGGCATTTTGGAAGCTGCCTCGGGCCAAGGGGCCGGGCAGAGGCGGGGCTGAGGGAGGCTGTGTCAAACCCTCCTGATTAACCCTGGCAGATTAATTCATTAAAACAAAACCAAATTCAATTAATTCAGCGGCCCGTTTATCACCTGGCACGTCCCTGCAAGGCCAAGAGCTGCTGTGGCTCAGGCTGGGCTCATCCTCATCCCCCTCTGATCGCTGCCCACGCCTGCCTGCGGGGCTGGAACGGGACAAACCCATCCCGCTCCCGGCCCCGGGGCTGGGCCACGAGCCCATCCCTCCTGGCTGGGCTTGATTTTCGGGCACAAGTGTGGGGTGACCCTGTTCCCATGGACAGCCCGGGGCTCTCAACCCACGGTGGGCACAGGGAGCAGGGGCTGAAGAGCCCCATCCAGGGATGTGCCCACCTGCCCAGGCCATGAGCTGGTGGCACAGACACTGCGAGCTCCAGAGACTTCCCACCTCTCCAGTGCTCCAGGTCCTGTAGGAGAATTTGTTTAAGCAGCCTTAACTGGGCTCTAATCTCCATGCTGCTCATGTCACCTCTAAATGTTCCATCCAAAGGCTCAATGGGAAGAATTTGTATTTTGAAATAAATATTTCCTCACGGTGTGCAAAATATCTAATCATGTATTTATCCTTAAGTACTTCCAAAAGTCAACATAATTATTCCAGTCCCATTAAGTTCAATTTGCAGTAAATTATGCATTTAGCTTTAAGTTGAGGTTGTTGGTTAGAGTCAAGATAAAGCTCTTGCTATTTATAAAGCAGTATTTCAGCACAGATACAAAACACAAATGCTTGGACAAGAAAATCCTGCTCCGGAAGTTTGGGGAGAATTTCAAATAGGGAGGTTAACAAAAATATCTGTAGAGCGTCTAATCACAGATATGTGAGCACACTCAGTCAACTAAAATGAACTCCCAAACAGCTCCTGGCAAAACAATTTTCCTCTGGCTAAAAAATTTGATTTTTTTTTTTTTTTCAGGACATGTTTTGGAAAAACAACTTAATCATTTAAATTTCCTCTTAAGTGTCACGTCTTTGAGGTTCACAGGACAGGGAAGGTGTTCCCAGGGGAGGAGGTGGAACAGCTTTCACCTGTGATTTACCTGTGGTCTCAGGTGTCTCTGCAGATAACAGCAGCAGGGAATTGTCTCCCCGTTCCTGAGCAGCCCGGGGCCCTTGGGATCCGTGGGGATCTCTGGCGGGGGCTCAGTCAGCCCTTCCACGTTACAGCTCTGCACCCAGGTCTGCACGTGCCAGGCCCTCTGCATTTCAGCGTCAGTGGCCAAGTGACAATTTTTTTACAGTCCCAGGAGGTGCAGAGAGTGATGGGAGGACTTTCAGTCCCAGAGGACCTGTGTTGCTGGAGCCAGTGGACTGAGACAGGCCCCTTGGAGTTTCTTGGTGTCTCTGACCCGCTGGTGGGCTGAAGGATGTTCCTTCAGGTGAGGCAAGAGCGGAGTCTGCCAGCGGTTCGTTGTGCACGCTCAGGAGAAGATCCCTCAGTGCTTCACCTCTCCCTTCCTAAACCCAGCCTGACTTTATCTGAGCCGCAGTGCTTGGGCTGCTCCCTCTGTGGCACCCTGGGGAAGGGCTGGGGGCAGCCCCTGTGCCGGGCAGAACATCTCCCAGCACTCCTGTCACCCTGGGGGCGATGACGCTGCCCTGCCCTGCCCTGCCCGGCTCTGCCAGAGCTCCTGGGCAGGGGCAGCGCGGTGCCAGGGCTCGCTCAGCCCGCCGGGGCTGCTGCTGCCCGCGCAGGGGGCTCAGCTGGGCGCTGCAGCTGCCGGAGCTCTCGAGAGGAGGCAGCGAGCCTGGCTCGGACGTGGCTGCCCGTCCCCCGGGCACAGTGGCCGCGGCGGTGCCAGGGGCTGGCAGAGCCTCTGTCTGCGGCTGGCCCGGCGCACACACCGCGGGTGCTGCCCGCTGGCCCAGCGCTCGCCGTTCGGGGTGGGTGCTGCTCAACACAGCCACAAAAAGGGAGCACAGCCACAAAAAGGGAGCACAGCCACAAAAAGGGAGCACAGCCACAGAAAGGGAGCACAGCCACAGAAAGGGAGCACAGCCACAAAAAGGGAGCACAGCCACAAAAAGGGAGCACAGCCACAAAAAGGGAGCACAGCCACAGAAAGGGAGCACAGCCACAAAAAGGGAGCACAGCCACAAAAAGGGAGCACAGCCACAGAAAGGGAGCACAGCCACAAAAAGGGAGCACAGCCACAAAAAGGGAGCACAGCCACAAAAAGGGAGCACAGCCACAAAAAGGGAGCACAGCCACAAAAAGGGAGCACAGCCACAAAAAGGGAGCACGGAGCTGCTCGTCTCTCCCTGCTTCGCGCGACGCTTAAGGAGGTTTCAAGAGGGACTGGCTGACTCGGCGTCTCCAGGATTTTTGTTCTTACAAAATTAGATCCATTAGGAATGTCTGGCTGGGAGCTCGGTCCCATAGCCTGATTTCTTCCCTCAGGATTTGCACCAAGAAGTGTCTAGGTCACGGCAGGGAGGCTGGATGGCTGTGGGAAGGGCTGGGATGGGGAAGGCTGTCCCTGAGGATGTGCTGGTGGCTCTGCAGACCCCTGGGAATTCACCGGTTCTGGCAATGGGGGCTTTTGGGGTGGGATTCAGAAAATTTTTTTCCTCCTAGGAAGGATTAGAAAGTGTAAGAGCTTTCCTGTGTAAGCCTGGACTGACATCCTGCCGTGCATCCACCCCAGCTTCCCTGGATCTCCCTTCTACCTCCCCTGCAGCTCACTCTGTGGAGGTGGAAGAGCACCAGGGAGTCAGGCAGGAGCCTCCTCTGAAACAGGGACTTAAGCACTGAAATGTAGAAACTTTTCCAGAATCATTTCACAGCAAATTTCACACCTTGATTTGGTTTGGGTTTGGTTTGTACTTTTTTTTCCTTCTTTTTTTATTTTATTTTAATTTTTTTTTAAAGGAGGACATATTTTACCCTGTCAGAATTTTCTCCTGACTTGCCACTAGAGACCAAACCCTTCTGGGCATCTCTCCAAGCACCCTTCCTGAGCCAGCCCCTGGGTCCTGTCCCCACAGCTGTCATGGGGATCTCCCCCCCAAGCCCCAGAGGTGCTGCCTGAGCCTGGTAATCCATGGGCTGCCCCTGCCAGAACAAACAGGGACTCTGGGAATGTGCTCGTGCAGGAGAGCAGGGCCATGGTCCCTTCCAGGGATGGGGCTTAGTGGTGGATTTGGCAGTGCCAGGTTCAGGGTTGGACTTGATGATCTTAGAATCCTAAATCATGGAATGGTTTGGGTTGGAAGGGACTTAAACCCCACCCAGTGCCACCCCTGCCATGGCAGGGACACCTCCCACTGTCCCAGGTGCTCCCAGCCCCAGTGTCCAGCCTGGCCTTGGGCACTGCCAGGGATCCAGGGGCAGCCCCAGCTGCTCTGGGCACCCTGTGCCACCTTTTCTTACAGGGCTTTTCCAGCCTGAATGGCTCTGTGGTTCCACGGCTGTGATCCCCAGCTCCCAGGCCTGTTGGCAGGCACAGCCCAGCCCCAGCCCCAAGGTGCTGCAGGAGCCAGGCCCAGGAGGAGGCTGGGGAAGCCGAGAGCAAATGCTGGATCCAAGGCCATGAAACATCCAGGAGCTCCTCAGCGAGGGGTCGCAGGTGATCTCCAGACCGGGCAGTGCCAAGGTATGAACTTCCCATCAAATCGTGTTCCCCATTTTGCTTTCTCTTTCCTGGGAGCTCTCAGAGGCATTAAGGGAAGCAGGAGATGTTTGCAAGGTTAAGAGACTCGGTGTCTCAACTCACCAGAAGGTTTGCAGTAATTTACAGCTGCAGGCAGCCAGTGCTCTTCATGGGGGGAAGGGAAATGCAATTTAAGAGAACACAAATAAATAAGAAGCCGCAGCAGCCAACACTCTCTGATTTAATCCCAGCCCACGAGAAAGATTTATTCTGTTATCTGACAGTTTGATCACTCCAGGAATCCCATAGGTCAACCCATATCTACTGTTATTATCTCTGGGTCGTTTCCACCAAGATGCACAGGGAAGATTTGTTAAAGAAATGAACCGAGAAGGGCATTGATAGGAGTGTAATGGATGGACCCCCAGAGACCCTTGTCCTGGAGGGGACTCCAGCGATGCTGTTCCATGGCCTGCGTGGGCTGTGGGTGGATGGACCCCCCGGGTTCCCTCAGGACTGCAGAGCTGGCCATCCCAGCTGGCCATTCCAGTCAGCACTGCAGAGCTGGCCATCCCAGCTGGCCATTCCAGTCAGGACTGCAGAGCTGGCCATCCCAGCTGGTCATTCCAGTCAGGGCTGCAGAGCTGGCCATCCCAGCTGGTCATTCCAGTCAGCACTGCAGAGCTGGCCATCCCAGCTGGCCATTCCAGTCAGCACTGCAGAGCTGGCCATCCCAGCTGGTCATTCCAGTCAGGACTGCAGAGCTGGCCATCCCAGCTGGTCATTCCAGTCAGGGCTGCAGAGCTGGCCATCCCAGCTGGTCATTCCAGTCAGCACTGCAGAGCTGGCCATCCCAGCTGGTCATTCCAGTCAGGGCTGCAGAGCTGGCCATCCCAGCTGGTCACCTTGGAGGCTGCTGTGTGGAGCTGCTCTGGAAGGAGCTGGAGGACCTTTCCACTGGGAAAAGCCTTGTGGGACACCAGTATCAAGGGCCTGCAATTCCTGGGAGCCATGCAGGTGCTGGCAAGAGGGTTTGCTGCTCTCGATGCCAGAAAAGGGTCAGTGGGAAGGATCCCTTTAAAACCCCAAGGAATCAAATGTGCAGGCTGGAAGCTCGTGGGGCACCTGCCCCCAGATTCCCACCCTGTGGCTCTCCGTTTCACCCCTCCCAAACCCCATCCCCTTCTTCCATATGTGTCTGGGAAGAGCCACCAAAAACACCCTCTGTGGCACTTCTTTGGGTTATTTTCTGCAAATTACCCCTTCCTCAACCCTTCCCCACTTCTTCCCTCACTAATAATTTCCCACTGCAGAGTGAGCCTTTTGCTGTCGGAGCTGCCTGGGAATGGCACCAAGGAGCCACGGGAAGCTCTCCCACGCAGTCAGGCACGTAGCCACAGAGACATATGCAGGGGGAAGTGCAGCCTGTTCCAACAAACAGCCGGAGTGCAGAGACACAAACACACACAAATAAACAGGTTCACACCCCCCAGTGCACCTGAAACGCGTCCACACAGGCAGATGCTCTAGTGGGCCTGGCTGGAGTCGCTCAGAGTCACAAAAGTGCAGGGGGAAGTACAGAATTCCCCCTTCTCTGCTCCCACAGCAAGAGAAAATGCAAGGCTGGGACACAAATACCTTGAATTCCCCGCATTGGCTGCCCTGGTGCCAGACCATTTGGCAAAGGTCCCTCTTGGTTTGAGTTTCTCCAGCTGAAATCAAATATTGCCAAGCTCCAGAAGCTGAGGTTGTTTGCAAACCTGTCCTTGCCCAATTTCATGCCTTTCACAGGCTTTTTCATTTGGAGAAAGGCTGGCTAAAGGCTGCACAAGGGTGGGCAGGAAACTGCTGCCCCAGGAGAGGGTGTGGGATGGGTAGATGGAAGCCTAATTAGTGGCGTTGCATTAATTGAGCACAGGAAGGGGTTGGAGATTGAATTTTCAGTGGGAAAATGTTGTTTTCCTTTTGATCCAAGGTTTCTCCAGCATGAACTAAATAAGTGCTGATAGCCTGGCTGGGCTCTGTGCACCGTGCCGAGAGGGGAAGGTGTTTGACTTGGCTCCAAAATGAGAGATTTTGCATGGAGAAGCCAGCCAGGGTCTTTCCCCTGGGATGGTACCCAGGCGTGGGAGCAGAGGGGTTGGACACTGCCCACCTGGGAGCTGGGCTTTGCTTCAGCTGTGAGTGCTGTGGGACCCCAAAATGTCAGCGTTTCATAGGGAAAAGAGAAAAAATTCTGAATGTGCCTGCGAAGGAAGGAGCAAAGCTCAGAAAAGATCAGGCCGGTGCTTTTAATTTTTATTTTTTTCATTCTGTAATTCGAAACGTTTCCCCCTCAGGAGCTCACAGAGCTCTGCGTTGACACTGGCTCTTTGGGCAAGCAGGAGGTTTGTGTCAGACCTCAAAGCATCTTTTAATAAAAATAAAAAGTAGCATCAAAAGAGGAACAACCTGTGAGTGTTGAAACCTGATGTTTCCTGGTCCTCCCCCCACCTCACAAACCCAAACAGGTTTTGCAGAGTTTGGAGTGCATTTCCAAGGGAGCTCTGGGGGCTGACCGTGTGCACGGATCCTTCCTGAGCCAGGCATTTCCCACCCGTGCCAGGGCTGGGCTGCTCAGCGAGGTGCTGGGGCCACCATCCCGGGGGGAGTTACCACAGCTGCAGCTGCAGAAATTGAGATTTGTTATTTGAGAGGTTGGGTTGGCACTGCTGGGTAATGGTTGGACTTGATGGCATTAAAGATCTTTTCTAGACTAAATCCTTCTGTGCTCCTCCCCCTGGGCTGGACCAGCCGTGCCGGCTCTGCCTCACCCCCTGTTTGTTTGCACCCAGAGGCGCTGGCTGTGCCAGGCTCTGCTGCAGCTGCCCTGGCTCTGGCTCTGGCTGTGGCTGTGCCAGGCTCTGCTGCAGCTGCCCTGGCTCTGGCTGTTCCTGGCTCTGGCTGTGCCAGGCTCTGCTGCAGCTGCCCTGGCTCTAGCTCTGGCTGTGCCTGTGGCTCTGGCTGTGCCAGGCTCTGCTGCAGCTGCCCTGGCTCTGGCTCTGGCTCTGGCTGTGCCAGGCTCTGCTGCAGCTGCCCTGGCTCTGGCTCTGGCTCTGGCTCTGGCTCTGGCTCTGGCTCTGGCTCTGGCTCTGCCTGTGGCTCTGGCTCTGGCTCTGGCTCTGGCTGTGGCTCTGGCTCTGGCTCTGCCTGTGGCTCTGGCTCTGGCTCTGGCTCTGGCTGTGGCTCTGGCTCTGGCTCTGCCTGTGGCTCTGGCTGTGGCTCTGCCTGTGGCTCTGGCTGTGCCTGTGGCTCTGGGCGTGCCAGGCTCTGCTCTGGCTCTGGCTGTGCCTGTGGCTCTGACTGTTCCTGGCTCTGGCTCTGGCTCTGGCTGTGGCTGTGCCTGTGGCTCTGGGCGTGCCAGGCTCTGCTCTGGCTGTGCTTGTGGCTCTGGCTGTGGCTGTGGCTCTGGCCCTGGCTCTGGCTGTGGCTCTGGCTCTGGCTCTGGCTGTGCCTGTGGCTCTGACTGTTCCTGGCTCTGGCTGTGCCTGTGGCTCTGACTGTTCCTGGCTCTGGCTCTGGCTCTGGCTGAGCTCTCGGGGCCCTGGCCAGGAGCTGGCAGCAGTGCTGGGAGGCCACAAACGGCAGCACTGACCTGCAGCTCTTTCTCTTCTCTTATCATCTGCTCCTTGCAGGTGATGGAGGCGGCCACGGCAGAGCCTCTGCGAGGCCAGGCACGGGCTGGAGCTTCAGGGACAGCCTGCAGGGCAGGAAAAGCTCCTGTGGTCCAGCCAGAGCCAGGCAGAGCTCGGAGAGGAGGAGGCTCCGAGGGCTGTGCTCAGGGCAGCGGGAGGGACGCTCTGCTTCAGCTGAGCTGAGTTTCTCCATCTAATTTCCCCTCTTGATGTTTCCCTCCTCGCCTCTCAGGCTCTCTGTGGGGCACCTTGCTGCCTGTAAGCTGCACTTCTCGCAGTCCTGAGGCAGCAAAAGGAAGAGGACTGACTGCCCGAAGTTCTGGGCAAACATCGGCAGCGTTCAGCTTTCCCGGTGCCTGGAGCTGGCTGAGCCTGCTCGCTGCTCCCAGCCCGCACCTGCCAAGGGATGCCACCCCGTGCCACAAAGTCTGGGGGCCCCAAGCCCTGCTCAGGTGTTCCCAGACCCTCGGGATAAAGGGCAGGTGTCAGCTCAGGAGCAAAATCTGTCTGGAGCGTGGGACTGTGGTTTGGCTCTTTCCTCGGGGCTGTGTCCCAGCTCCCAAGGCAGCACCTGGTGAATGAAGGGACAGTTTTGGGCTGTGCCAGCAGCAGGGAAGCAGCCCCGGTGCTCACCCAGAGCTAGGACTTGGTGCCCAGCACTTCATGAGAGTCCAAGGAATTAAATTCTTTCCAAAAACTGTGTTCAAGGCTCGGGCTGTTCCCATGTGAGAACGTTCTGCTGGTGCCAAGGATCAGCTTGGCAGGGATGTACCTGTGTGCCCTGCCCAGGGTGGGCAGGACCAGCTCCCTCCAGGTCAGGCTCTGTCCCGCTGCACTCGGTGCTGCTCTGGCCAGGAAACGTCTCCAGTTCCACTTCCAAGCGCTGTCCTGGGGCTTTTACAGAGGCAGCCGTGTCTAGAGGATGACCTGGACAGTGGAAAACCCAATCCCTCAGACTTCTTTGGCCCTTCCACGCCACTTATGCCAGCAATGCCCACATCCACATGCCCAGCAGGAGCAGGAGCAGGAGCAGGGCTGTGTGTGCTGGCATCGGAACTGAGGCTCAGGGGGGATGACAGAAGGGCTTAATGAGGGTTTGAAAGAAACATCTTGTAAACTTTGGAGCAAAGGAGCTGCAGTTTGATTTGAACATGTTTGCTTGGCAGGGGCTGCCTGGGCCCCTGCTGCTGCTGCTGCTTTTACTGGTGCTAATTAGGCAGATTTCCATCCTGCCAGTCACAGGCAAGTGGCTCCTCTGGCGAGTCCCAGCAGGGCCAGCATCCCCCTGCTAGTGCTGGAGGGGTCACTGTGTCCCCTGCCAGTCCTGGCTGGAGATGGCTCACGGCCTGGGCACAGCTCAGATGGCAGCTGGGCCTCCTGGGACGGTGACACAGCACTCCTGGCCGGGTGCCTGCCAGGGCAAGGCACTGAGGGTGCTGAAGGATGATGCTGCCAAACCCCTGGGACCACCCCCCAGGCAGCCAGAGGACCCTGCCTTGCCCAGAGCCCCCCGAGGCTTTGGCAGTGATGTGGTGGCCCAGAACAGGAGCACCTAAAGACCTTTACAGGCTCGGGACTAATCCCACTCGCACTGGACTCATCCCACAGGCACTTTCCCTTCCACTGCCACCATCTGCTTCTTCTAAAGCTTGATAAGTATTTCCTCTCCTCCTCCTTTTAGGCAAAACCCTGCAATAACCCAAACGTCTCCAATAACACCTCCTCTCACCCCAAAAGCACTTCTCACTTTCTTTGTTCCTGGCACAGCTCCACTCCCAGGGTGGCTGTCTGGGGACAAGCAGGGACCGTGGAGGGAAGTGGCGCTGCCCTTGCCTGTGCCACACCTGTCCCAAAGCTCCTGTGGCTCTTCCAGGCTGTTTCCCTGGTGTCTCCACACCAGCTGTGCACAGGAGATTCCTCGCCGGGTAATCCATCTCCTTGCTTTAATTTTTGTGGGGAGACAGGTCCCTCTTAATCGATTAGGGTGTCATTAAAAGGGAAAATGTTTGTTTCTAGGGCCTCACTGGCCTTTCTGAACTACATAACAATGTAATCAGCAGCTGCCTTGGGGTTTTAACCCTTTTTTTGATGCACAGCTCAGAATTATCCACAGAAGTGGCAGCAGATCTACAGGGAAGGGCCTGATAAAGAAATTGGATAGGAATAGGCCAAATTTGGTGTCTGTGTAGCTGTTGTGGATGTGCTGCTGCTGCTGCTGTGATGGAGCAGCTGAGGGTCTCACAAGATGCTTTGGGATCTGCAGGCAAAATGTTGGTACTGAAGCCAAGATTCCTCGTGCCCAAAGCCTAGAGATGGCATGGCCTCCCCGGTTTGGGTTCCACCTTCTCTGAGATGCCCAGGCTTCATCCAGGCTGGAAATAGCCCAGCCCACACTGGCAGATGGGATTTGGAGAGGCTCCATCCAAGCAGCCCCTGCCAGAGCCCTGTGCACACACGGGGACAGGCCTGGGGACACATCCCAGCCCTGGATCCCTGGGGACTGTCATCACTGCCCCCATTTGTCACCCTGGCACGCTGTGGGCAGCAGCAGGGCTGCCTCAGGGCTTTGTTCCCATGGGCATGGCAAACTCCAGAAACACAGGTGTCATCCCAGGGATGCTCTATTCCCACACTGCCTGATGCTCCTGCAGGCACGGCGCTCTGCTGTGGTGCTTTTCTTGTCTCTTGAGACCACAGGCTCTGCAGAGCTCCCTGTGTGGTGCGAAGGGAGCACTCAGCCACGGGGACCTGCTGCAGGAGCCAAGTCCTGACAGTGTCTGAGGGGCTGGCTGGCTGAAGCACCCCCTGTTTACATCTGTACAGGCACAGCAATCCCCCCAGAGACCCCAGAAAGGGGCTTGGTGCAGGTTGTGCACCTCTAGTGTGAGTTAAACTGGAACTGGAGAGCTGCAAGTCTGGCTCTGCTGGAATGACTGGGCAAGGTCTGGAGTCCAGGTTTGACAGCCAGGCACAGAACCTGCAGTAAGAGCCACGACCTCGCAGAATCGTTGAGGTTGGAAAATCCCTCTGAGATCGAGTGCACCACTTCCCCCAGCACTGCCAAACCCACCACTGGCCCTGTCCCCAAGCACCACATCCACTTGGCTTTTACAGCCCTCCCAAGTTGATTAACGCAGCAAGTTCTTCCCAGAGCAAAGGTCTCTCCCGCGCAGACTGTTTTGGCAGCCAGAGCGTGTCCATGGGAGCCGGGGGATGGCCCGGGCTGGCCTCGAGGGCAGCGGGACCTGTCCCGTGGTCGCAGTGATGCTCCGGCCGTGGCTCTGCCTTCCCCGGCGCACGGCGCGGCTCTCCCGGGGCGCTGGCAGTTCCTGGAGCTCCACCTATTGTTGCTCAGTCGGATGTGGCTGGGAATCGTGCAAAACGGGCATTTCTGGGGCTCCTCGCACGTGTAAGCAGGAGCGCTGAGTAAATCAGGAGTTCTTTGCTTTCCCCAGTAATGCAGGGAAGATGAATGCTGCAGGAGAGTGACTGCTGGCTTCTGGGGACACCTTTTGCTCCTCAGGCTGAACTCTCAGCTGCAGTCAGTGTTTTTCCAGTCCCAGAGCTGCTTCATTCCCCTCCCGGATCCTGTGCCCGCTCAGCTGTCACATTCGGGGACAATCAGGCTGGGAGCTCCTCCCTGGGCTGCAGAAACACCTTTTACAGCGGGAAGGGTGTCCCAGAGGGAAAACCAAAAAGCCTGAGCCTGCCTGGCCTCGAGGGTTGGTTCCTGCGTGGCCGGGGGGAGCCCCGACCCCGGCACAGAGCTGTGGCCCCATCCCGGGAAGTCTCATCACCTTCCCAGAGGGCAGAACTGCAGGGCAGCTCCTCTGCCTGGCAGCTGCGTCCCCCGAGCACCTCACTCCCCACTGAGAGCATTTAATTACCTTTAATTACCCCTGAGCTGTCGTTAAGTGCTCCCCAATAACACATCCTGATTAGGGAAGGACGAGCATATTCTGCCAGTGCTGCAACACCCTGAACTTTTCTTCCCTGGGTTCAGTTTCCCGGGCTGAATTTGGTGGGTTTGTGTCTGTCTGTCCTGTCAGTCCGTGGTCACTGGGAGCGTCTCTTCAGTGCAGGCACAGCCCCAGCAGCTTGGGGGCTGCTACTCCAGAGGCTGGGGAGGAGATGGAGATGGATTATCCAACATTCTGCAGCAGGCTGGGACAGCTGTCATGGGATCTGTCACTCCTTAGCTCCATCCTGCCCAGACCCCTTCTAGATCCTTCTGCCCTCTCTGTCACTCCTGTGGTTTTTCTCTTTTCTCTCCATACATTGATATAACAGGGTGAAATTAAACTGCATCAGGAAGGAAAAAAAAATTCTTCTGGCAAAATTTGTTAGACCACGGAATAATCTTCCAGGGGAAATGGTGGGAGCTTTATCACTTCATCATTTACACCTGGGCTGGGCAGAAACACTAGGGAAGAAAATTCTGGGGGAAATGCTGTAGGTACAAGAGTGCCTGGGGATAAAAGGGCTCTTGTCCTGGGAGATGTCTGACCACGAGCTGCTCCCTGTGGATCCTGAGACGCCAGGGCATGCTCAGAGGTGGGAAATCCACTTTTAACGAGGGGCTGCTCTGTGATGAGGAGGTGAGATTTCTCATCCCCCCAGGTACCGCAGTGTTTAAAGAAAACCCAGCTGCCTGGCTCTGCCAGCTCACCCGTGGGTTACCCAGCTCAGTATCCAGCCTTTATTTTTATGGAAAACGGACAGTTAGGGATTGAAGGCTGATTTTAGCTGCTGACATTTATTGCTGATATAAAATACGATCTCTCCTCTCCGAGCTGTGCAAACACAGCTCCCGCAGGGCTCCCTGCTGGGTGAAGGGATGGCAGAGGTGGGTTTGGCAGGGCTGGACCCTTTAGTTCTGTGCCGTTGTTAGGGGAGATCAGAGATGAGTTCCTGCTCCCAGAACTACTCCCGTGCTGGCCACTTCCATCCCACAGGAATCCCTCCACGGCTCCTTCCCAGGGGCTGGCACAGGGGCTGCTCCTCATGCAAATGCTTTGGGATTGTCCCAGGTGGACGTGCACAGGCAGGCACAAGCAAACAAGCCCTCGCAGCCCCTCTGCAGAACCTTTCCCTTGGTTTTGTTGGCTCAAGGCAGCACAGGATGGATTCAGACCACCCGAGGAATCTCGGGCTGGACCCCATGGGAAATATGATTATATTGGAAAAAGTTATTGGCTGGGAAGTCTTTCCCAGGGGCTTTGGTGTGATGGCTAAAGGAGGGCAACCATCTCCTTCAGCCTCTCCTTTTGATTTTTTTTGGGTGATTCTGCAGCCCCAAGCAGCCCCATTTCCCTCCAGATTCACTGTGCAGAGGGCAGGGCCTGGGCCTGGGACTGACTCCTCTCTGCTCCTCCCAGAGCGGCTGGAAAGGCAATTGCTGCTCTTGAGTGGAGGAAAGCAGAGAAAATAATCTGAAATATTCCTGTGCCACAAATGTTTTATTTTGAGGAGCAGCAACAACCTGGCAGCCCCAAATGAAATATTGAATTTTAAGAGAGATGCAAACACATACAAATGAAAAATGTCTCTGATCATAAAGAAAGCATTTGCTAAAATTAAAATGGAATGCATTACTGTCCAGGCTGGAGACAGAAATGTCAGCAGAGCTGTGGAAGGGGAGGCTGACTCCTTAAGTGACCAGATGCAGCTATTGTTTTCTTTCCACTAATGCCAGTGGCAATATTAGAGAGGAAAAAAAAAAAAAAAAAAATTGTCTGGCAACAGTTTAGAAGTGAATTAAGTCCAGTCTTTGCAGAAGTCTCCTTAACTTCCACCTCGGCAGGAATGGAGTCTGGAACACGCTCCCACCCACAGGGACAGGGGTGGGCAAAGAGGAATTAATTTTGCCGAGCAGAAATAATGTAGAGAATGCCACAACAATGGTTGAAAGGACAAGTGAGATTGGTCTGGCCCTGGCAGCAATCAATAGGGCCCATTATCCAGCTGAGCTGGCATTCGATGGGAATGGCTCAGGATTGCATTGGGTACATCTGTGTTTCACACCAGCACGCAGAGCCAGGGCTGCACTGACTCAGGGCACTGCGTCTGCAGGGAGCTCCTGGCAGCTTTGTGTTCAGGGCATGTCTCCTGGCTGGTCCTGGAGAGATGGAGGGGCTGGTCCCACTTAGGATGGGGGAGCAAAGGAACAGCTGGGGGAAGCATCAGAGCTTGCAGCACCTCCTTGTCACAGGCGGGGATGACCAGCTCAGGAAGGGCTTTCCCAGCTCAGGAAGGGCTTTCCCAGCTCAGGAAGGGCTTTCCCAGCTTCCCAGGGGCTGGGTGTGGAATAAAGCCCTGGCTGGGCCTCCCCACTGCACTTTCTGTCAGCCATGAGAGAGTTAATTCCCATTTTTCTCCAAGCAAGAAAGAGCACAGAGATTAAAAAAAAAAAATAAAAAAATCTTGGTGATTTCAGTTGATTAAACCAAAACCTACTGGGTCTGCTGCTTTTGGATTTATTTATTTATTTATTTATTTATTTATTTATTTATTTTACATTTTTGTAAATGAGTCTTCCAGGGTCTTCAAGTGCTTCCCATGGGGAGTGACAATCACAATCCACAGCCTTGCCTCTCCCCACGCTGCCTCTCCACAGGAGCTCAAGAAATCTTAACATCCCATCAAAAGCTAATTACATTCTGACACAGCAACTGGAGGCCTTAAGAGCTGGGGCGAGAGCGCAGCTGACATAATGGCTTTCAAATTGCATGGAACACGCAGAATATTTGGCACTGTGAAGTGCCAGTGGTTCAGAGCAGTGGAGGGAGAAAGGAAAAGGGTAATGGGAAAGGAGTTAGAATGGGATTTGTACTGAAACTCACTCCAGGCCATGGGTCCAAGACCTGATCCTGAGCTTTGTCGTTGCTTTCAAACATTGCAGCTCTTCTTTGGAAGGGGAAGAAGTTCCCAGCCTTCTCCTTCCTGGGTCTCGTTCCCTCCATGGCATCAAGGCCCCCGTGCAGCAAAGGGGGGGTGTCTCCTTGCCTTTTTTGAGCCCCCTGAGGTCCCAGTGGACACAGACAATCCTTGTCCCATCTGCAGCCCCAGGAGAGAGGGCAGGGCTGAGGGCAGAGGTGACAGGAGAAGTCTGGGAGCAACTGGGCAAAGGATGTGGCCAGGGCTGGTCACTGCAAAGCTGGGAATGGGAAAGGGCTGGAAGGGACTTCCTGGGAAGTGCTTGTGTGTGGTCATCCCCCCCATGTGCCCTTCCCAGGGCACTGCTGGCTGCTCCTCGGGGCAGGACACTGGTGGGATGAGACGGGAACAGCCCGGAGCTGGAGCTGATGGAAATACTCACCGGGAGAAGAGGAGGGTCCAGGCAGACCTTAGGCCCCTTCCAGCGTCCAAAGTGCTGCAAGAGCTGGAGAGGGATTTTGCAAAAGGGCCTGGAGGGACGGGACAAGGGGGAACGGGCTGTGGGGCAGTGGGGCTCTGGGGCTGCAGTGTCCCCCTCCCCACCCCCATCCTGAAGAAGATGCTCTTTCCCAAATTCCACTGACCAGCTGCCTCCATACCAATGTAATTCTTTCTTAAGATTATTGGCTCTGCTCAGGAGCATGGCAGGAGGGTTGTGGCTGACCAGGCAGCAAATTAGCTGGAATTTCATTATCCAGACATTTATAAGATGCCTATGTGTTTTAGTGAGACACTTTCTTTAACAGAAGATGCCCTCTGTCCACTGACTATTTACACTGCTGGGCTCCCAGGGGCCTCACGTGATGTTTTCCTTTTTGGTGACCTTCATAGAAGAGAGAAGAGTGATCTTCGTTTCCCTTGATTTTTATCATGAGTTTTTTTCCGTTCTGCTTTGCAGTGATTTATTCCTCTGGATTTAAAGCACCACAAGCTTAAAATTCCCTGTGTGCAAATCAGGATTCACTCCCCAGGTGTGGCCAAAA
This sequence comes from Vidua macroura, assembly GCF_024509145.1. Classification (NCBI taxonomy): domain Eukaryota; kingdom Metazoa; phylum Chordata; class Aves; order Passeriformes; family Viduidae; genus Vidua; species Vidua macroura. Next base: position 7,294,716 of record NC_071595.1, on the reverse strand, counting down.
GCTGCTGGGCAGCCCCAGGGAGATGCCAGGGTGGCTCTGTGCCTTTGGTTTGGTGGCCCCAGGACTGCAGGGCAGAGCACGGTGACAGTGGGTAAGTGCCAGCACATGGGTGTGAATTCCAGCCAGGAATGTCATACCCTTCAGCTCCTGGTGCAGAGGCCTTCAGAGATGCTGTCCCATGTCCACAGGTGTGGTGGCACTGCCCCTTTGCCACCTGTCCCTCGTTCCCTCATGGAGTCAGAGCAGTGCCAGGCACAGCAGGGGCTCACCTGCCTTGTCCTGTGGGGAGGGTAGCACGTGGCAGCTTCTGGTGAGGACAGAGGTGCTCTGGGGTGACCTGGATGTTGTCCCTAGGTCTCTGAAGCTCTCAGCCAGCCCGCTGGCCCCTTTTGCAGTTCTCTGTCCTCCTGTGGGGACAGAGACAGTGACAGGGCGACCTGCTGGCTCCTCAGGATGCTGGAGACTGAGCCTCTTTGAGGTTTTTCTTAGCTGAGGAAAACAAAGGCTCATTAAATCCATCTCGGAGTCCGGTGACGCGGGGAGGTGACATCAGTGATGTGACTCACAGAGCCCGGCGGAAGAGCAGCGCCAGGAGGGCAGGTTGTGCTTTGTGCTGCTGGGACGGGCAGGGAGGGGGCACCTGAAGCCTGTGGGGGTGTCTGGGCGTGGGGGCTGTGCCAGGCTGTGCCACTTTCCCCCAGTGCTCTGCTCTCCCCCAGATATCCTGGGAAAAAGCCCGCTGCATGTGCAGGAGCTGCTGGGGGACACCTGGCACTTCCCACCCAGGGCTGGGAGCCCATCTTGACACCGTGGCGTTGGCACTGTCGCTGCAGCAAGCTTGGGTCCATCTCCAGGTGCCCAAAGTTCCCAGCTGTGGTGCCACCCCTCCTCCTGAGCGCAGCAGGGACAACTCTCCAGCTCTGGGTACTGGCAGTGGCTCCTTCCCTCCCCCAGGTGAAATGGCCAGCCCAGGCTGGAGAGAACTCCTGGCAAGGAAGGTCTGTGGATTTACTGCCCTCCTGGCACGGACCAACCCTCAGGCCCTGTGGACAGTGTGATCCAAGCTCTCTGTGCCCCCTGTGCTGCCTGACCCACGGTGGGTCACTTACAGGCCAGAGCCAAATTTCTGCTGGTTTCCCATCACAGAGGCACCGATTTTGCCCGAGCTTGCTTGGGAATAATCAGCTGTCACTAGTGGAGGGCAAAGCCTCCGTGGGGTGACAGGCAGGGACGAGCTGTCCCCCTTCCCATCCTCCCCCTGATGAATTTGCAGAGCAGGATGAGTTGAGCATCTCCATTTCCCAGTGCTCGAGAACTCAGTGAAAGCCTCTCCAGGGGAGATAAGGATGCTCCAGAGCACCACATCAGCTGTGCCAGCTGGCACAGGGCACAGCGAGGCCTGGCTGGGAGCAGTCCTGGCTGTCCCTCCCTGCCGAGCCTCCTCTTGTCCCAGAAGGACCCTCCAGCCCCCAGGAGGACCATGCCCTCGAGGGATGATTCATCCCAGCCCCATTTCACAACAGGATTCATCCCCCTGCTCCCAGCACTCACTTCCTTTTATTTAGAGCTGAGAGGAGCGAGGGTGTTGTGAGGGGAGGAGGAAGAGTGAGGTTTGACTCATGGTCTCTGTCTCAGAGGACGATGTGGGGGAGTCAGGGAAATTTTGTCTAGGTCCTGTCTGATCTCGTTTGCTGTTTTAGGCTCTTTGAAGGACACAATGTCCTCTAGAGCCCAAATCAAAGGATGCTGCAGTGAGGGATTGTGTTTCCTGGGCACTGACTGTGCCAGCACTGCTGCCCCAGGCTCAGGGCAGTGCCCACACTGAGCCCCTCTGCCCTGTCCCCAGAGGTGCCCAGAGCTGGTCCCTGCTTGGTGTTTGCTGAGCAAATAAAATATAAATTATGGCTCAGCCCACTCCTACTTTTCCAGTAGTGTGAACTGCACCCAGTAAAGGGGGAATGGGGGTTTGGCCTTGGGTCAGAAATAATTAGGGTCTGTATTTACTGGTCTCACAAGCTTGGTCACTGGCTCTGCTCTGTGTCACTCTGCTCTGCTGCACCACTCATTGCTTTTAATTACCACCAACAAAAGGAGAGGCTTCAACCAAAACCAAACCCAGAAACACATCCACCTACAGTCCCTTGGGCAGCTGGAGAACCCTTCGATGTCCCTCACGGACATCTGGCTGCCCTGGCTCCCAGTCAGGGGCCACACTGTCAAATCCTTTCTGTCCCCACCATTCCCCAGCACACAGTGGGAGCAGCTGGGCAGAATGGTTTGGGTTGGAAGGGACAAATAAAGGATATTTAGCCCAACTCCTTGCTGTGACAAGGGTCATGTTGGACTAGATCAGCTCGTTGATGGTCCATGGTACAGCCAGGGACTTGAACTAGAGTTTGGATTTTCCCAGACACCAGGCCAGGAGGATGATGGGCAGGAAAAGCTGCTTTGGAACAGAAATGAGACAATCTGGAGCACAGTGAGCCTGAGGCTGCGAAGCCCTGGGCGTGTGCCGGTCTCTGCAGAGGCTCGGGGTGACCCATCCGTGCGCTGTCTGTGCAGCTGCAGCCGGCCCAGCACTAACTGCACACCCCATCCCGTGGGACACACGAACCCTGAGGTGTGAGGAGCTCCCCCACGGGAGGGAACGGGGCCAGCGCCGTTCCCGCTCCTGCGGCTCCTGCGGCACGGGCTGGAGCGGGCGGAAGCACCAGAGGAGCATTTAAAGAGGTGAAGAGGAAAGGCCAGAGGATTTCACCGCACAGGAGGCTCCTTCCCGCTCACTTGGGCACTTACCAGAGGCTCCGTGGAAGCAGAGCTGGTCTGCACTTCTGCTCCCTCGGTGGGAGATCCTTCTTGCTGTGCTGAGAGAAGTTTGGATGAGAGGGTTTTGGCATCAAGGGAAGATCCTGGTTTTTGCAGATTTTTGCAGAAATCGAGTTTATGAAATGTTGTCTCTCGTTGGGAAATTATTTTGTTGAATCTGTAAACAGATAGGTTTAGATTAGATCCAGGTGCAGGGTGTGATGTGGGGAAAGCAGATGCCAAACCAAAGAAATGACCAAAGGAGTCAGCATCCTCACCGAGGCAGGACTGGAAACAGGGACATGATATTTGCATTTTGGCAATCAAAGGAGAATCAGATCTCCAGATTTTTAGGGCTTTTGTGGTCACAACAGTCTGGCTGGCCTGCTCAACATGGGCTGATTTCCACTAGAAGGTGAAGAGGAAAACTGGAAGCAATTCCAAGCAATCCCCTCCCTCCAGCTTACACATTGCAAATTACCAGCAATCAGCAGAGAAAAGTTTTGCAGCAAAACTGATGATTGTGAGGCTCCAAACTGGAACCCTACCGGTGATTTGGAGAGAGCTGGAAATTGCTTATGATCTCATGGTGTCAGGTGTCTCATTTATAATAAATAAACACAGGGAAAGCACCCCAGACAATTGCTGTCAGATACTGGGAGTCATCAGCCAAAGAGCTCCCTCGGAATTTGGTATTTCAGGTCAGCTGGGTTTAACTTATTGGAAACTGCAGGCAGATAAATATCAAGGACTTTCTGAGTCAGAGCTGTGGTATTCTGGAGACATTCAGTTGTTCATGCGGGGTTTGGGTCAGTGTGTAAATGAATAAATGAAGTGCAGAACCAAGCAAAAGCCACCTACAAAATTTCCCATGAAATTAAAAAGCAAACCTTGGGTTGTTTTCCTTTCACTTCCCATGAATATCAAAGGCAGGGCTGCACTGGTGAGCCTGGCAATGCGTTCACAATGTTCCTGGGAAGGGCAGGGCTCATTTGCAGCAGATGAAATGGAAATGGAGAAATCCTGCTTTGTCCCTTGGTCCTGCAGGGCTGGAGATGAGACACGGTGGCAGAAGTGCTGCGGGAGGTGCCAGTGTGGCACCCAGCAATTTCCCACTGCATCCCAGCAATTCCAGCCTCTGGTCATTTGTAAATATAATCTTCACGGTGGAAAACCTGATTTGCAGAAGTCTGCTCATGTAATGAGAGGACAAACAGGAGCATCCAGCCTCTCTGTGCCCCCTCTGGTCGGGATGGCTCAAACCTGGAGCTAAAGCCTGGTGCTGGAAGGCTCAGGGCCTCTGAACCCAGCTCCTGCTGGCTCCAGTTCCACTGACGTCAGCACGACATCCTCGGCAGAGAATCTGCTCCCCAGAATTATTCCAAGCAATTGTTTAGTGAATAATTCTGAATAATGAAAATGCAGAGGGGAGGAATGGGGAAGTTGTTTGCTGTCGATTCACAAAAGAGGAGAAATGGAGGAATTTATCATGTCAATGATTTTCCTATGAATTATTCATTCACTTCACACAACAACATAAAAATCCCTTTCCCCCCAAGCCCCCACCCAGCCAAGCTGAGGCTGCTGGCTTTGTTTAATGTGTTTTTGATGCGCTGTCGCTGGCCGTGCCCTGTGTGTGGCACCGCGCCTGGCACCCGTGACACGGTCCCGCTGCTGAGGGCACGAGTCCCGGAGCCGAGAGGGGCACAGAGCTGCAGCGCTGAGCCCAGGAGCGGTGCCAGAGAAGCTGTGACCTTGGAGAGGCCACTGCTCTAACCTGCTGCTGCTCTGCCAGCGACGGCAGGAGACTGCGGCAGGAGGGACACTGGAGCCGTGTGGCACTGTCCTGTGGCACTGTCCCGTGGCACTGTCACTGTCCTGGGGCACTGTCCTGAGTCACTGTCACTGTCTAGTGTCACTGTCCCATGTCACTGTCACTGTTCTGTGTCACTGTCACTGTCCTGTGTCACTGTCCTGTGTCACTGTCACTGTCCTGGGGCACTGTCCTGTGGCACTGTCCTGTGGCACTGTCCTGTGGCACTGTCCTGAGTCCCGTGGCACTGTCCTGTGTCACTGTCCCGAGTCACTGTCCTGTGTCACTGTCCCGTGGCACTGTCCCGAGTCACTGTCACTGTCCCGTGGCACTGTCACTGTCCCGTGGCACTGTCCTGTGTCACTGTCCCGTGGCACTGTCCCGAGTCACTGTCACTGTCCCGTGGCACTGTCACTGTCCCGTGGCACTGTCCTGTGTCATTGTCCCGTGTCACTGTCCTGTGTCACTGTCCCGTGGCACTGTCCCGACTCACTGTCACTGTCACTGTCCTGTGTCACTGTCCTGAGTCACTGCCCCGTGTCACTGTCCCGAGTCACTGTCCCGTGTCACTGTCCTGTGTCACTGTCCCGAGTCACTGTCCCGTGTCACTGTCCCATGTCACTGTCCTGTGTCACTGTCCTGTGTCACTGTCCCATGTCACTGTCACTGTCCTGTGGCACTGTCCCGTGGCACTGTCCCGAGTCACTGTCACTGTCCTGTGTCACTGTCCCGTGTCACTGTCCCATGTCACTGTCCCGAGTCACTGTCACTGTCCTGTGTCACTGTCCCGTGTCACTGTCCCATGTCACTGTCACTGTCCCATGTCACTGTCCCGAGTCACTGTCACTGTCCTGTGTCACTGTCCCGTGTCACTGTCCCGTGTCACTGTCACTGTCCCGTGTCACTGTCCCGTGTCACTGTCCCGTGTCACTGTCCCGTGTCACTGTCCCCACGCTCCTCAGCATCCACTTGGCAGCAGGGGGGGAAATGCCTTTGGAAAAGGGGTGTTGAGGGAGGCAGGGAGAAGAAATTCACTGCTGTGAATGGCAGGAGGTGAAGGCAGGTGGGATGGGAGAAGGGAGGATCAGGGGTAAGAGTCTGAAGGAAGAGCTGATTTTTCTGGAGTCTCCAGTCTCTCCCACCCCTTTCCACAGCAGTCTGTGCATTCTTTTTATTGGCCCCATTAAAGGCAGTTGTCTGTGCAGGGATTGATTTCGGAGGAGCACGGAGTTAATTCATTCCCCAAATGAAAGGCTCTGTGTACATAAAACAGTCTGTGTCTCTCCACGCCTCTGCATAGGTGAGCCTGAGTCTCGCAGCCCATTTCCTCTCTGCTCTGGAAGCCCTCACCGGGGCCATCCTTCTCCTGCATGGAGATTCAAGGATAAAACGACAGATGTCTTTCATTAAACATCTCCGGAACGAGCTGTTCAGCAGGCAATATGTATTCAGACACTATCAATATTTCATAAAGCCGTAATAGATGTTATCATAGATCCTCCATCCAATATTTATTGCACCATAATCACCGATCCATTGCACCAGGGCTCTCCATCCACCTCCCCTGCCTGTCCCCACTCAGACATGCTCCCAGGTACACGGGGCCGCAGTGAAGTGCAAACCTGGTGCCACAATAAATCTGAAGGAGTTTGAAGTTGTTTGTTACTTCAGGCACTTTCAGGCCCGACGATAATGAAACAAATCTGTTTGCAGAAGGCGTTTTTATGGAAGGGTTTCAAAGTGAGTTGGCTCAGTGTAAATCTCGGGGTTGAGGCCATTAGGAAGCATTTAAGCTGCAGAGGCAGCAGGGCTGTGTCTCCAAGTCTGGGGGTGCTGGAAAGCTAAAACCTAAAATTAGCAACATGGAAAATATGAATCCTTTTGGGAGTCTGCTGCTGGGTCAGGACGGGACGGAGAGACCTGAGTGCAGCTGGGGCTGGACCCTTCCCTCCCTGTCCCCGCCAGCATCCAAATGAGCTTCCTGAGCAACTGCTGCTTCCAGGGGAGCTCTGCAGGGAGAGAACTGGAGGATTTATAGCTGGGATTTTCAAAGGAGCCTAGTGGATGGAATTTTACAATTGTGTCGCTCAGGGGTCGGACCCCTGGCTGTGCCAATCCTTTGTGCCCTCCCAGCCCAGCAGTCTCAGGCTCATCAGTCACCTCTACGCCGGCTCTTACATTGGCCAAACTTCTCAAAAGCATTTGGCTTCATGTCATAGGACAATCCTAATGGATAAAGTGAAGCCACCCAAAATCAACACGGTGCACATCAAATAAATGGGGTTTGTAGTTGGTTTCCAAATGGAATCTAAAAAGGATATTCCAGGCAAAGAGCTTTTTTTTCTCTTGGAGACCTGAAATGGCTGGTCTTGGCCCCATCCCATTTAACAGCCCCAGGAAGGAGCCAGGGGAAGAAAAGAGAAGAAGCTGTAAAATCTTCATGGATAAATGTTGGAGTGACACAAAGACTGGGGAGGAAAAGGGGCTCTTGCAGGGCCCCGTTAATGACACCAAGCCTTGGGTTGAGTAAACACGGTATTTGGTGCAGCCAAATGTCAGATCATTCCTCTCCCTGAGCTGAGGCCACCAAAAGGTCAGGTAGGGGGTCCACTGCTGGTCCTAGGACGGGTGGAGGCACCTCCAGAGCAGGAGTTATTCACTGGACCTTCGACAGCCCTGGGAAGGGGATGGATTTCTTCTGGGAATTGCCTGTTTCTGTTTCTCCCTAGTGACACAGCTTGGATGAGCAGCTCACACAGCTCCCACATGGCCAAATCTGGGGAAGGATGTCCTGCTGTGGAGCCAGGGAATGCAGGATCATTGCAGGGCTGGGTAACTGATGACCCAGGAAAGCCCTGGGGACAGAAGGTCCCCGATGAGCGACTCGTGATCCACTGGCCAGTTCTGCAGAGGAAGGCTGGGATAACCCTGAGCTCGGCTCAGGATCCCTGGTTCCAAAAGGCCATGGAAACCTCGGAGGAGAGTCCAAGAAGTGCTAGAAAAACACTAATGAATAGGAAATGGCACCTTTAGGAGGGAAAATCAAGGAGTGAGATGGTTTAATTCAGCAAAGCAAGGGCAGTATGTGGCTGATGGCCTCATTACACCTGCAGGGAGGAGAAATGTCCTTTCCCAAACCTTCCCATGCTGGCAGGGAGAGGCTGCAGGAGCACCCGTGCCTGGGGGGCTTTGCCAGCACAGCCCAGCCCGGGAGCAGGACGGTGTTTTTAACAGCAGAGGTGGTTTTGTCCAGTTGTATTTCTGGTTTTCTCATCATTGCATGTTTTTGAAGCAATTAACTCGAGCCCATCCTTTTGTAGGAGTTTATGATGCATCATTCTTTGTTTCTCACAGGGGTTTAAACAGGGTCATGAACTGTGGAAAATGCCTGAGAAACACCTACTTTACAGAAACTTTATCATCTCTTCAGCCCCTGGGGCCCTGATGGGAAGCAAACCATAAGGAATGTGCTCATGGGTGTGCAGGGGGAGGGATGAGCTCGTAGGATGTGTGAAAAATATTACCCTAAATGCTCACAGGAGTCTTGAAATTTGGAGCCTGAGAGAGAGAGACGAGCTTCCCGTTCAAAGTGAGGTGTCCATGAAGACACTGGGTGCAGAATGGTTTTGGGGAGCTGGGAGAGGCTGGAAGGGCTGGGGAAGGGGAGGTCTGGGTGGGACTGAGGAACAGCTCATGCCTCACTCCACTACATCCCTTCAAAACAACACCCTGGTACAAGCATCACCTCTCTAAACAAATGGGATTTTAGCTTTGATTCCCCATAAATCACCAGAGCTGTTTCCACTGTGGAGAGCAGAGTGTAATGAGCTAGTTCATGGGGCATGCAAGGAACATTTTTATTTCACTCTTTTGGGCCCTCTGAGGCCCCAGGTTTGACTTTGAGTTTCTGTGAAACAGAAAACATTTGCTGATGTAGAGGGGTCTGAAATAAGCAGGCAAGCTTGGGGGCTGCTGACACTTGAATAAATCCCAATGTCCTGGTATATGGTTAAACTTGAATCTGAATATTTGTGTATATTTTTAACAACAATTACTTGCCTCAGGAAGCAATTTGCAGAGCTGAAACAATCCAAGACTTTTTTTTTTTTTTTTTTTTTTTTTTTTTTTTTCCCTGCCTGGTATTTCCACCCTCCAGGAAGTGAGTGCAAAGCCTTGAGAAGAAGACTGGATCCTGCAATATTTTTGCCATTGCAAATAGTTCCCAGATGCACAGAGCACAAGCTATGAAGAATGCACAGAGAAAGCCCTGAGTGTGCCCCAGCTCCTGAAATGCCAACCAGGGAGCTGAGCCTGGACCTCTCATCCCATGGATAAAACCTCCGTGGGGCACAGCTGGGAGCACGGCGCCTCGAGGTGCTCTGGCAGAGCCCCCATTTTTCTCAAACATCTCCTGCTCCAGGGGGAAGGAGCACCTTGGCTCCTGCGAGCTGAATTTCAGATTTCTGAGGAAACCTGGCTTCCTGACAACTTGGCTTCAAGTGCTTATTATATGTAACACATAACCTCTTTAATATTACACATGGTATGTTTAACTGCTTAATTTACTCCGGGAAGTATTGCCAAGTGCAGCTATTCTGTTGACATATCATTTGCATGATAAACTGGTGTATTTCAAGCCACAAATAGGATACGGCTGTGAACTATCTGTCTGCACTTCTACAAGCTACAGCACTACAGCAGCTCCTTGAATCAGAGGATGGAGCCCCACGTTGTGTCTGGGGAGGGAATGAAGGATCCTTCCTTCCTTCCAGAAGAGAGCAGACACTCCTGGCTGGTCTCCATCAGGGAGCCAGATCGGGTAGGTCTGACTAAATCCTTAGGTAGATATTTGCTTTGGACAAAAAATGGCTTTTTCCCCCCCTTCAGAGCCCTATTCTAGTTTGGCTAAGACTGGAAATGATGTTTCTTCTGCCTAAACAAAGCTGATTCCCCCCCGTTTGCCCAAGCCCCAGGAAGTCTCCCTGCAAGGACCTGCAGCTGGTGGCTGTGAGCTGGGCAGACCTGCAGGGGCATTGCACAGGTCCTCTCCTGGATCCCAGACCATGGGCTGTGCTGGAAGGACCTCAGAGCTCTCGTCCCAGCCCTGCCATGGCAGGGACCTGCCACTGTCCCAGGCTGCTCCAAGCCCCATCCAGCCTGGCCTGGGACACCTCCAGGGCTCCAGGCCAGCCACAGCTGCTCTGTGCCACATTCCCATCTATGCCTCGGCCTCCCCAGACTCTTTCCTCTCTCTCCATCCATCTGTGGGTCTGTCTGCACCCTCTCCCACCTCTCGGAGCTGGCAGAGCCTGCCCTGGTGTTCCTCAGCTGCTGCCTCAGTGCCCCAAGGGCTGTGTCACCCCAGCCAGGGGGTCACACAGTGCCCCAGGAGGCTCCGAGCCCTTGGACACTCCAGGCTGACATCTCCACGTCTAACTTGACATGTTTCCAGCAGGGGAAGCATTTATTACGTTAGACAAGTTGCTGCAGCTCCCAGGTTGGGAATTGCACTTATTTGCCATAATAATGGTGTAAAGTCCTCTTCCTTTTATTGTGTTATCTCCCTTTAATCACACAGAGACGCTCCCCTTTGATTTCATTTTAATCAAAGGCTCAAGCATCACTTATCTGAAGGCTAATGACTCAACTGCATGAGAGGAGAAACTTTGAAGAGCTTCAGTTGAGCTGGGAGGAGTAAAAAAAAGAGGAGAGTTTATTTGAAACTTTTCCCCATTTTTAACACATGTGGTTATTTCCCCTTATTTCAGCTGGAGTTCTGTGTGTCTGGGAGCAAGGGCAAACCAAATCTTGCTGCTTTTCCTGGACATGGAGCACTTAGGAATGCGGCTCAGGAAATGGGCCACACTTTCACATGAAGGATATTCCCATTGGAAAAAAGATGGTGTGGTCAAAACTGTTCTTATCTATAGAGAAAAGTGCCAGATTTCCTGAATCTTTTTCCTTGTTTGATGAGAAGATTTGACAGATATTTATCTTGGAAATGAGCACTTTTACCTTCAAATGAAGTTTCTAAAAAGAAAAGGCATTTTTGGCTGAAACCAGAAAGTCTTGTGAAAGCCCTCGAAACCTGTAAAATTCCCTCAAAGAGTGTAGAAAAGGAATTCAGGTGAGGTTTGCAAATGGAAGCTTTCTGGGGAGGATTTCTGCTATTTGCACAGAAATAGCTGATTGTCTAAGTTGGAATTGGGCTGCATTGCCTTGGATTTCTTCACGGGCAAATCCCCTGGAGCTCCTGGATCAGAGAGTGTCACTTCCCAGCTGGCACAAAGGCTCTGCTGGGAATTTGCTCTGGTGCAGCAGTCTGGGGGTCACGACTGTCCAAAGGAGATGCCCACTTTGCCGTGCAGTGTTTCCAGCTGCCAGGACCTGGCAGGGCTCCAGCAGCCCGGCCGGTTTGGGGTGCCTGGGCTGCAGCCAGCCAAAGTGACCCCTCCAAAATGGCAAGTGCTGCTTGAGTGCCTTCCTGGGCAGAGCAGAGTCTCCTGCTGGCAGCAAACACATCACCCCTGCCCTCCAGCCAGGAAAATCAGTGCATGGGATCAGGGTACTGAGGATCAAAATGCTGGAAGGGAACTGGAGGTTTCCAAGGCTCCCTAGAAGCCAAAGTGGAGATCCCAGGGCTTTGGGGGGATGGTTGGGCTGCCACATTGTCTGTCCCTGCAGGGCCTCCTGCCTGAGGAGCCCGGATCTGCCCACGGGGATTTTCTGGAAGTCATTTCCTGCAGCTCTGCACAACCACAGCAGAACTCCTGTCCGGGGACACTCGGGGCTCCGTGGGAAGCAGGAATGAGCATTAATCCTTTGCCAGGCTGCTCCTGAGAGCCGTGGTTTTCACACTTGCTCTGTTGGGAGACCTCCTGAGCAAGAGCTGGATGGAAATCCTGCTCAGGGCACAGTGCTCAAGGCCAAAGCTCCCGCTGTCACTGCTGCAGCTTCGGTGGCCTCTTCCAGAGGTTCCTTCCTGTGGGTTCCTTTCCCTGGGAGAACAGGCACTGCTCTTCCTTTCACCCTGGAGCTCTTGCCTTGTGCACAGGGGGGAAGAAATAAGAGAGATGCTGAAAAAGACCCAGTTGTGTGGTGTTTTTAGCCGTTTCCAGCAGGCACTTGGCTCATTCGTGTGTCAGCATCTTGTGCCACTGCTGGGCCTGCTGGAGCAGAGCCTGGGCCTCCCTGCAGACACATCGATAGATCCTGTCCCTTGCTCAGCAGTGACACTGATGGCGTGACATTATGGGATGTGTCCCAGGCGTTCAATACACCCGTGTTCGTGCCAGGGCCTAACCAGCAGGGCACCCAGGGCCCAGGACAAGGGGGATGCCCTTCAAAGCCACACCTGAGCCAGGGTTACTTTAAAAGGTGGTTTCAATAAGTCTGTAACTGCTCCGGGAGTGCCTGTGTGCGTTTGCAGTGGGGTCTGTCCTTATTTCACTGTGGGTTTGCAGATTCCCCTCTCTCTGTGCACGCTGCAGTGAGAAGCTCTCGCTTCACATCTTGGTGCTCCAAACTTTAGCCCGGGGGCTCCCATCTCCTCTCCAGAAGTGTCTGCAGTTTAGGAGGTGATTTAGGGCTGCTGGCAAGTCAGGACCAGTGGGAGCTGCCGGGATGGAGACGGGGCTGGCTGGTTTGCCATCCTGATAAGCAGGAGCCAAGCGCACCCAGCAAGGCCAGATGGCTGCGGCGTCATCTGTCACCGCGGATCTCAGAGCAGATGGATGCTGCATAAACATCTCACAACCGTGGTTATTATTGATGCAATTACTATTAATACTGTTTGTAAGTGTTCTGTGAACCCAAACACAGCGCTGGGGCAAGGAACACAAGGCACAGCTAGCGTGGTTGCCGGGCTGCTAATTAAGGGTAACTATCAGTAACACTATCTGCCATTACAGCTAATGATGCAATGGCAACACATCTTGATTTCCGAGGGAAAGGGTTGGGGTGATGAGTCAGAGTCCAGGGAAAGCTGAGGGAGTTGGAGAGGACGCTCAGCTTCAGAGAAAATTGTCTTAGAAGACTAAAAACCAGGACATGAATGAATTGTGGGCCTTGGGAGAAGCACTTTGGGCCTGTAGCTGTTTTGGGGCGTCTCAGCTCCGTGTCTGACTCAGGCTTTGCAGCTTTCTGGGCTCTGAATTCAAGGTGGCTGCAGCATCTGGGCCAGGGCATTTTGAACTGTATGGTTTGTGCCTTAGAGCCAAAGGAAAAGCTTTAATTGTGGGATCTCAGACCTGCTACTTCCCTGCTCTCTCATTTCAACTCTGCTCCTGACCTGCTGTGCGTCTTCCAGAAATCTGTGCCTCCATCTGTCTTGTCTATTTTTACTGCAGGGTTTTTTGGGCAGGGACGTGGCTACGTGCCTGTGCAGCTCAAAGCACAAGAAGGGGCTGGGGCTGATCAGGACCTCTGGATCCTGTGACAATGCTGGTCAGGAGTCACTGGGGATGCTGGTCAGGAGTGGCTGGAGGTGCTGGTCAGGAGTGGCTGGAAATGCTGGTCAGGAGTGACTGGAAATGCTGGTCAGGAGTCACTGGGAATGCTGGTCAGGAGTGGCTGGAGGTGCTGGTCAGGAGTTACTGGGAATGCTGGTCAGGAGTCACTGGGGATGCTGGTCAGGAGTGACTGGAAATGCTGGTCAGGAGTCACTGGGAATGCTGGTCAGGAGTCACTGGAAATGCTGGTCAGGAGTCACTGGAAATGCTGGTCAGGAGTCACTGGGGATGCTGGTCAGGAGTCACTGGGGATGCTGCTTGGAGCTCAGCTGCTCCAGGGGCAGGATTTGTGTGTCCTGACCTGAGACTGGCTCGTGTCCAAGCCTTTCCACAGCCTGCTGCTTCCCTTTGAGCTGGTGCAGAGTGAGATGATTTGTTTGGGTTCTTTTCTCCACAAGGATTATGGAGAGAGCTGGAGGTGTATAAGCGTGTCTGACCTTCCTGTGTCTATGTCAGGGTGAGTGAAACTCACCCAGAATCTGGCTCTGAGAAAAGGGCCCATTTCCACCTCTGGGTGTAAAAGGAATCCTCTCAGTTTGGAAGCCCCTAAATCTTCCCAATATTCAGTTCCCTTCCCTGGAAGGTTGTGCAGCCCTGGGAGAGCTGGAGGAGCTGTCATCCCTGAGGTATTCAGAGGCCATCTGAACAAGATCCTGGGATGACAGTGAAGTCTTCTCAGGAGGGCTAGAGACCTCCAGAAGTCCTTTAAACCCCAAATTCTCTGATATTTGTAAAAACCCCTTTATGTATGTACCCGAATCTTAGATCATTTACATACCTAAAAAAATCAGGCCTAGATCTTTCTGCTACAAAAAATCCTCTTTGCAAAACCTGGGCTGGCCTAGTAATGGCTTTAGAAAATATTTCCCATCTGTCTCTGTCAAACACAATGAGGGAGTCAGTGGTTCCTGCCTGATACAACAACATGGAAAGATTCATGGCATGTGTTTTACCCCCCAAAGAATTTCTTGGCTTCCCAGTGCTTTGTTAATGTGCATTGATTATGTTTACTGCGCCGTTAGAAAGTCATTTAGGGATTTATTGGGCTGGCTTTAAATACTGAAAGTGAGTCATTACCCTGACCCACTTGTGCCTGAGCCTAAAGCGAGTAAAGGAGGGTGAGACTTTGCCCCAGTGGTGAAAACCCTCCCAGGAAACTCGGTTTTGAGGGCAACAAATGAAGAAGAGCCCGAAAAGGCACATCACTGCAAGTGGAACGCCTTCAATCCCTCTCCCATCCCCCTCAATCAGAGATAATAACAGGATAGGAACGGGAATTCCGGCTGGGTGGTGCTGAGAGCTGGAGAACAAATCCAGCCACGCAGGCAAAGCCTGGCTCTCCCCGCCAGCGACGGCAGCGAGGGATTTCTCACTGAGGGATTTCCACTGGAGATCAATGGGACTTGGCTCCCTGCCTCCTGTCATAAATCTGAACGTCTCTCCTCAGATCCAGACGATTATGGGTGAGACATGTTGGCAGTTTCCCTTCAAACAGAAGGGAGATGATGGAGTTTTTCTTAGAATTTAGGATTTGGCTCAACTGGAATCACAGGATGGGCCATTAGCCAAGGAACATGTGAACCCATTCTGGAAGGACCATTCATGTTTTTGTGGGTTTTTAAAATTGTGTTGCTTCAAGGCCATGCTGATAACAGGAACAATAATGATGGTAAGACCCTGAGATGTGCACAGCCAGTTTGGTTCCTCCCAGCTCACAGTCCAAGCTGGGATGTTTGGCTCCTCCTCTGACAGCTCCCAGTGGTCTGGGGATGAGCTCTGTGGTTCTGCTCTGAGCACAAGCCAACCTTGACATTTCCATTTGCTTTTACATTCAGAATTGCTGGTTTTGGAGCAGGTGGAGTCCCCATTTTTCACTGGTGGATCTTCTGTTCATGGGGCAGTTTTCTTTCTCTCTCCCACAGCCAATCCTCCCTCCAGGAGATCTCTTCTGTCCATGGCCACTGAGTGTCCCTGCATGGCTGAGAAAATTCCAGCATCCCATGGGCAGAGGCTGTGCCCAGGGGGAGCAGCCAAGCATTCCTACCTGGATACAATCTGAGCTCTCCAACACCACAGCAGCCTTATCCACTGCATTCCCAAAGGACAAGAGCTCCATAAGCACCCCTGGAGCTCCAGAGGAAAACTCCAGCCTTGTGCAGGATCCTGCTCCAGCAGAAGCACAGCTGGCACTGCAGGAGGGCTGAGCCCCCATGGAATGGGACTGCTGCCAGCACCCTGCCCCACAGCCTGCCAGGGCCTGCTCTGACCCTGGCAGTGTTGTTTTGTATTACTGCATTGTTTTATTATATTATATTACTATATGTTTTTTTTCCTAATAACGAACAGCATACTCCCATATCTTTTCCTGACAGCCCCTAGTTTCAAAGTTATAATAATTTAGAGGGAGAGGGTTTACATTTCTCATTTCAATAGAGGTTCCTGCCTTCCTTAGCAGACACCTGTCTTTTCAAACCAAGACAGTGTGGCATGAAATCCTGCAAACCTGGACAGCTGAGCTGAGCTCAGCAAGTCCAGCACTGTCACGGATTGCTTGGATGATGCCTCAGTCCCTGAGCCAGCACAGGTTTGGTGGCAGCTCTGCTGTAATCAGGCCAGCTGATGGTCTGCTCTGAATTACAGCACTTGGCTACAGCCCCCTTTTTCCACCAGTGAGCTTGGAAGTGCTCTGGCTTTGCCATCCAAAATTCACATTTTTGCCAGGAGAAAACTCTCCACAGAGGACTCAGTAAAATCCTGTAGCCCCATCGCTCTGGGCTGCAGGGATTGCCCTTAATGCCTCACCCCACAGAGACCTGGGCTGCCTCCAAGAACGAGGTAAACCAAAGCAGATGTGCAGGAAAAGCACAAGTCAAGTCTAATTGCGCTTTTCCAATGAAAAACAGGGAAAAAATGAAGCAGAAAAAGAAAAAAATAATCTAAACTTTGGTAAAAAGTTTACGCCAGGCCAGCAGTGTGAGAGGAAGCCGTGAACTTCCAGAGCTCTGGACCCCTCAGGTCTCTTTACCCTGAGGACCTGCAGGGCAGCAGCACACCTGGCCCCAGCTCAGGGTGGTTTTGGGCACCACTGGAGCAGGTCTGACCCAGCCCTGGAGGGCAACAGCCACTCCTGTCACCTTGGGAGAATCCGAGGAGGAAAAGGAGTTCCTTGCTCCGGAGGGACGAGTTCAGGATGGCTGTGAGGAAGAGGGGCTTGGTGCTGATAAATCAGCTTTCAGCCTTTCACAGGGGGTTACGCTGCAGGCTGGTCCTTCCTGAGGCAAAAGCTGGGGCTGTGCACAGAGGTTTCCACCCCTCCTTCCATCCCAGCTGAGCAAACAACCCCTCCTGGAGGCCCAGAGGGACAGAGGGACAGAGGGAGGGGTGGCCCAGGGTTTACCAGGGCTGGTGCTGAGCTCAGGGGGGCTCCAGGCCAGGCTCTGCTCAGCTGCTGGAGTTCAGCACGGCCCCACCAGGGTCAGGGGCACAGCCTGGCCTGGGCCAGCCCTGGGGATTGCAGCTCCCGAGGCTCTGCTCGGGCACCAGCAGTGAGCCCCGCAGTTCTGGGGCTGGGAATTCTGCACCTGGTTTGGTGCACTCGACTCAGGGCTGAATTTTGGAGTGATGACACCTTAAACCAGCTGCTGCCATCTGGGGAGGACCACGGGATACGTTGGATTTGATCAAGATTTTTCCAGGCAAACATCCTTACGCTACTGGGTTTCTGTAAAACTGGAGATTTCTGCAAAATATCTCCCCCTGCAAGTGTTTGAAGTGTACATTTCTTTGGGGAAGTAAGAACAAAATATTTCCCTTCAGGCTGATGTTAAACTGTTATGTCTGAGTTGCCTCAGGTGGAGATTTTGGGGTAAAAACTGTCACCTGAAAAGTTTCTGACAGAAAAATCAGAACAGATTTAGTCAAAGTATTTTGCAAATCCACGTTGAATTGTGACAATGAACAAAGGAACCTCTACACAACACCTGGCATTCTGCCTTTCAACAGCCTTAAATTGAAATGAGTCTTAATTCAAAGAACTTCTTTTTTTAGACACTTAATTCCCTTTCACTCAAAACACACACTTGTATTAAAAGATTTTCAGCCTAAAGAATAGATTTTATTCCTGTCAAAATGCTTTTATCCTGATTATTTGTATTTTCTGCAGACAAATGAGAACTCAGGTATTTTTGTGCCCCAAGGGAGATGCTCAGAACCACGATGTTCTCAAGGTAGGTTGGACCATTTTTCCTCTGTGGCTTCTGGGTGCCACCCCTTGCCTTGGTGGCTGTCCCCCAGCTCCCCCAGCAGTGTGGGCAGAGGTGGGTTGATGCTGTGCCAAAACGAGGTGTTTTGACACATCCAAATTGAAATTGCACAGGATTCTGGTTCTCCTGTTATTTTTTTTCCCTACGTGTTTTGAATTTTTCATCCTCGTTTGGGACAAGCAAATGTCAGACAGCAGTCTGGGGTTTTTATCTGCTCCTGTCTCTCGAGGCACTGTGAGGATGCTCTGGTTTTCTCCCTGTGCCCCCCACGCTCGTCAGACCGGGGCTCTTTGCTCTGCCCCGTGGCAGTGACGGCATCGCTGCTCCCGGGAGGGCTTTTCCACCCTCTTTGTCTCTCCCACAGCCAATCCTCCCTCCAGGAGATCTCTTCTGTCCATGGCCACTGAGTGTCCCTGCATGGCTGAGAAAATTCCAGCATCCCATGGGCAGAGGCTGCGCCCAGGGGGAGCAGCCAAGCATTCCTACCTGGATCCAATCTGCCCTTGGAACAGCACAGCAGCCTTTGCCCACTGCATTCCCAGAGGAGCAGCTTTCTGCCCCACTGCATTCCCAGAGGGAGCCCAGGCCCATCTCCAGCAGCCCTGGAGCTCCAGAGGAAAACTCCAGCCTGGAAATGACCTGCTGTTCCCCCATTTATGGAAGGCAGATGCTCTGCAAGCTTCTCCCAGCCCGGGGCTGGCAGCTCAGCCTGCCAGGGCTGCCCCACTGGCACCTGCTCCCACCTCAGCTGCCACGCCTGGAAATGGGGGAAGCACTGCCCGAGCAAACCCCGCTGCAAGGCCAGCAGGGGAAGGGGATGAAGCACTGGACAGGTCTTCCTCATGTGGCTTGAACTGGTCCTTCCCATGGCAGGGGGGGCACAAAACAGGCTGAGAAAGCGGGGGCTGTCCAGCCTGGAGAAGAGGGGGTTGTGTGGAGACCTCAGAGGCCCTTCCAGGATCTGAAGGGGCTTCTGGGAAGCTGGAGAGGGACTGTTCATCAGGAACTGGAGCGACAGGACGGGGGGAACGGGTTCAGACTGACAGGGGAAGTTTAGGTTAGAAGTTCCTCCCTGTGAAGCTGGGCAGGCCCTGGCACAGGTGCCCAGAGCAGCTGGGGCTGCCCTGGATCCCTGGCAGTGCCCAAGGCCAGGTTGGACAGGGCTGGGAGCAGCCTGGGGCAGTGGGAGGTGTCCCTGCCCATAGGACAGGATGAGCTTTAAGGTCCCTCCCAACCCCAAACCACTCCTGGATTCTGTGATTCTATGAAAGCCCCCAGCTCACTGCAAAGGTCAGCCAACTCATTTCTTCCAAAAAACTTTCTACACATTTACCTCCGGCCCCAGTCAAGCCCAGATGCTTGAAAAGGCCCCACTACAGCATCACATTCCCCAGATTCATTTCTGTTCCAGCTGGGAGCAGGTAGCCGTGGGCAGGAAGCTGCCTGACCTGGATTTCCACTCTCCCTTGACTGGGGAGTTTTGCTGTGCTGATGCCTAATTACATCCAGGCCAGCGTTATTGGTGGAGCCGGGCTCCAATCTCAGCTTCTAAATAAAGCCGTTTGCGTGGTGTGGGGGAAGAGGAATGAGCGGCCCCTGCCCCATTAACGCCGCGTTGGGACGTAATGAGTCCGAGAGGAAGCCTGCATTCCGCGGGCTGCTTGGCACAGTGGACCTGCTTGGAACAGTGGTTTATCGAGCTGCATTTTTCCCTCCTCTTTTTAAAGTTACTAAATATTTTATGAACATCTGTAGGGCAAAACATTCGCTTCCCTCTCCACCAGCCCTCGATAACTCACTCACTGCTTTTAGTGCGCATTAAATTCTTTATGGGTGTAATTGTGAAACCTTCAGAGGTGCTTCCAGGGCACTCTTTGTCAGTGTCCCCTCCACGCGGTGACAGCCAGCACTGGGATCAGTGGCTCGGCGCTGTGCCTCTCCCTTTGTGTTACGGGTGGCGATGATGGGGACCAGGTTCGGTGCAAGCGCAGCCAAATCCCTGCTCCGGGACATCGGCAGGGCTGGGTCCTGCCCCGCCTGCGGGCAGGCAGCGAGGGGCAGGGAGGGACGTGGTGGCTGCTGGATGTGAGCGCCGTGTGCTCGGGACAGGTTTCCTCTGGAGGGGCAGCATTACCGGGAGTGATGGATGTGCACAGCGACGACTCCTGACACGTCTGCGACTGCCAGAGCCCTGGGGAGAGCGGAGCTGGGCTGCCCGGGGTGCCTCTGCTGCCTCCTGAACGAGTCCAAAACTGGCAGTGATGTAGAAGGGAGGCAGGGCAGGGATTCCTGGTTGTGACCCCCGTGTCTGTGGGGCTGTTTTGGCACTGCACAGGGAGCCCTGGGTTCCCTGCTTCGCCTTGAGGTGTTTCTAATCCACTGCGCTCTGCTCTGGGATTCGAGGGGAGGGAATGGATGTGTGATGGAGAAATGGACCAGGACAAATGGAAATGCCAACATCTGCCTTTAATTCTGGATGATAACTTGTTTGATTGCTCACGTCTCTCTGATTTCCCTTTCCAGCTTCAGGGATACACGGCAGGCAGGAGCAGCCAGGGAAAGAGGAGCTCCGAGGGAATGCTGAGAGAACACCACAGAGTGCAGAATGGTTTTAAAAATACATAAACAGAGGTATTCACGCTGGAAATGCCATCTAGGAGCTGCTGCGCTTCTGTCCAATACTGAGAGTGACACGGACCAAACCCCACGTCCCGCTGCTTCCACAGGGACCCTGCTGGGGAAGGGGAGTCACAAAAGGTCCTGAGCCTGCAGGGAAGGGTCCAGGCCCCAACCTGTGGGCTTTGCCTTCTCGTGGGTGCTGTACCCCAAGTTTGGCACTGGGAATTTGGTGAGGAAGAGTGCGTGAGCAGAGCTGGGAAAGCCAATTTGCTGAGAGGGACCCCGGCTGCTTCTTGTATCTGGCAAAACCTCCCGCAGCACCTCAGGGGAGACACAAGCTTGAAATCTTAATTAAAAAGCAGAAAGCAGGGTTTCATGCAAGGCTGATATTGTGATTCTCTTCCCTTTATGGACAATTCTTATGCAAGCTCCTACTGTGTCTGTGGAATTGCTAATTTAAAGGAAGTTACAGATCTGTGCAGTGCAGGGCCTGTGTCAGCAGTGTTTAACATCAGGAGACCGAGGTGTGTGCTGATCCCTTTCATTGTTAGGAACTTTCTTTTTATTTCTTGCAATCCTTCCTTTCTTGTCATCCACTCCAGAAAACACCAGAAGGAACATTGCCACCACCTGGGGTGTGTGGAGAGAGCGCCAATAAACCAAAGTGTCACCGTTCAGCACTAAAACTCTGTTCATGGCCAAACAGTGACAAGGTCTGGATCAGCAGGGGACGTCATGTGTGGGCTTCCCAATCCTCAATTCCCCTCTGGAAATTTCCAGGGGCAACAGCACAGTGTTCTTGCATGAGCATCTCCAACCATGGAGGCTGAAAACAGGATTTGAGAGACCTGTGGTTTATGTTTGACTTGATCCAGGCCTGATGGAAATTTTGGAAAGCCAGAC
This sequence comes from Vidua macroura, assembly GCF_024509145.1. Lineage (NCBI taxonomy): Eukaryota > Metazoa > Chordata > Aves > Passeriformes > Viduidae > Vidua > Vidua macroura. The sequence goes on along the minus strand of NC_071595.1, from coordinate 7,273,804 downwards.
TGACATTATCTAATCAGAGCCAGTCCATAACCAGCCAGATGGGACAGAGCTGTCCCACCTCCAGCTGAAAAGGAACCAAGGACATCAGCCTCTGGAGAGGGTTGGCTTTCTCTTCATGCCTGATTAGGGGAGTACAAGCTCCTCTCCTGAGGCACAACTTTGAAAAATGTAATTTAATTCCTTTTGCTTCTCCATCTCTTTAAGAAAATAATTTCTTCTGTCCTGTTAGATCAGGAACTTGATAGTGATGGGAAAACTTATGAGGTCTGAAAGTACAAACCTTTGGGATGGTCCTAATAGAAGCACCTTTACTCAGAATTAGGGAGCTTTCAGGGATCCCTTATGGAGATGGATGACCCCAGGGGGATCCATTTGGGGGTCCCCTGGGCACCCAGGCCCTGCCCCACACCAGATTTTGGCCAGGCATGACTTGCACTTCCTGGCAGAGATTTAAGGAAGATTAGAGTCCAGACTGGTGCCAGCAACAGATGAAATCCAGGATAACTTTTTTTGTGCCCTTGTGGAGGAAGGACGTTCCGACAACGCCTGATCCAATTGTGAAACTCATGGCAGGGCCAGGGGAGACCAAACACAGAGATGGATTTGAAAAGCCATTAGAGAAATGTGGCCAGAAAAAGGCCATCAAGGGCTTTTAAACACAGGTTACTCACAGCTCCATCTGGCTCAGGAAGGCCCTGATCTGCAAATGGCCAGAACTGGGAATGGTTTATGGCCTGTCCTGTTCCTGTGCCAGCCCTCCAGGAGATTGGCTTTGATGCACTTTTGATCTGATCCAGGAAGTTCTTCTTATACCCTTATCACAAATGGCCACTGAGAAATGATAAGAGTTTGATCAAAATGGGAGCTGGGAGGAAATTCAGGTTGGATCTGACTTTGTTGCTAGCTCCTTGCAGGAGGTTAGGACACAATTTAGGTCTTTCCCCTTGTCCCACAGAGATTAAAACTCCATCCCTGTGGCCCAGCTGGGAGGACACAGCCCAGGAGTTTGCAGAGGGTGCAGCTCAGGGCATGGAGGGGAAACCTCCTCCCCTCAGCTCATGGGGATGGTGCTGGGCGGTTTTCTCTGGGAGCTGCTGCTCACAGGGGTCTGGGAAAGCTGCAGCATCTCCAGGCTGCCCAGAGAGTGAGAGGACAGGCGTGGGCTGCTGCTGGTGCTCAGCACAGCTGCTCCCAGGCAGAGCAGGCCAGCGAGGAGCTGCTGATGGATGAGTCCATCATCTCACTGAGGCGAGGTTTGCGTCTGCCTCAGGGCTCCGGCTGTAAATGAGCCCCTAATGGATTCTGCTCCTAAAACTTCCCTGTAACACAGAAATAGCTGCATCCCCAGACATGGGAAAGGGGGGCAGCGATGGATGCACAGAGGGAAGGGATGCTGGAGCCCTGCAGTGGTTAACAGGGAAAGAAAACCCCTCCTGAAACAGCCGGGGCGATGCTGAGACTGGTGAGACACTGGGAAATGGGACATGTGGCCACCCCCTCCCTCGCCCCCAAACTCTGCTTTGCTGCTGTAATAAACACCCCTGAGGTTTCAGTGCCTCCCAGAGCTTACCCCAAAGGACCACTACACTTGGGATCAGCAATGCACCTTCCCCTGCCCCTAATTCCCTGCCCCTGCCACCCTCCCGTTGGTCCCACACCCCTGGAGCTCAGCACCCCAGTTTGGCTCAGATATGGGATGGGAACAGGCGGTGGCTGTGGCACATGGGAGACCACATCCTATTCCAGCCAGGAATGTGCTCCCGGTGCTCCCTCCTTCACATCCCTCCCCGCCCTCCTGCTGGGTTAAACAGAGGCAGACACAGCTCCACTGCTTCTCTGGCTCAGCATGGGAGGACTGGAAATGCTGAACAGCTCTGCAACATTCCTGTGTCAGCAAACAAACAAACAAACAAACAAAGATGTGGTATCTGCTCCGTGGGGATGTCAGCACCGCAAAGTTATCCTTGATTCTGGAGCTCTGGGATGGACAGGGCTGATCCTGACCATGCAAAGGACCAGGTTTGGAGACACCATCACCAGGCTTGGAGGAGGCTGCAGCAGAAGGTAGGAGGTGCTGGGAGGCACCTGGGATAGTGGAAGGTGCACTTGGATGGTCTTTAAAGGTCTCTTCCAACCCAAATCATTCTTTCATTCTGTGATTCTCCCTTATCCTGGTAATACTGTAGAGTAAAAACCCCAACTCTGTTCAAGTCAAGCAGGAGAGAAGTCCAGGACCTGTTTGCAAACCTGGTCTGGGCAAGAGGAGGGGACCCTGCGATGCAGCAGCTCTGGAGTTGCTTCCCAGACCTGTTCCCCTTTCTGCAGCTGAAATTTGCCTTTCAAATGCCAACCCCTGCAGGTGCAGCAGCTGCCCCTTGGCTGCTCTGCTGGGCCAGGCTCAGCCCTGGCACTCGCCCTGGCCACACCACCCTCCCTTGAGCCAAAGCTGGAGTTCAATAGGGAAAAAACTCCTCTGCCTCTCACTGCAGATCACAGGGATGATCCTGGGTCTTGTACAAAGGCTGGCAGACATTACCGTGCAAGCAATCTTTTTAATCTGCCAGATGATTCCCTTCCCCTTCCCCTCGATCATTTTTACGGCCCCGCAGCGTGCGCAGGGCCCGGCGTGTCCCGGCAGGAGGTGGAGAACCCAACCCATGAGCGCCTGATTCATCACCGCTAATTCCCTTTGCCATTCGCCATAATAACAATAATCAAAATGAATTAATTCGGTATTAGTGGAGAAGGAACATTGGAACTGCATGGGAATGGTGCTGCAATCAAATCAGATACGTATCAATTCAAAGGAAGATCTCTTTATCTCTTTAATAGCTTTTTTACCTGCCTGGGACTGCAGTTTATTCTCAAGGACGGGTTCTCGTATTAATATAACTTACAGCTGTTCTAAAATGTCTTCTATCTTTCACAGCTTGTTCTAAATATTTTAGCAAACATAAAGTGGGCTTCTTCCTTTTATCCTCCCTTGAGATGAGAAAGAAGATGATAAAAACCCTAGTTTTCCCCACAGCAAATGTACCTTTTTATAGCTTATTGGGAATCAGGCAAAATGGATCAATTAGGTGATCGTGTGGAGCAGCTTCTTCTTTATGGGGTGATAACTCCAGGCCGAGAGGAACAAACTCTCTGGGTGTATGGCCAGGGTGTTTATTTGGAAGATATATTTATACAAGGCTAATAGGAAACACCATCAATTTATTATTTACACTGGATAAAGGTCAGCCTAATCAAGGACTTATTGAAAATGGTACTTGGGCCAGATTTAGGGTCTTGTCCAAAACTGGTCCTCCCACCTGAGTCTTTCCCAGCTGCACAGTGACCTGTGGAGGTTCCCCGGGGGCGGGGGGAAGGAGGCAGGGGGGACAGGATGCAGGGATTGTCACCTCCCCTGCGATGGGACCTGGAACCTGGCCATGAGGGGGGACAGGCATGAGGATGCTGCCTCTGTCCTGGGCACGCTGCTGCCTCGGGTCCCTTCAAGCTCTCGTGGCTTTTTCCTGATGCTCCAGGGTGTTTGTGACCAAGCCAACTGCTGGCATTGCCCATCTCCTCCCAGTTTGGGGGTCCTGTCTCAGGAGGACGCTGTCCTGGTGACACTGATCTGGTGATGCTGTCCTGGTGACACCGTCCTGGTGACACCGTCCTTGTGACATCCTCCTGGTGACCCTGTCCTGGTGACACTGATCTGGTGATGCTGTCCTGGTGACACTGATCTGGTGATGCTGTCCTGGTGACAGTGTCCTCGTGACATCCTCCTGGTGACACCATCCTGGTGACACCGTCCTCGTGACATCCTCCTGGTGACGCTGTCCTGGTGACACTGTGCTGGTGACACCGTCCTGGTGACATCCTCCTGGTGACCCTGTCCTGGTGACACTGTGCTGGTGACACCGTCCTGGTGACATCCTCCTGGTGACGCTGTCCTGGTGACGCTGTCCTGGTGACACCGTCCTCGTGACATCCTCCTGGTGACACTGTCCTGGTGATGCTGTCCTGGTGACACCGTCCTGGTAACACTGATCTGGTGACACCGTCCTGGTGACACTCTCCTGGTAACACTGTCCTGGTGACGTTCTCCTGGTGACGCTGTCCTGATGACACTGTCCTGGTCACACCGTCCTGGTGACATCCTCCTGGTGACTCTGTCCTGGTGATGCTGTCCTGGTGACGCTGTCCTGGTGACACCGTCCTGGTGACGCTGTCCTGGTGATGCTGTCCTGGTGACACTGTCCTGGTGATGCTGTCCTGGTGATGCTGTGCTGGTGACACCGTCCTGGTGACACTGTCCTGGTGACACTGTCCTGGTGACACTGTCCTGGTGACCCTGTCCTGGTGACGCTGTCCTGGTGACACTGTGCTGGTGACACCGTCCTGGTGACGCTCTCCTGGTGACGCTGTCCTGGTGACACTATCCTGGTGACACCAAGCACCCAGCAGAGATTCCCCATCACTCAGAGGTGTGAAGTGCTTCTGGAGTGAAAGGCTTTACTTCCACCCTGGTGCTTTGCAGGGAGGAGACACCTGGAGGGAAGAAGGGCTCTGACCACCTGGAGGTGTCAGAGGACGCAGCACCCCCAAGGCCAGCTGAGCCAGAGCCCTCCTCTGCGATGACAAACCTCCTCTGTGGCAGGTGCCAAACCCACCTGTGCTCCTGGTTTGCCCCCACGCTCTGCAGGAGCCCCTCTAGAGGTTGGCATTAGGTCCCCATGAGCTGGCCTGGAGCGTCTCCCCTGCTCCCGAGGCTCCCCATTCCCAGACAGTGACGCAGCTGCAGAAATTCGTCCCGTGCAGCCCCGAGCCATTCCTGGCTCTCGTCTCTATTTTCTCCCCGTCATCCGGAGTCGCACATCCCGGGTGAAATATGAAAGAAACAAATTAGAATTACCTCGCTGGTGTGACAGCGAGGAGAGCTGTGAGTTGGGGAAGCTGAATGGAATGATAAATCCCATCGCTTAAACCGTGTAATGAATTTTCCTGGAGATTTGTCTCAGAGTAAAGAGAGGGAGAGGAGGGGAAAAATATGAAATTCTCCTCGGATTTTGCAGAAGGGTTGCAGGCAGCTCTGACTGAAAAGTGTAAATCTGAAGAGTTTGTGCCTGCAGTGCATCCAAATAAGTTCCCCTTCCTTAATAGTCCTAGGTGCAATTTTCAGTGAAATGTCAAATCTTCTTTTCCTCCGTTGGCATTCGGTCTAATAACATTATTTTGTCCGAGAAGCCTGGAGAACTAATGTGCTTCAGGAGTAATTCTGCAGCTAAATATAGGAAAGAGGATTTTTTGCATGACAAGAAAATATTTTTTGTGCTATAAGGGACTTCTGTGGGGGTTGGAACATCCTTTGCCACTGATTTGTTGGGTGACCTTGGATAAATCACTGTCCTCTCTGTGCCCGTCTCTCCTTCCCTCTCTGAACTTCTCATGGATTTACGTTTCAAGGTTTTTGGGGTAGAGACCAATTTTTGTTGCATTTTTAGATTTCCAGAAGAGTCCCTAGGAGTGAGATGCATGTGTGAGCACAGCTTCCAGCCAGGGAAGGAAAGATACCATGTCACAGAGCCTTTCCTTGGAGGGTGTGCAGGAAAACAGGCGAGAAACATGAAAAAGTCAGAGTTTTCCTCAAAAGCAGAGGTCAGGAACCCACAGACCACGCCTGAAACAACCTCCTTCACAGTGAGCTCCAAAGAAACGCAGATTAGTGAATGGAAATCCCAAATGTTGGCACTGGTTCTCTAAAATGCGCGCGCCAAGGCAGGAGTGACGCTGTGTGAGGGGAGATGTGTGCTGAGGGCTGCAAACAGGACACCCCAGTGCGTTTCTACCACGGCTGTTCCTGGAGCAGGAGGCTGGGAAACCAACTGAGACCTTGCCAACCCTGGGGAGCTCCTGGCAGGATGAAGATCTCAGTTCACAGCATCCAACTCAATAAAAATGGGGTCTCTGCGACATCCAGGCTGTTCCATCACTGCCAGCAGCTCTCACCCTCCTTTTCTCACTGGAATATTGAATTTATTTTTTTTTTTAATCCTTATTTTTCCAAGAGGAGCCCAAAGGAAAAACCCTGCAAGTTGCCTCCTGTGGGAAGGGAGCACAGAACATGAACAAGCTACAAATACATGCCAGGAAAAATCCATAAAAAGTAATATTCCCTGAGGTAAAAGGAGAATATTCTCTGTGTTCAGACCATGCTGTCTCACCTCACTGCTGTTTTCACTCAGAACATTCAGGGTGTTGGCTGTCCTGGCCATACCCAGCCTGAAGGGGTGTGCACAGACGCAGCAGATTTTAAAGGAATTCTGAGGATTCTCTGCAAAAAGCACATTTTATTATTACAAAAAAAAAGAGAGAGAGATTATTCTTACAAATTAGCCCCTTAGGTGACTGGTGCAGCATCACCTGGCCAGGTGTCACCAGAGTCAGGAAAGATTTTCACGTGATTTCTGATTGCAGCATCCCCTCCTGCTGCCTCTGCACGAGGGATCTCCTCTTTGATTCTCAGACCGCTCCAGGGGAGGCTCAGGGTGGACACCAGCAGGAATTTCTCCATGGAAAGGGTGGCCAGGCCTTGGCAGGGGCTGCCCAGGGAGCTTTGGAGTGCTCATCCCTGGAGGTGTCCAAGGAACCACTGATGGTGGCACTCCGAGCTCTGGGCTGGGGACAAAGTGGGGATTGGGCACAGGTTGGTCGTGGAGAGCTTTTCCAACCTCAATAATTTTGAGATTCTGTGATTCCATCTCCCACCAGGTGCCATTTGCCTCTCTGCCCCTGCTCCCAGCCAACACTCCAAGCCCATCCATCCTTCCATCATCCATCCATCATCCATCATCCATCCATCCATTCATCCATCCATCCATCCATCCATCCATCCATCCATCCATCCATCATCCATCCATCCATCATCCATCCATCCATCCATCATCCATCATCCATCATCCATTCATACATCCATCCATCATCCATCCATCCATCCATCCATCCATCCATCCCCCATCCATCCATCCATCCATCCATCCATCCATCATCCATCCATCCATCATCCATCATCCATCCATCATCCATCCATCCCTCATCCATCCATCCATCATCCATCCATTCATCCATCCATCCATCCATCCATCCCTCATCCATCCATCCATCATCCATCATCCATCCATCCATCCATCCATCCATCCATCCATCCATCCATCCATCCATCCATCCATCATCCATCCATCATCCATCATCCATCCATCCATCCATCCATCCATCCATCCATCCATCCATCCATCATCCATCCATCCATCCATCATCCATCCATCCATCCATCATCCATCCATCCATCCCCCATCCATCCATCCATCCATCCATCATCCATCCATCCATCATCCATCCATCCATCATCCATCCATCCATCATCCATCCATCCATCCATCCATCCATCCATCCATCCATCATCCATCCATCCATCCATCATCCATCCATCCATCCATCATCCATCCATCCATCCATCCACCCATCCATCCATCCATCCATTCATCATCCATCCATCCATCCATCCATCATCCATCCATCCATCCATCATCCATCCATCATCCATCATCCATCCATCATCCATCCATCATCCATCCATCATCCATCCATCCATCATCCATCCATCCATCCATCCATCCATCCATCATCCATCCATCCATCATCCATCCATCATCCATCCATCCATCATCCATCCATCCATCCATCCATCCATCCATCCATCCATCCATCCATCATCCATCCCCACCCACTATGGATTTGCTGCTCAAGGGACATTGGTCACGCTATTTGGCCCCACAGCCCCAGCTGACCCCGCGTGGTTCCCGGGGACATTACTGGGATCAGCAGCCCTGGCACAGCTGGCACAGGGCCCTGCCCGCTGGGAAATGACCCTCGGCGCTGGCAGCAAGCAGGAGGTAATGAAGGAGGTAATGAGGAGCAGTAGGAGCTTTGGGTGATTCATTTTCCCCCCTCGCCCCCCTTCCCCTCACCTCTTTTTCCTTTTTCCTTCACCCCTTTCCTTCAAGGGCAAACGTGAGACCGTGTGCCCATTCCCTGGGAGCCTGGTCAGTGCCCCAAAACCCTCTGGGGGCAGGACTTGTCCCTGGCACCCAGCCTGACCTCCCCTGGCACAGCTCCAGCCGTTCCCTCGGGCCCCATGGAAGCTGATGTTGGGTCCATCCCAGTGGGGAATTTTCCAGAACCTTCTCACAGACGTCCCCCCTGGGGCAACCCCCACCCAAACCCTGCCACCCCCCAGTGCAGCTCTCACCCACCCGCGTGCGATCCTGAGCATTTTCCCTCTGGAAAACGGAACCCACTGGTTTTGCATGGATTGAGCCGTGGAACACGAGGAGGATTTGTTTGGATCCAGCTGGAATTTGCTCTCCCAGGAAAGAGGCAGCATGGCACGAAGGATTGCAGTGCAAATTACACTTTCCTTTATTTGGGCTTCAGATTACGCAACTAAAATTAAATTTAAACTCTTTGCAGAAAGGTAATTTTTCCTAATCACTCACACTGCTGCACAGATCTCTACAACTTGATTACATTCTAATTAGATTAATTGGGTGGAGAATAATTTCTTTTTCCAAGAAGATCAACTACAAACCACAAGCAATTCTATAGACTCTGCAGGAGAGAAAAACTCACAACAAAATAACCCCAGCACTCACTCAGAGCTTTAAAACCAAAGCACAGACAGCCCAGTAATTAAATTGTTAAAGAATTTATAAGGATATTTGGATGAGCTCAGGTGTTGTTTTTCATTCCTCTCTCTCTCTCTTTCATAATTTTCCCTTGTGCTCTCCCTCTTTTTCTCTGGGCCATAAAATGAGATGTGGAATTCCAATTCCTTCATTGATTTCTGAAATAAAAATTTAAGAAACTCAAATAACAGAAGGTTGCACTCCCACGTTCTGCATGTGAAATGGATTGCCTTTGTTACAGGGCAGCAAATATTGAACTGGGTAATGCTGCGAGGTCTTTGGCCTGAATACTAATGGTCATTATTTACCAGAAATGAACACGAGCCAGGGAGGTTCAGCACCTCCTGATTGGCTTTGGCATCCCAACAAAGGCACGGCGAGAGGGACAGGGGACATGAAAAGTGGATGCAGAGCTCAGTTCCTGTGCCTGGCCCAGCTTTATGAGCCAAGCTGCCTGTGAATTAATGCCGAGCAGTTTTCTGCTGGCAGCATCTGGTCGCAGCGCACGTGGCTGTAAAGGCAGGCTGGGATGTGCTCGGAGGACGCCGCATTCCCGATGTCCTCGCTGCATTCTTTCCTTTGCCCTCTGCTTGGGCAGCGCTGCCCTTTGCTGGGCACGGGCTCGAGCTGAGGTGGGAGAACTGGGGGCTGTAAATCCCCGCTGAGCAGCTCCCGTGCTCCGCGTGGGTGGAAGGTGCTGAGCTGGGCACCCACGGGGCCGCCGGGGACGTGGCAGCTGCAAACTCAGCCTTGAAGCTCCTCACGGAGCTCTCTGGTGCCAGGATGAGGCGTCAGGGCCCGTTAACTTCGGGGAAGGACACGGAGGCTCCTCGATTGCTCTCCATCGTCTCTTAAAAACCCAGTGGTGATTAGAGCAGACAGGAAACTTGGCCACTTGACCTTCAGAGCGCCCAGGGAGGTTGGTTGTAAGGGCACAAACTGGCCAGATTTGTTCTGGAGACTCTCAGGTCAACGCTGCTCTTTTCCAAATTGTGACAGGATCACTGAGGTTGGAAAAGCCCTCCAAGGTCATCGAGTCCCAGCTGGAGCTTGTCCCCGGCCCAGAGCTCTGAGTGCCACATCCAGGAATTCCTTGGGCACCTCCAGGGATGGGCCCTCCAAACCCCCCTGGGCAGTTCCAAGGCCTGAGCCCCCTTTCCATGGGGAAATTCCTGCTGATTGCACCCTGAGCCTGCCCTGGCCCAGCCTGAGGCCGTTCCCTCTCCTCCTGTCCCTGTTCCCTGGAGCAGAGCCCGACCCCCCCGGCTGTCCCCTCCTGGCAGGAGCTGTGCAGAGCCACAAGGTCCCCCCTGAGCCTCCTTTTCTCCAGGCTGAGCCCCTTCCCAGCTCCCTCAGCCTCTCCTGGGGCTCCAGCCCCTTCCCAGCTCCATTCCCTTCTCTGGACACGCTCCAGCCCCTCCAGGTCTCAAGGTGCTGTGCCCAGGACCATCCCACACGGATCCTGAGCAAATGCACCTTCCAGCACTCAGTGAACAGGAGAACTGTGCCAGCCTGGATCTGTGTGGGAGGTTGTCACTGCCAAATGACCCCGGGCCTCTTCCTTGTCCCCTCCAGCCCTTTGTTTCCCCATGGGATGGGTGGCAGATTTATGTCTCAGCAGCTCCTGTGGTGTTTGGCTCCTTTGTGCTGAATGCAAAGACTGCCCAGAGTCTGAAATATGAAAAGTGCTTGGATGGGGCAGATAGGCCACCTGCAGATATCAGCCTTGGGAATGATGACAGGGCCTGGCAGAGCCCCAGCGAGTGCTGAAATTAATAGCAGGAGATCTATTAAGGGGATTAGACACACGTTTGAACACTTACAACTTTATCTCTTGCTGCTTGTGGCAGGGACTATTTATTTCCCCAACCCAAATGTCTGAAGGGTGATTTGTAGATTGGGGAAGGTGGAGAGAAAATTTGCACACTTGAATCCCCAAACCTCTGAGCTTTGGCTGGGGGTGAGGGATGGGGACTTGGCTCTCCTGGGCATCTCCATGGGACTGAGATGTGTCCCCTTCAGTTTTGTCCACACTCTGGAGCCATCCTGGAGAGCTTGAACTGGCTCCTGTCCAGCTCCTGGATGAGAAGGTTCTCTGGGAGCATCCCAGCCACGTCCAGAGCATGGGATAGGGTTGGGGCCACTCCAGAGCACCCTCCGAAACTCTGCTGACATTGGTGTCAATGCAGACACAGCCCAAGACACAAATCCTGCCTGTGTTTCCAAAGGGGAGATGTGGTTTGAGGACCCTCCACTTCTGGGGAGAAGGTTTTGGGGGAAGGCAGAGGGGTTGCTGCTTTCTGCCCCTGCAGCACCTCCACATTTTGTGTCTGGTTTATCCTCTGGGAAAGTCAGGAGCCACCCCTGCAGGGGGCAGGCCCTGACATTTTGTCAGCACAAAGTGGACAGCTGGCGTGCAGAGATGTGCACGTACCTCTATCTGTGAGATCAGAATGGCAAATTTGAGCTCTCGGAGGTCTGAGGCTGGACTTTACAGCCTCGCCTGCTTTGGATGTGATTCTGTGTGTGCAGCTTGTGAGATTAAATGAAGAATAAAGCAGAAGATGGAAAGCCCATGTCCAGGACCACCCAGGAGGGGCAGAACACACTCCTGGAGCTGCAGGTCTCCAAAGTTTAACTGGATTCCTCCTCAGGCCTGAGTCAGGGGGAATGGCAAAGCTCTTCTGGGCAAAGCTCTGCTGTGGGGAAAACCACGTTCTAATTCCAAATGTCTCTTTGGTACAGGTAAAGTCTGGGATGTTCACAGGCTCTTGAATCTCCTGGTTCACAGCACAGCCTAAGCAGGTCCTTTTATGTTCCCTGACACTCGTTAGGAAGTTTTAAGACATTGAAGAGAATGGAAAAATCTGATTTAGTAATTTCTTTTACAATATGCCCCTAAAAGGAGCTTCATAAAATATGAATCCCACTGAATGTGCTTGTTTCTAAATTCAGAACATGTGTCCAAGTGAATTTGTAGCTCAGGAGATGAAGGACAAACTGCCTGGGACGGGAGATGAGCAGACAGGCAGCTGCCCTTTCCCTGCCCTGCTGTGCCTGCCGGCCCCTCCTGCCTGCCAGGGCACTTCCCAAAATATTTTGCACCCAAGGCACTCCCCTTGCTGTGCAGGGCTCCTGCCTCGTCTGGCCGGGTGCTCCCACCCTCACCCCCTCACCCTTAATTTGCAATGCTGGTATTGGATGTGGATCTGGGAAGAGGGGGATGCCTCAGCCCCTTCCTGGGGCTGCCCTGGGTTTTCCTCCCTGTGGTCCCTCCACCTCCAGGGACTGACCTCACTTACACTGGAGGAGGGAAAATTTTCCTGCCCTGCCAAATATTTTAGGTTCAGCAAACCTCCCCTGCCAACCACGATGGGCTGGGAAGAGGAGCTCTCAAAAACCATTTGCAACATAAAAGCTTGGCAGAGTAAATTGCTTTTGATCTGTGCAAATAATTCCCTCGGCAATTTTGGGGAGGTTTTTGTATCTGTTTCTACTGTGTTAACTTTCTGTTTGTAATAATTAATTTCACGATAATCAGCTCGACATTGTGAAACGCAGAATCATTTCAAACCAGAAATGTCTTTTATTTTGCAAATATCAAGGCTGAAACACGAACAAAGACAAAAATGTCCCAGAGGCAGCCAAAAAGGAGGGGGTTGGATGCAGCCTCCTCTGTGCAGAAGTTCAGTTTTACCAAATAGACATTTTCTAAAGTCCCAGTCTTGTGCTGAGGACTTAAGTGGACTCCAAGTCAATATTTTTTCCCTTCTCCTTTAATTTTCTTGGTTTTTAAGGTGTGATAAAGTCCGGCTGCAACCTTTCCAGGGCAGCAGCCCTCAGTGAGCTCCTTTCTCTCCAGAGTGGGAGCAGGGATGCAGGGAGGGAAGAGCAGTGGGAACATTTCCAGCCGTGCGTTCTGAGCCGTCCTAAGTTACCCCACAGGGCCTGGAGGGGGGAGGGAGCTGGGGTTAAATTAGCCCCAGCTCCCGATGCCAGACCCAAATCCCCAGCCCTTCCTCCCCCAGCGGGGGCTGCTCTTCCCCAGCAGTGGATAAGCTGGAGCCATCCCAGTGGATGGGATGCCAGGGGAGCTATGGGGCTTTTATGGGATTTTTTGGGCTGGGTCCCTCATGTCCCCCCTGCTGAACCCTGCCTGGCTGTTGGAACGCTGCTGTTGGAATGCCTTCCTGGGGATGATTAAGCTGACATTTAATTGGGGACAGCACCTGGTATTTGCTCCTTCTCAGGCTCTGCTCCTCTCCATTAAGACCGTAACGAACCCAAGGAGTGATGCAAGTAATTTTATGGTGCTGAGAAGGGTCAAACACATTTGCTCTTTGATGAGAGGAGCTGTAAAATCCTTAACTGGGAGCTGGATGGATCAGGCCTTCTGAGCATAAAGAGGCAGAGGAAAAATGTGGAGATGGTCTGATGGGTCAGTCTGGGAGAAGAGAGATGGATGCATTAAATAAAGATCCACTCAGCCATTTATCCATCTCCTCTCAGTCTTCATCCGGGAGGAGAGCTCGCTCCCCGCCACGGGCACTGAGGCAGGATGGATGGCTGCAGGAGCAGATGGATGGCCCGACAGCTTTCCACCAATCCATCTCCATCTGTCCTTACACCTCAATCTTTACCTCGTCTGGTGATGCACACAGAGACCTCAGTGGGGAGATAGACAGGGACTGAGTTTAGGCTCGTGTGGAGAGACAGAGAGGTTTTGTTCAGCCCCAACGCCGAGTGTGGAGGGTGACAATGACAGGACACTGTTTTTGCAGCAGCCCTGCCCTGCTCCCTGCGAGGCCACAGCTCTGCCCTGGCCATGCTGAGGGCTCCTGATAACCTTGGCTGTGCTTCCAGGCTCTGCCTTTGGAGGTGAAACATTTCAGAGCAGGGAAAAAAGCCCTACGATTAAAAATATCTTTTTTTTTTTTTTTTTTTTTTTTTTTTTTTTTTTTTTGTCTTTCCAGCTGCTCATGTCCCCTTTCCTGGGGCCTGAGCGCAGCATCATTCAACAGAAAATTGTTGTGAAAGTCACTGCACTGGCTTCTGCTGTGCAGGTAACACCAGATCTCAGAGCCTCTGGAACTGCCACATGAATCAAGCTGGACAGATGGAATCTGTGCATCCCACTCCTCCCACGGGCACACAGGGCCCTGCTGTGCCCTGAGATGTCTGCAGCCACCAAAGGTGACGAGGGGCTGACTGCAAGGGGGAGAGTTCCTCTGCAAGGACCTCAGCTCTGCCTGGTTTTTGGGACGTGGGCAGCCCTGCTCTGTCCTGGAACAGTGATCCAGGAGCTTTGGAACAGTAGGTTCAGCAATGTTTTAGGAAGAAGGATTGAATCATAGAACCATTTGGGTTGGAAAGGCTCTCTGAGATCATCGAGTCCATCCATCACCCAGCACTGCCAAGGTCACCTACACACAGCTTTTAAACCCCTAGAGGGATGGGCACTCCACCACTGCCCTGGGCAGCTGTGCCAGGCTGGACAGCCCTTTCCATGGGGAATTTTCCCAAATATCCACCCTGAGCCTGCCCTGGCCCAGCCTGAGGCCGTTCCCTCTCCTCCTGTCCCTGTTCCCTGGAGCAGAGCCCGACCCCCCCGGCTGTCCCCTCCTGGCAGGAGCTGTGCAGAGCCACAAGGGCCCCCCTGAGCCTCCTTTTCTCCAGGCTGAGCCCCTTCCCAGCGCCCTCAGCCTCTCCTGGGGCTCCAGACCCTTCCCAGCTCCCTTCCCTTCCCTGGCCACGCTCCAGCCCCTCCATGTCCTCCTTGTCCCGAGGGACCCCAAACTGAGTGCCCGATGCAAATGCAGGGACATTTGGGACCTGGGCGCTGTGCCAGGCATCTCCAGCAGGCACCCACTTGGCACAGCTCTCCAGCTCGTGTCTCTCCTCTTCCAGAGCCCTTCCCAAGCCCTGCAATCACCAAAATCCTGGCACTTCACCGTCAGAGCCGCCGTTCAAGCCGAGCCTGTGACTCCAGGAGGGGCCTCTGCTCCTGCCCGTCAGGCTGGAGGCTGCGGTGGAGCTGTGAGCGCAGCCCAGCTCCTCCTGTCCGTGTGCCAGGCTCGCTGGGGGATCGTGAGTGATCTGTCAATAATAACGATCCCCATAATGAATCGGGGGCTGGGCTCGCGTGCCCGGGCATTAAAAGATCCTGACCCCAAGTGCTTGGATACCAGGAAGTCTGCTCATCGATTTAATGACCCTTGGCTGGAGTCCTGAGACAGAGCAGAGCCGCAGAGGAGGCAGGTGGAGCAGAGGCAAAGCATCAAACGTTGTGTTTGTCCAGATTTATCTCATTCCACACTTTTAGCCTCTTCCTCACCACACTGCAGTGCCAAGCCTGTCAGCCCCTAGGAATTAGGGTGCCTTTGGGGCCCCTTCCTCATCCCCCTGGAATTTACCCCAGGATGGGACCAGTGTGGGCAGGGTGTGGGGTGGGGGCTGCAGTGGGGTGCTGGGGTGTCATCCTGCAGCTCCGGCTGATTTTCCCAGCTGCAGGAACTCGCTGGGTGCTTCTCCCCACGCCGAGGGCGCTGCCCCGCGGTGCCCGCCGGCCGAAGCTGGTTTGCTGAGCTCGGTGCCCTCGGGCACGGCCCCGCAGCCCGAAGCCCTCTCTGCTGAGGCAGCCCCGTGAGGAGCTCAGCACGGACGGCAAGCAGCGGGGAGTGAGCGGGTGGAGGATTTGAGCGCTCGTCCCTCTGCAGGCGCTCGGGGAGGGGAAGTTCATTGGCTGTCGATACTGCCCTGCTGCGATAAAAGCTTAAGGAGCTGCTTGGCAGCTGCCCACTGCGAGGAACATGCTCTGGCTGTTTCCAGAGCGCAGCGATACATCGCAGCTCGTGGCTCTTCCCGCTGGGAGCGATCCCAGCTCCGGCACCCGCCAGGGACAGCCTCGGGGAAGGCAATCTCCCGGCAGTGGCACAATCAAACAGGGATTGTTCCCAGGTACAGAATCTGCCGCTTAATAGCGACTGCTTTGCTCTCGGGTAGCTCTTTGTGTGTCAGCCTCAAAGGCAATTCAAATAGAAAGGGTTTGGGATCTCCTGCCCTGCTTTCCAGCAGGGAAACTGAGGCACGGGCAGCCCCGCTCTCTGCTGTGCCTCTCGCTGACCACTGGCAGGCCCTCCTGGTGAGGCCTCGCGCACGATTTGTAAATTGGAAACTTCCTGCTGGTGTCTTGTCCGTTTTCTGAAGGCAGCTGAGCTCCAAAGAAACTCCACGCTCTGAGTACAGGGTGTGGATCTCTGCTTTCCCCCACCTCTGTAATTTTTGAATGTTTTGGTTATTTGCCAGAAAATCTGACAGAGGCATTGAGGCTCACGATGCTTCTGCCACCTTCTGTCAGCAGGAGCTGAGCAGAGGAAAAAGTCCCCAGGGGTGACCTGAGTGAAGCTCCATCAGATGTTGGAGTTGTGGCACAGGACGGGGGAGGAAAACGAGATTTAATGGCAGGAAAAGCCTCAGCCAGAACTCCCAGTCCCCCATGAGACCCAAAGCTGCAGCAAACAGCCAATTTGGGTCTGATACTGATGTTAATATTATTTTTTTTCCTCCTGATTTTTCTGAATTCACGTGGTTGTGTGTGTAAAGGGGTGTGGAGGGGAGACTCTGCTGCACTGGGCAAAACCCACGCAGGGAGGCTGGAAAGGGGGGTCAAGGCACCAGGCAAAACACTCAAATTTACATGAGGACAGCTGAGATGAGACAGGGGCCCCTTGCCTCCCCACTTGCCAGCCTGAAACTGTGCCCCTGAGCCTGGCCTAACATGATCTCACGTGGAATTGCATCAGTTTTCTCTACAAAACAAGGATTTGATGTAACCATTCGAGTACATCTCAGCTTAGATGTTCTGGAGCTGCATATGAAAGCTCCAGAAAGTTATTTATTTCAGCTCATTTAAAGTGTTTTTGCTGATGTATTCTGCAGAGTGGGTTTAGTGTGTGAGCTCTTTAGTAAAATCATTTCTGTATTAATGAGACCTAACCCAAAGCCATTAAACGTGACTTTAAAGGAATACCTCAGCAAATCGCTCATATTGAGATGGATGGGAGCAGACAGAGAGTGTTTGTAAACTTACACATCGCCAAATCAAACTGGAACTCATTAAATACAGCAAAATTATTCACTGAATAATTCACTCGGGTTGAATATGAAAGATTTGGACAACCTTGGGTTGTTTGATTGAAAAACAGCTTATTTTTTATGCTCCTGTGCATGTGACAAAGTAAAAATATGAGCTGAAGGTGGGGAGCTCTGTCACCTTGGTGTCGAGGGCCTTCCTTGGAGGAAGCTTCATTAAAGCTGAATTCTGAGAAATTCAGCCTGGAGGGAGGGTGGGCTTTGCTGGGGACAGTCAGCCTGGCTGACTCTGAGGATTTTTAAGTATTTCTCATCTTTCATGCCCTGCTGGGGCTGCAGGAGCTGCTCTGGGGAGCTCGGGGGGGCTCGGGAGGTCTGAGCTCGGGGTGTTGACTGAGGGTTCCTGGGTCAGCTCCATGTCCTTGGGAGGCTGTTCTGTGTCCATGGGAGGCTGTTCTGTGTCCATGGGAGGCTGTTCCATGTCCATGGAGGCTGTTCCATGTCCTTGGGAGGCTGTTCTGTGTCCTTGGGAGGCTGTTCCATGTCCTTGGGAGGCTGTTCTGTGTCCATGGGAGGCTGTTCCATGTCCATGGAGGCTGTTCTGTGTCCATGGGAGGCTGTTCCGTGTCCTTGGGAGGCTGTTCTGTGTCCATGGAGGCTGTTCTGTGTCCATGGGAGGCTGTTCCATGTCCTTGGGAGGCTGTTCTGTGTCCATGGGAGGCTGTTCCATGTCCTTGGGAGGCTGTTCTGTGTCCATGGGAGGCTGTTCCATGTCCTTGGGAGGCTGTTCTGTGTCCATGGGAGGCTGTTCTGTGTCCATGGGAGGCTGTTCTGTGTCCATGGGAGGCTGTTCTGTGTCCATGGGAGGCTGTTCCATGTCCATGGGAGGCTGTTCCATGTCCATGGGAGGCTGTTCCATGTCCTTGGGAGGCTGTTCTGTGTCCATGGGAGGCTGTTCCATGTCCTTGGGAGGCTGTTCCATGTCCATGGGAGGCTGTTCCATGTCCTTGGGAGGCTGTTCTGTGTCCATGGGAGGCTGTTCTGTGTCCATGGGAGGCTGTTCCATGTCCATGGGAGGCTGTTCCATGTCCTTGGGAGGCTGTTCCATGTCCTTGGGAGGCTGTTCCATGTCCATGGGAGGCTGTTCCATGTCCTTGGGAGGCTGTTCTGTGTCCATGGAGGCTGTTCCATGTCCTTGGGAGGCTGTTCCGTGTCCTTGGGAGGCTGTTCCGTGTCCATGGGAGGCTGTTCCGTGTCCTTGGGAGGCTGTTCCATGTCCATGGAGGCTGTTCCATGTCCATGGGAGGCTGTTCTGTGTCCATGGAGGCTGTTCTGTGTCCATGGAGGCTGTTCCATGTCCATGGGAGGCTGTTCCTTGTCCTTGGGAGGCTGTTCCATGTCCATGGGAGGCTGTTCTGTGTCCATGGGAGGCTGTTCCATGTCCATGGGAGGCTGTTCTGTGTCCATGGGAGGCTGTTCTGTGTCCATGGGAGGCTGTTCCATGTCCATGGGAGGCTGTTCTGTGTCCATGGGAGGCTGTTCCGTGTCCATGGGAGGCTGTTCTGTGTCCTTGGGAGGCTGTTCCATGTCCATGGGAGGCTGTTCCATGTCCATGGGAGGCTGTTCTGTGTCCATGGGAGGCTGTTCTGTGTCCATGGGAGGCTGTTCCATGTCCTTGGGAGGCTGTTCCGTGTCCTTGGGAGGCTGTTCCATGTCCATGGGAGGCTGTTCTGTGTCCATGGGAGGCTGTTCCGTGTCCTTGGGAGGCTGTTCCATGTCCTTGGGAGGCTGTTCTGTGTCCATGGGAGGCTGTTCCATGTCCATGGGAGGCTGTTCCATGTCCATGGGAGGCTGTTCTGTGCCAGGCCAGGCTTTGAGATTTCGGGGGGAGTGGGAAGCAAGCATCCCAGGGTTTTCCTTGTCCCCTAACTCCTGCCTGTCCCCAGGGGTCTCCAGCCGTGCCAGGAGCTGCCCCAGCCCTGACTGGGCCCTGCTCCCAGCACAGTTTCTGTGCAAACTGGGGGTTCTGCTGCGCCTTTTCCTGCCTGCAAGGCCAGAGAGCAGCTCCAGGGGCAGCTGAGGTTTGTGTGGGGATCCGGACTCGTGGCTGGGCCCGTGGCTCCAGCGGCCCCTGGACCTGGAGAGCTGCTCCTGCTGGTTCTCCTTCCCCAGGCAGGGAGAACAGGCAGGCAGTGGGGAAAAGCCATAATGCCCCTGTGTGTACAGGCCAGAGATGCGATCTGGGCTGAGCTCTGGGCCATCCTGGGGCTGAGGCAGTGGATCCTCCCGGCTGCACGTGAGGAAAGTCTGGCAGGAACTCAAGGAATGCCTCTTCCCTCCATGTCCCCCTCCTGCTTTAACCCCATCCTGCCCAGCACAGCGACTCCGCAATCTGCTCAGGAACCTGCGAGCAGGAGAGAAAGCTTTAAACAAAACACGATTTTACAGTTCATTTCAGGTAATCACAGAGTCTATGTTCCAAAATGATCCTCTCGGCATTGCCCATGGAGAGCAGCAATGGCTGATTGGCATTCCATTACTAAACAGCTAAGCCATTCATAATGCAAAAAAACAGACTTGATGGAAAGATTTGATTCAGTTTTCAAGCTAGACTAATTCAAAACCCAGGGCTCTATAAATCAGAGCAAATGTTCTTTATAAAAAAAATATAGCCAGAGCCCATGTGCAGTATCAGATCTATGATTTATGTCTGTATCCCATTAAACTGAAGGACAAGAGAGGGGAGCAGGGCTGTCCCTGCACCCTGGGTCCCGCCTGCCCCATAATAAACATGTTCAGTGAGTGAGGAAATGGCCCCGCTGGCCCAGGGACATCTGGGGACACTGGACTTTCCCTTGGGGAGGGGCAGAGCTGAACTGTGCCCTCCTGTTGCTGCCAGCAGGGACAGGGACAGGGACAGGGACAGGGACAGGGACAGGGACAGGGACAGGGGGACAGGGACAGGGACAGGGACACAGGGACAGGGGACAGGGACAGGGACAGGGACAGGGATGGGGACAGGGACAGGGACAGGGACAGGGACAGGGACAGGGGGACAGGGGGACAGGGACAGGGGGACAGGGACAGGGGACAGGAACAGGGGGACAGGGACAGGGACAGGGACAGGAACAGGGGGACAGGGACAGGGACAGGGGGACAGGGACAGGGACAGGGACAGGGACAGGGACAGGGACAGGGATGGGGACAGGGACAGGGACAGGAACAGGGGGACAGGGACAGGGACAGGGACAGGGACAGGGGACAGGGATGGGGACGGGGACAGGGACAGGGACAGGGACGGGGACAGGGACAGGGAAAGGGATGGGGACAGGGGGACAGGGACAGGGACAGGGACGGGGACAGGGACAGGGACAGGGGACAGGGACAGGGACAGGGGGACAAGGACAGGGACAGGGGACAGGGGGACAGGGACAGGGACAGGGACGGGGACAGGGATGGGGACAGGGGGACAGGGACGGGGACAGGGACGGGGACGGGGACAGGGACAGGGGGACAGGGACAGGGACAGGGACGGGGGGACAAGGACAGGGAGAGGGGACAGGGACAGGGGGACAGGGACAGGGACAGGGACAGGGACAGGGACAGCACAGAGGGGTAGAGGATGGGTCAGGGCAGATCTGGCAGCACCATGGCCATGGCCATGAGCTCCCAGCAGGGCTCCTTCCAGGGCAGCCTGCCCCAGCCAGGCACAGCCCTGTGCCCCCAGCCAGGCACAGCCCTGTGCCCCCAGCCAGGCACAGCCCTGTGCTCCCAGCCAGGCACAGCCCTGTGCCCCCAGCCAGGCACAGCCCTGTGCCCCCAGGGTGCCCCCCTGCACCCCCAGACCCGGGGCTGCCTCTGGGGACTGTCCTGGGATTGTCCTGTGTGCTCTTCATAGAACCACGGGATGCCTGGGGTTGGAAGGGACCTCGTCCCACCCCTGCCCTGGCAGGGACACCTCCCCCTGCCCCAGTGCTCCAGCCCCAGTGTCCAGCCTGGCCTTGGGCACTGCCAGGGATGCAGGGCCAGCCCCAGCTGCTCTGGGAGCAATTTCTCCTCAGTACAAGACATTAACTCGCTCCAACTCTGCTGAAGCCTGTGGTTTTTCCTTCCTCACTGCACCACCTCACGTGCTGAGGAGTGTCCTGCTTGCAGGAATGTGGTTTGACCCCAGCCAGTCCCAGCCCCTCACGGCTCTCACTCACTCCCCACAGCGGGGTCGGGGAGGGAATCAGGAGGGTAAAATCTGGATAGCTCATGGATTGAGAAAAATTCCATTTAATAGGGAAAACAAAAGCTGCACCCACAAGCCAAGCAAACCAAGGGATCAGTTCCCTGCCTCCCATGGGCAGGTGGGTTCAGGACCTCCAGGAGAGCAGGGCTCCATCCCATGGAATGGTGGCTTGACCTCCATCCCCCAGAGCTGGAGCTGAACCAGAGGTGCCCTCAGACCCAGGTCAGGTCTGTCAGAGAGGGAGGATCTGACCCAGGAACGCTCACCCTCAAGCTGCAGGACAGAAAATTCCCTAAATTTATTTCCCTCCCCCTAAACTTGCCTGTCTGCTGGCAGCTCCACCATTCTTTGAAAGCCCAGCCCCTCCTGCAGCCTTGGCCCAGCGAGTGCTGCTCAGACTGCACCGAGTCCCCGAGCCTGGGCTTTGTCCCTGCTCCCCAGGACAGAATCCACCCCCAGAGCTCCTGGGGCTGGTTATTCCTCTCCAGCTCCTGGGGCTGGTTATTCCTCTCCAGCTCCTGGAGCTGCTCATTCCTCTCCAGCTCCTGGAGCTGGTTATTCCTCTCCAGCTCCTGGGGCTGGTTATTCCTCTCCAGCTCCTGGGGCTGGTTATTCCTCTCCAGCTCCTGGAGCTGGTTATTCCTCTCCAGCTCCTGGGGCTGGTTATTCCTCTCCAGCTCCTGGAGCTGGTTATTCCTCTCCAGCTCCTGGAGCTGGTTATTCCTCTCCAGCTCTTGGGGCTGGTTATTCCTCTCCAGCTCCTGGGGCTGGTTATTCCTCTCCAGCTCCTGGAGCTGGTTATTCCTCTCCAGCTCCTGGAGCTGGTTATTCCTCTCCAGCTCTTGGGGCTGGTTATTCCTCTCCAGCTCCTGGAGCTGGTTATTCCTCTCCAGCTCCTGGAGCTGGTTATTCCTCTCCAGCTCCTGGAGCTGGTTATTCCTCTCCAGCTCCTGGAGCTGCTCATTCCTCTCCAGCTCCTGGGGCTGGTTATTCCTCTCCAGCTCCTGGAGCTGGTTATTCCTCTCCAGCTCCTGGAGCTGCTCATTCCTCTCCAGCTCCTGGAGCTGGTTATTCCTCTCCAGCTCCTGGAGCTGCTCATTCCTCTCCAGCTCCTGGGGCTGGTTATTCCTCTCCAGCTCCTGGAGCTGGTTATTCCTCTCCAGCTCCTGGGGCTGGTTATTCCTCTCCAGCTCCTGGAGCTGGTTATTCCTCTCCAGCTCCTGGGGTTGGTTATTCCTCTCCAGCTCCTGGGGCTGGTTATTCCTCTCCAGCTCCTGGGGCTGGTGCAGCCAGTGCTGGTAACATCTGTCAGCCATCCGGAGCTCGCAGGGAAAAGGATGCCATCGCTCAGGAGCCGACAGTGACATTTTAAAAGCCGTGTCTGAAATCCCCAAACAATTAAGAGGCGTCTTTTTTAAATTCCCTCCCTATCTGAGGCACTGCACAGGCAAGGCACCAGCTGAGAAGTGCATGTAGATCTTGACAGGAAAAGCTGCGATTAATGAATAATGGAGCACCAGCAATATATAACTTTCAGGCGGAGCCATCGTAATTCAATCCAAACAGTAATATCAGGGTCTTTTCTTGGAGGAGTCTAAGCAGCAGTTAAATATTAAATAAAAAAGATGACATTTTATTTTATTTTCCTTTGGCAATTCTGCATCTCCTGGTTCAAAGAAGCAGAAGGCAGAAAGTGCCACCACGGAGGGGGAAGGAAAGTTTAAGTGTAAATTCACCTGCCCCCAGCCTGGGCTATAGAAGTGCTTAATGAGGGAAAGCGAGGGCAGGGCTGCAGCACTGGGCTGCACTCTCCGGACTGATTTACCACCTGGACTTGTGCCCTTCATCTTTCCATCATCACTCAGATCGCTGGGACTCTTCAAGGAAATAGCTTCAAACTTTTGTCCCTGGTGTTGTGTGCCTGGGAAGACGTGTCCTTTTAAAACGCCGTAATTCTCCAGCTGCACAGGAGCCTTGCTCAGTCATCCCGAGCAGAGGCAGAGTTGATCCCGTCAATGCAGTGCGTTCTGCTTGCTCTCGACGTGGCCTTTCCCCCCTTTTCTTTCACTTCTCCGGAGTTCTGCTCCTGTGCAGCGCCCCAGAGGCACCTCCAGCATTTCAGCCCCTTCCTTGCACCCCCTGGGCTGTGGTGGGATCCCGGCCCCTTCTCCCACCCCACGTTCTCCCCATTAGAGCAGAAACCTCCCTTGCGGCCTCTTTGCACCTCATTAAATCCTCATTTCTTTCCAAATCTCACATCAGCCCTTCCCTCTCCCCTCTTCCTGGTGCCAGGGCTGAACGATTTCATTAATTCCCCCAAGCACTGCCCACTCCAGTGCTCCCACTAACGACTCCATCAAGCAGCCGCCGGCAGCTGGTGTTGAACTCCTCTCGCACACCTCCCGCACGCCAGTGCCTGCTCGGGCTGCCCGGGCCAGCTCTCAAGGTGAAACTCCTCACCCAGCAGCGCTCTGCCCGCAGTGTTTATTAAACCAGCGCTGGTGGCTCCTCTGCCAGCGACACAACTCCTCTGTGTTCTGCAAAAATGGTGTGAGGGAAGAGGGGACAGACGGGGAGGACGGGATTTGGGGTGGAGCAGGGGGTACCTGTAGGGCTGTGTGAGGATTTGGGGTGGAGCAGGGGGTACCTGTAGGGCTGTGTGAGGATTTGGGGTGGAGCAGGGGGTACCTGTAGGGCTGTGTGAGGATTTGTGGGTACCTGTAGGGCTGTGTGAGGATTTGGGGTGGAGCAGGGGGTACCTGTAGGGCTGTGTGAGGATTTGGGGTGGAGCAGGGGGTACCTGTAGGGCTGTGTGCGGATTTGGGGTGGAGCAGGGGACACCTGTAGGGCTGTGTGAGGATTTGTGGGTACCTGTAGGGCTGTGTGAGGATTTGGGGTGGAGCAGGGGGTACCTGTAGGGCTGTGTGTGCAGGGTGCACACACTCAGCCGCTCTCCCTAAATCTCATCCAGTAAATGTTTGCAAATGGGTGACATTAACTCTTGGTTGCTTTTCCACCTGGAAGACAAAGCCTTTACTTCTTGTCCAAGAGGAGCAGGGGGCAGAGTGAGAGCCCCAGCTCACACAAAATCTGTTCTGCTGCAAGCTGAGCCCAGCTCCCGAGTGCTCAGGGAGTGAGCAGTGACCCATGAGCTCCTCGAGGGATTTGTGCTCCACACCCCTCCCCAGGCTCAGCCTCTCCTTGGAGCCAGGAGGGCATCAGGCCTGGCAGAAACACAGTTTTTGTCCCAGTGGAAGTGGAAGGAGTGGAGAGAGAAGTGCCTGAGCTGACCCTGCAGGTGGGGAGCACAGGCTCCTCTGGCTCCACACATCCAATGCTCCTGCAGGGCTGGGAGTGCTGGGAGCAGGAGCAGCACCTCCGAGTCCTCTGGTTGTGTCCCCAGCTCCAGTCCCTGATAAACAGAGCTGGCCCATCAGATAGGCACAAAAACAGCAACGTGAGGAGGTTCAGATCCCAAACTCAGCCTGGCTGTCGGCTTTATCCTGAGCCACGCAGCAAAACTCCCTCCATGGAGAGGTCCCAGACAGAGGCAGCCCCGTGGAAGGTCTTGGTTCACAAGAGCCCAGCCAAGAGAGAGCTCCGTGCACGGGGCAAAGCCTCGCCCCCCGGCCAGCAGCGAGGCAGAGCTGAGCACAAACCAACAGAGCCAATCTGCAGTGCAGGCTTTCACAGACTTCCCAGGAGCTCTGCCCCGGGAGCAGCTTTGGTTTCCTTCCTCATTGCTTTGCCAGCCACCCATGGAAGGTTTGTTTGCTTTCTGACCTCCCTTCGCAAAAGAACAATATTTTACCATCACCTCTTTTCTTTCTTTCTTAATTGTCTTTAATGATACTTATTTAAAGTCTGTGGTATTTTTGGAGGGCTGAGGAGGAGGGATAGAAGGGTACAAACGCCTTGAGACCTTCAATTCTGTCCAGATAAGACAGCTGCACTAAATCATTTCCAAAAAGAGCAGAGGTTAAGGTAAGAGCTTCTGCTTTCAAAAGTACCTCAGTAACTCCATTAGAGACAGAACTGGTAGAAAGCAAGCAAGATGGAGCAAAACAGATCTTCCTGGCAGTTTAATTTTTTTCTCAATGGAATTAGAAGGAACTCTCTTAACAAACAGCCTTTTTTTTTCCCCAAGGAAAGGATTTTATTGCCTAGTAAGAAGTGATGGGATGAGAGAAAATGTCCCCAGGATGCACCAGGGGAGGTTTAGACTTGGATGTTTGTAGCCATTTCTTCATGGGAAGGGGTTGTCAAGCTCTGACACGGCTGCCCAGGGCAGTGGTGCAGTCACCATCCCTGGAGGGGTTTGCAGGTCTTGTGGATGTGGCCCCTGGGGACACGGGGCACTGGAAGTTTAGAACTTGTACTGAGGAGAAGTCGTGCCCACAGAAGCTGTGGCTGCCCCTGGAGCCCTGCAAGTGTCCCAGGCCAGGCTGGATGGGGCTTGGAGCAGCCCGGGACAGTGGAAGGTGTCCCAGTGCTGGAACAAGAGTTAAGGTCCCTTTAAGGTCCCTTTAAGGTCCCTTCCCAAACCATTTTAGGATTCTGACTGGAGAGGGGAGTGTGGTCAGGAGGTTTCCCTACCAAGGATGGAATTTGTTAAGCTTTTGGCAGAATGATTTTTATCTTTTTTTTCCCCTATGAGTTCTGCCTGCTTCCTGCTGCAAATTTCAATATTTCATCAGGAAAACAAAAGCTTCTTGGCTTTCAGTGGATGTTTTATGTGTTTTGAGCAGGATGTTGTGACACACTGTTGATGTGTTTCCAAGGGAAATGGGAGCTCCTCTTGCCCGAGCTCTCTGTGCTGTGACACCAGCTCCGGCTGCCGAGCCTGATCCGGGTCCCGCCCTGAACCCATTTCTCAGAGCAAGAAAGGAAATCACTGCAGCACCCACGGCTATTTAAAACCCTCTCCAGGAGGCACAAATCCCCCAGAAGATGAGCAGACAGCACACGCTGCTCTCTCACATCCCGAGGGAAATCGGGGGAGGCAGGGAGGGAGGGAGAGAGGGAAGGAAAGGAGGCAGGGAGAGAGGGGAGGGAGGGAGGGAAAGGAGGCAGGGAGCAAGGGAAAGGAGGCAGGGAGAGAGGGAAGGGGAGGCAGGGAGAGAGGGAAGGGGAGGCAGGGCCGCTCCCTCAGCACCCTTGCTCCGGGATGCTCCTGGGGAAGGAAGATATCCCGGACCTCAGGGCCCCGAGCCAAAGCCAGCGGCTGCCTCACCAAAACAACATCGCTCACCCGTGCAGCGTTCCCAGGGAATCAGGTGTTAATGGGGTGTCACATTTGTCTTGCTGACAGCTGGCATCACCGATAAGAATTAATCAGCTATAAATAAATAAATAAATAAAAGTGATAAAACCACTCCAATATCTACTAACAAGGCTATTTTGTGATTTTGCTTTTTTTTTTTTTGGTGTTGCTCTTATCTTACACAGAGGAAGGGGGGGGGGAAGCAGCGAGGCAGATAACAGTGTTGGGTAAATGCAGCATGGCTGGATTATGCTGGAGTGTTCCCGTGTTGTGGAGCAGACACCTGCTCCTTGCTCCTGCCTGATAGCGGGCACAGCAGCTTTATCACCCCTTGGGTTTCCAGGCAAGTATTTCTGAAGTGCAAGCAGGGTCTTCCAAAGCCTTGCACATCCACATGCACACCCACCGTGCACCGGGGATGGGTTTCTGCAGGATTCGTGCTGGCACCAGGCTGGGCTGAAGGGAGGGGATCTCCCTGGAACAGTTGTTAGCAAGCTGCAAGATAATCAATAATCTCGATGGAGATGCAATGGGCTCCTGGAGTCTGGAGTTTATGATTTTGCCATAAATAGAAATAACTGATTGCCCATTAGCTGGGAAGGGTATTGAAAATCCTGTGGGTATTTGTCCTTCCAGGGAAACAGCTTTGTTTATAGCCCCAGCCTGGAGCACACCAGGGCCCGTCCTTCCTGCTCTGGTCACTCCAGGGTGGGGACTTTGACTGGGCTGACCAAGGCACAGCTGGTGCTTTGGAGACTTTACCAGAACGTTCTGTGTCCTGCCTGCTTTGGGGACCCTCTGCTCCCAGCCCGGGATGATCCAGCTCTGCCCCGGCCCTTTCCCTCCCGCGATTTCCCAAAGCAAAACCACACCTCTGAACACTCAGTGCAGCCCCTGTATCTTCACAGAAATATCAATGGGATCTTGTCTGTTAAAATCCCATCTATTTCAGCATATAATTTTGCCAGAGTCAGAATCTATTAGTGAAATCTCAGCCCTGGTGACAAGATAACAGAATCCTCAAATTAAATAGGGTTTCCGCAATTACAACGTCTCCCTTTCTTTCCCAGCATTAACACCATAAATGCTGCTGTCAGACAAGATAAAATCTGAATTCTATCCTGACAAGGCAAATGTTATCAAAGATCAGTTAATTACACACTGGATTTCAGAGGAGGCAAATAAACCCCCTGCGGGTTTGTGTGAAAACTGCTGTCTTCCCACCAGCTCCT
This sequence comes from Vidua macroura, assembly GCF_024509145.1. Taxonomy (NCBI): domain Eukaryota; kingdom Metazoa; phylum Chordata; class Aves; order Passeriformes; family Viduidae; genus Vidua; species Vidua macroura. The sequence goes on along the minus strand of NC_071595.1, from coordinate 7,246,252 downwards.
CCCTGGGCCACCGGGCACGATTCCCTCATCCCTCCCTCTCCGGCACGCTGAGGAAATGGGATCCACACTTTCTGCTGGTGTCAGACTTTGCTCCCAGCCCAGGGCAGGATGCTGACAAGGGAGAGGTGCTGGAGGTTTGAAGTGTTTCCTGCAGGAAGGGACTTGTAAAAACCTGCTGGGTTTGTGAGGAGGCTCTGTGGCTCTGCAAAGAGCTCTTTCACTCCAGCCCATTCTGCGTTTCTCTGATTTATTTCATTAAAACAATTGTTTCCCTGCAGGAATTGTTAGAATGGACACACATCTTCTCTTATCCAGTAGCTGCTTCCCTCCAGCTGGGAGTTTTTTCTTCCTGTTCTCTGTATTTGCAAATAAGGTATTTAAGCCTTGTTTTGAGTGGCAGCCTGTGTTGGAGGGGGATGTTTTCCAGCTGCTGTGAGTTCACATGGAGCTGTATTCCACCCATCTCCAGCAGCACTGCAGGTGGATGGGACATTCCCACTGCTCAGCCCAAGATCCTGATGGAAGCATGAGAAGGCTGCTATTGAGAGCTGCCAGCCACAGGTGTTGCACAGCCCACAGCAAGAAATGGGCCAAATTCAGAAAATTATATGGAAAAGCAGAGCTTGTGGATATCTCTGATTGCTGCATTTAAAACTCTCCTCAGCCCTGCAGGGTGACCACTCCATTGCTGGATTTTTCCGAAACACAGACACCACGAGTCCAGGACACAGCCCAAACCCCCTGGTGCTGCTTTGGTGACTCTGCCCTTGTGCCCCAGTCCCGCCTGTCTCTCCCAGCTCTGTGTTTTCCCTCTTTGCTCCTTCCTGCCCTGCATTCCCGGCGTTCCCGGGGCTGGCAGCTCCAGCCCAGCCCAGCACGGCGACGTCTGTGTGCAAAGAGCTGTCCCACCTGTGGCTGGCACTCCGAGAGGGATAAATGTTCTTCCCATTAAGTGCTTCCTCAAGGAGAGCTGATGGTGCTCCAGGCTGGAACGGCGGACTGCCCTTCCCACACTGTCCGTGGGCAGCGGGGTCTGGCAGTGCCCCGCTCCCACAGCGCCCCGTGATCCTCTCCAGCCCCACTAACCCCCTGCAATTCTCCCCTTCTGCACAGGGCGAGGTTCCTCACGGCCCTCGCCCTGCCTGGGCTCAGGGCTGGGCACTCCACATCTGGATGGGCTTCCTGGAGGCCAGGAGCAAGGTGGGAAAGCCCCACCAGGGGCGGGAGCATGGCAACAACAGCTGCATGGTGGCACTGGGAGAACCTGGTGGGACTGGGAGAACTTGGTGGGACTGGGAGAACCTGGTGGGACTGGGAGAACCTGGTGGGACTGGGAGAACATGGTGGGACTGGGAGAACCTGGTGGGACTGGGAGAACATGGTGGGACTGGGAGAACCTGGTGGGACTGGGAGAACCTGGTGGGACTGGGAGAACCTGGTGGGACTGGGAGAACATGGTGGGACTGGGAGAACCTGGTGGGACTGGGAGAACATGGTGGGACTGGGAGAACCTGGTGGGACTGGCAGAAACACAACATTTGGGCTTCTCGACTTGTTCCTTCCTCCCCCATCTCTCTCCACCTCCACCTTTCTTCTTCACCATCCTTTTCCTTCCCCCCCCGATCAGTCTTTCCTGAGGACGTTTTGAGGTTTGGAGTGCCAGGATTTGTGTCAAATGCTGTGTGGCAAAGGAGCTCTACCCCCCCCCCCCCCCAGGTGTGATTTATGTTACCAACAGTCTGAGCTTGTTGTTGCAGCTTTTATTTAATCCAGGAGGAAAAGAGCAAGAAAAGAGAAGGGAAAAAAAAAAAAAAAAAAAAAAAGGACAAGGATAAGGATAATTTATGGCTCCAGGGTGCAGAGAGGGGCCTGGTTGTGATTGTCTAGGAGCAGTCCCAGCTCTCCTCCTGACGAATCACTGTCCCTGTGCTTAAGCTTAGCCCAAGAAGGTCAGGGAATCATGGAATGATTTGAGTTGAAGGGACCTTAAATCCCATCTCATTCCAACCCTGCCATGGGCAGGGAACTTCCTTAGACCATGTTACTCCGAGCCCTGGTCCTGCATCTCTGTGCTAGAATTAAATACAAGGAAGCCCAGCCCAAATCAAGCTAAAAATCAAGATTCTCATTATTAAAAGAGGAGCCAACTGCCTGAAAGTGAAAGATGGTGGAACCCCCGCTGTTCATTCCTTTGGTTTCATAGCTGGTGCCAGGCACTGCCACTCCTGCTGGGACCCAGGAGCTCCATCCAGCACGGTGGTGCCCACTGGGAAAGGCCCCGTTGCCACCTGATGTCTCTTTCCCCTTCCACACACCGAGCCTCCCTCCCTTATTAAGCAGAGGAAAAGGGCAGAGGAAACTGGAATATGTAAAATGTTCCTTCCTTGCGTGTCCCGCCTGGCCGGTCTCCCAGCGGGCTGTTTGTTATTCACCAAGGGCACTGTGGGAAGCCAGGGCACAGGGAACATTTCTCTGTCTGCTCTCAGGGGTCCTGGCCCCCACAGGAGCACTGACTTTGACCCTCGTTCCTGGAGAAAGCTTCCAACACTTCAAGATAGACCAGAGCCCACGAAAGTGTGAAATAGATTATAGAGAGTCTGTCACTTGGGTGAGAAATGTAGCTTTTGGGATTTTTAGTATGTTGCAGGTGGGAACAAGATGGAGGCTTTAGGGCGGAGGCAGGTTGTTCTTCTTTGCCTTCTTCTTCCTTCTTCTTCACGGGTTTGGTGATGTCTTGTAATTGGGCAGAAAAGTCTGTGCTGCGGGCTTTGAGGGATCAGTTCTTGGGTGAAAAGGGAAAATAATCTAGGTGCCATTTCTTAATGGGATAGTTTAGTCTTGAAGGACCTTGTAACAAGAGATTGTGGCCGTTTTTGGGGTGCTTTTCCAGCGCGCAGAGTCTGGTGCAGATGGCGAACAAAACTTTAGAGAAGATAACAATAAACAAGAAGCTGAAGAGCAAAAAGTCCTGTGCATCTCCTTGTCCTGACGCAGAACCGCTCCAGGAGGGTCTCCCCTGACAGGGGAGCCCCCAGGGAGGGGCCCAGACACTGATAGGGCACCGTTGCTACTTCTGTCACTTCCTTACTGAACACGAAAACACGGAATTTCCCCTGCCCTGGGTGGAATGGGGAGCCACTGCTTTCATGGTTAACGAGTCCCAGGTGATGGATACTGGTGTGACTGGTGTCAGAGCTCCTGGGCTGGCTGGTGGCTCCCAGGGACGTAGTGGAACCCCCACTCCTGCTTTGGGATGATGTATTTCACACAAAGGCACAGACACAGCCATGAAATAAAGCAGCGCTTAATTGCAAAGAAAAATGCAGGGATGGGAACGTAGCAAAAAATTCAGGATTTATTTGCTTGTGGGAAGCAGCAGAGGTGGGGCATTGGCAGTAATCGACTTGGAGTAGGCTGCAGATCCATTCCCTGCCTGGAATTTACACCAAGCCCTCCTCCACCAGGGCTTCCATCATGTCAGACTTGTCAAACATGGGTAATGCAGATGAAACACTTTAAAAGAATCTCATTTTCAGGACAAGCTGATCACTCTTTCCTTGAAAATAAAGCCCTTGTAAAAGATCTTAATTTAAGCAGTCAAAGATTAAGCTGCCCAGAGTGATTGCCTGCTTTTGCTGCAGAATTTCCTGGCATTTAGCACGAGGCTGATCGTGGTGTGTCACGAGCTTTGAGCCCCATCCTGCTGAAAAGCAGCGACTGGGGGGCAAAAGGAGACCAAGGGGAGGCTGTGAAGCCTAAAGTGACTCTTGCAGAAAAATAGAGGCAGGTACCAGTTTTGCCCTTGTCCCCAGTCCCTCTGCAGCTCTCCTGGAGCCCCTTCAGGCCCTGCAGGGGCTCTGAGCTCTCCCTGGAGCCTTCTCCTCTCCAGGGCAGCACCCCCAGCTCTCCCAGCCTGGCTCCAGAGGGCTCCAGCCCAGGAGCAGCTCCGGGCATTGATCTTCACCTGTAGAGAAGGACCTTGGTCCCTGGAGGTGACAGAGTCCCTGAAGGACCTTGGTGCAGCCTGTCACACCCTCACTCTGCTCCCTGTGATCCCAGAATTGAAGGGAAAATGAAGATTTTGTCTCCTAAACTGTGGATTAGGAGAAATCTGAGCAACAGCTGAGTCAGTGCTGGCCCAACTGGAGGGGGAGCTTTTTGTTCAGAAGGGCACAATGGCACAGCACACTTGAGAGCTGGTGTAAAAGGGGAAAACAGGGATAAAAGGAGCAGTCAGAGGAAGAAATCAAGTGAACAAAGCTCATTTCCTTGAGGTATTTGAGCTTCTGATCAACTCTAGTATCTTCAAGCAGCAGAAAGCCTTATTTATATATTATTTATCTTTGGCTCAAAGAGAATCATTCTCTCATGTGACAGCTTCTGCCTGGATTTTTGTGCCATCTTCTTTTCTTTTCCCTGTGTTTTTTTTTTTTTTTTTTTTTTTTTTCTTCTTCTTCTTTTTCTTCTGGGGATCTTAACAGAGCTGCTCTGCCTCTGTTTGCTTTTGTAGCCGGGACTTCAAGGCCTGACCTTGGTGTAACTCCTGTCCATGGCCTCGGGCTCTGCCTTCCCCTCCTGCCCCAGCTCTGATCTTGCTGGAGCTCCACGTCCAGGGGTGCTTTGTGCTGCTGACAGGGGAGGGGTGGAGTGGAGCATGTCCCTGCCTGTCCCTGGAGGAGAACTTCTCCTCACTGATGTGGAAAGCGGAAAATAAAATAGACGATTGCACTCTTTATCTTCAGGGAACAGTTTTGCTCTCCCCATCCCCTCCCTGCAGATATGAAACATTTCAGCTCAGGGAAGCACTGGGAGCACGGTGAGGGAAGTCAGTGCTGAGAGCAGCAGGCACGTTTGTTTCCAGCACAGGTGACTTGTGCCCTGTCTTTGTGTGCTTCCACTGCTCCCTGACAGCCCCTCAGGCCGGGCCCCTCGTGCCTGGAGTGCTCTTTGCAGCCATTAAACCTGGCCTGGGAATCGTGAGGAAAACCCAGTTCCTCAGGTTCAGAGAGGCTGCAGAAATGCCACGTCAGGGACGTTGAACAGCACTGCTGGCATTGAACCAGAGACACATCAAAGGGCAGTGGGTGCAGAAAATTTAAAAACGTTCCTTTTGGGGTCTCAGGAGTGCTCTGTGCCTGTCCCCCAGTGCTGTGCCACGGCACCATCCCACATCCTGCGGGGCACAGCCCCTGCACAGCTGCAGGCAGCGGGGCTCCCCCTCGGCAGAGCTCTGGCCAAGTGGAAAATGGGCATTTGTAGGTACAAGGCCTTTGATTTTCCACTGGGAAAAGAGCACAGGCAGCCAGAGTCGGGAGCGTAAATCAGAGCTCACTGATACGGATCCAAGAACGCTTCCAGATCAATATTTAAAAGAGTGAGGTAGGAAAGGCAACCACGCTCCCTCTCTATCCATCAGCTCTGCACAGGGCTGCTTATCTCATCCATCTCCTATCCCCCATCTCCTGCCAGGCTCTTCTCTCCCCATATCTGCAGCACCATCGAGCACTCTAATAATTCCTCTGTGTTCCAGCCTCGCTTCCACAGGGGAAGAATCCCAGTACTGAGACCTCTTCTCACTCTTTACTCACGTGCAGGAGGCTTGGAAGTGAAATTAGGATCAGAGCTGCTGACACTGAGCTTCATCCCGCCCAGGCAGGTCCCTGCTGCTGCTGGGGATTGTGGTGATCCACTGGGAGAGACTTCACGCCCTGGCAGCTCCAGGTAAGAGCCTGCTGCTGTTTTCCTGTGCGCCCTGCTGGATCAGGAGCAGGAACACTTGGATGCTGTTGAGAGGGTCAGTGCATTGTAAATGTCAGGCTGTTCGAGCCTCTTGGGGCAGCCCCCGTGGTGTCACAGCTGTCCCCTCCTGCTGTGGGGCTGTCACCTGTGGTGGCACCAGAGCAGAGGAACAAACGCCTGCGAGGGACCCCGACCCAGGAGTTCCCTGCTCTGGGGCAGCTCTCACCTCGCACAGCCGGCCCTGCCCGGGCCAGGGACTTGCAGCTGGAATGCCATCAGTGCTTTGTAGCCCCCCGTGCCTCAGCTCCTGATTTCCACGGCCTCCTCTGCCCTCTGCAGAGACCAAAGGCCAGAGGAGCTTTGCTTCCCAACCCTATCAGAGACGTAGATCCCACCACAGCCTTGACCTGGAGAAGTCGTGTGGGGATCTACCACAGGCTCATCTTAAGGAAGGAGAAACTTTATTGTGCTGACTCAGAGTCAGTTTTGTGCTGGACAGCGTGGAAATGTGCTGAAGGACTGGTCACCAAGCCCTGATCCTGTCCTCGTGGGGCTGGGGACAGGGAAGTGCCATTATCTCTGCTGCAGGTGGGAAGTGCCTCTCCACAGCTCAGGTCCCCTCCTCCAGGCACAGGATACACAGGGCAGTAATTATTTACTAAAAATGCAGCAGTCTGTGGAGGGAGGGGCATGGGATTCATCCTGTATCAGTGTGCCACAGGAGGTGAGAGTCCTCTGCTTGCAGAGGAAGCAGAACTCAGGGTGTGGATCAGCCCTAAAGCAGCCCTCAGGATTTACACCCCGGGAATGTCTGTGTGCCCATTGGCTGTCCTCTGCCATAAAAACACCTGCAGCTGGGTAAGGTGAATGCCTCTGACATCCACAGGAATGACACTTGGGGCTATTCCCAGGATTTCTGGGGTCTGACTGACTCGGAGGGGCCCCTGGCAGGTTGGGAAGGAGCAGGCTGTTGAGCCCTCTTGGCTCCTCACAGCTCCCTCAGCACTGGCTGCCCTTCCTGCTCCCAGCACTGCCCTCTGGAAATACCTTTTCATGCCACGGCCTTAACTCTAAAGCCTGACTTTAAGGTGGGAAATCTGCTTTAATTAGACAGGAAGTCCAACTGATACATTCACTTCTATCTCTCCATGCTGGTGCTTCCAGCAGCATCTTCTTCCCAGAGCTTTTGGGAGTTATTTCAAGCCAGCAGAGTGGAGGGCAGGCAGGGGAGTGTGTGGAGAGTGTGAGCTGAGTATTGATACAGAACTTTGGCGTCGCTCAGACAAGTTTGTGCAGGCAGCAAAGTTCACATTTATGTGCAAATGAGGAGACAGTCACACCGAACTGGAGGGAGAGGATGCTAATGAATGTTCTGCCAGGCTTTAAGGAGAAGATATTGCCCAATGCTGTGGAAAATTAAAATTTGTTTCTAATATGTATGGTAAATTTAATGCTAAAGACCAAAGATAAATGGGAAGGGAGTTTAATCTGAGCTGACCCCATTTTTGCTGGAATGTCATTTGCTGTCGTTTCCGCTTCCTTTCAGAAAGCAAGAGACAACACTCTAATTAGTTCTTGCGTCCTGCACATCCATTATTGCTCCCAAACTTGAGAGGAGAATGTGAGGGATGCTGGGAAAGGAGCAAGGGAACCCTCCCGCACCCACAGTGCTTCCAGGAGACCACAAACTGGGGCTGGGGCTGCAGAGCCACTGCTGCCTGCCAGGAGGGGTTTTGGGTGCTGGGTGCTCTTGTGGAGGTCACTGCTGTGAGATGTGGTGGCCGTGGCATGGCTGGGATTAAATTCACTTTGGGATGGAAAGAGCTGCCTGACTAAAGAGGATCTGGAGTGTGCAGGTCTTTGCTGGTCTGAGGTTCCTTGAGATGGATCCAACTTCCAGCTTTTTCAGAATGTAACACGCTGCCCACACTGCACACACAAATCCAAGGATCCTCCTTTGCATTAAACTGTGAATTCACACAAACTGATCCAGCTATCGAAAAGCTGATTTGCAAAAAAATCCCTTGCCAGGCAAAAGATGAAACCAGAGGACCCCTTCTAGCCTTCATTCTTAGAGGAAAAGATTCAGAAATAACATGATTTATGGAAATTCCCTAGGAATAGATCAGAGTTGGAGCTTTATCTTCCTTAAATAGCTCCCTGTGAGGCTTAGGGAAGCTTTTCCTCCACGATGGGCTTTCAGCCACGGCCCAGGTTGCCCCCAGGGCACGCACCCCGCCGAGCTCAGAGATGCTGAGGTGGTGAAAGCTGAGCTCAGGAGCATCCCTCGCAGGACGGAGCTGCCCCAGGGCCGTGTCCCGCCCGAGCCGGCCCATCGGCCGTGCTGACCCTGCCTGGCAGCTCCCGCAGCTCGGCTCCCGATGGAAACGAGCCCGCCTGCTGCTGCTGGGGCTCGGCAAGCTCAGCAGCAGCTGATCAAAGTTTGCAGCTCGGATGAGAGGCCTCGGAACTCCTCTCGGGGACGTTCAGGTCCCTCTGAGCCCTGACGATGGAATTTAATTTGGCTTGTGGCTGTGACAGGTTATAATCAACCTGTCCAATTTTAATTTCAGCCTCGGCTATGTGGCAGATCTGTGTTTATTTTTTTTTAATGATCTGCTTTATTTGAATGGTGAAAGTGCCCTGCTAAAAGAAAATACTCCCACAGCTGTTTTCTCCAGGCAACTGGAAAAGTTCTGCCTGCAACCAATGCACTTAAATGGCAGTGCCCAGGAGTGAGATGCTAAGGGAGAGTGGCTCCTCCTAAAGGGTTAATCACTTTTTGTTGGACTGTCTTAAGAGGAAATGCCATCAAACAGCCAGCCCAGTTACCTGTGTGGAGAGCTTCAACTGGGAAGTGTGATTTGGCCCCTGGTGGAGAATTCACCACTGCAGGACCTGGAGAAGAGTCACTTGTGCCTGGCAGGAAGGACTGGGGCCCCAGAGATCATCCACACAGAGCCCTGCAGGGAAAGGACTGGCTCCATTCAAGAGGAGACGGGCCCCAGATACCTCACTGGGGTCGCTGGGCAAAGGCAAATCTCCTGTCTGGGGCTGAGGGTGTGAAGTGGTGTCACCACTCTCCTTTTAGCCCCCCTTGCTGCCCCTGACTGCCACGGGGCAGCCTGAGCACTCCGGAAGGGAGAGGTCTTATTTTGGTTAAAAATAATTTTAGGAATAATTATAATTCCTTGCTTCTGCATGAATTATTGAGAAGAGGGACGCTTGGACTGTGCCGGTGGCCATCAAGAGTATTTTCCAGCAGTCACGTGAGTGTAGGTGCAGCTGCCGCAGGATTTTTCTCTCCCTGAGAAGAGAGGCCAGTTGAACCTGGGGCTTTGGTGGGAACTGTCTGTGTTTGGACAGAGAGCCCCTGCCCTGGGAGGTGTGAGGGCAGCAGGAGGGCTGGGGCACGGGGCCAGCTGCCCTCACATCGCTGCCACGTTTGCTCTGTGCCAGCCCCTCAGAAACCCCCCGGGCCCGCTGGGGCGTGCCAGCTCTGGGATGAGGCTTGGCAGGGAAGGAGCTGGAGCTGTCTGTCACCATTACGGCACTTGGCTTCCCAAACCCAGCCTGACAGGAGCGTTTTGTCCCGGGGGTGAGGACGTGATCCAAGAGGACACCTTCCCCAGCCACCTCCGGGCTTGGCCAGCCCTGCCCGTCCTGGCACGGGGAACTGGGATCCTGCTCCATGCCAGGGGGGATTCAGAATCCAGCGTTTTCCCCGTGCTGGGTGGGAGCTGCAGTGGCTGTGGGAGGTGTGTGGGGTGGGCAGGGGATGGCTGGGGTGTGCTGTGTCAGGGCACCACTTCAAACCATGGCGAGAACCAGCCCGGCCCTACGGAGGTGCATGCCAGTGTAATTGCCTCTTCTGGGCACGGGGGATATTTTTAGCCCCCTTGCCTAAGGAAATTAAGCTTATATGATGATGGAATGAATGCGTGAGTGTTCCTGCATGTTTATTCTGACCTTAATAATTTTTGAAGCCATTGGCAGTTTCAAGCAGATTTGATGGGGGAGGAAAGCAGTCTCACATACAATTAAGGTTTTATCCACACTGTGAAAACACTGGTCAGGTTGAAGAGAGAAAGCCCATAAATGCTCTCAATCAGCATTTCTTGTCTGAACAACAGGCCAGAGCGTGGGCTTCCACCTCACCAGTTATCAAAGGCTCCACACCAGGGGAGAGAATTTAGCAAAACCCATTGGAACGGCAGGAAAGGATTTGATCGGAGCTCGCAATCAGGCATGAAATGCAGATCTTGGGGAAACAGGGCTTTGTTATTCCGGGTGCTGATGGGACTGCATATTAACTGCTGATTAGTTGTATCAGCACAAAGGCAAGAATGGATTTAGTTGGAGGTATAAAGCCGTTCCTGGTAGCACAGCTTGTTCCTCTTCCCCACATAAGTGCATTTGTGTCAGTCAGGTTGTTTGCTGCACTCAGGGAGTTAATGCTGCTCTCACTTTGGGGCATAAACAGGGCTTAAAGGCCCGGAGTATTTCACATGGAGACGTCGGTGCCGGGGTAAACCCAGCCAGCTGTCAGATTTGGTTCTCTGCTGTGCTTAAAGTGACACGGATTAGGACTGGGGAAGGCAGTTCTTAGGGCAAATCCCCTGCCTTGCTGCTCCTCAGAGGCTGCGACGGAGCTGATCTGGGCAGAGGCCTGGGGGGCTCAGCTTTGGGGGGTCCAGAGAGACCCCTCCTCAGTCCAGCCCTGAACCCCAGCACGGCCCAGTGTCCATGGCCACTGTCCTTCCTGCCTCCCTCACAGCTTTTCAGGGTGGGAAACCCACATCCCTCGCCCACATCTTGGAACAAGCAGCAGGCACCTGAATCCCCCCAGCTCCCGAGCTTCTCCCCTGGTTTTCCTCCAGGGAGATATCCATGATGATTACATGTTGCTCAAACATACACGGGAGCCTTCTTAAAATTAACACCGTCTTCATTTCATTTAGCATAACTCACACTGGGGCTTAATACAGTTTAGCAAATCCACTGGAAATTTTGTTTTTTGCTTAATTCAGATTAATTTTGCAGAGAGTCCCTGCATGGACAAATCTCCTGAGGTGCCTGGCAGCAGCCAAGCCTCGCCACGTGTGGCCACAGGGACAAACTGGTTGGGATTGGCCGAGATGTGTTTTGTTTACCCTCTTTCCTGCTCTTGTCTAAATGATGGGCAAAGACCTTCCAGCTGCAGCAATCCCTTCCAGCCTCCCACCCTCAGAGCCACCCCAGTGAAAGCTCTGGGCAGTGGGGTCACACAGCTGAGCCCAGAGCAGCTGCGGGTGGGAGATGATGCTGCATCTCTGCCTGATTGCCTGGCACGGCTACCAGAGCAACGAGGTGAGAAAGCTGCCATGAAATCCAGTGCCAGGAGGGATTTCATGGGAATGCTTCAGATCCCAGGCTGGAAACTGTGGCATCTCCAAAGAAACAAGCCCCACTGCGGGGCAGCGCTGTTCCTCCCGAGGTTCACCCCATTCCTGCCTCCAGGGTGATTTGTTTGCAGAGTGACTTTAATTAAGGCACTGGGAGCCCTGTGGGTCTGTCGGCCCCACTCTGCACACCCTGGCAAAGAAACCCCATGGAAACATCCCTCGTCCTGCTCGTGCCAGCTCGGAGCAGCTGGAATTGCTCCGATGCCAGCGCAGGGATCATCAAAGCTTTCCCAGGCTGCTCTCAAGGCTCTGTTTGCCACCAACGGGCTGGGTGAGAACCACAGGGGATGCTGAGGAACAACTCCTTGTTGGACACGGGCTTGGGCCAGCGGCTGTCCCTGCCCATGGCAGGGGTGGAGCGGGATGGCCTTTAAGGTCTCTCCCAACTCAACCATCCAATAATTCTGTGATGATTTAGGATGGGAAAACTCCTCTCTCTGCAGGTGCTGACTTCTGTTGAATCAGAGCATCCCGGGAGCTGTCTGTATTCCAAAGTAGCCTGACTCTCCAGGTGCCCTGAACCCCTGGACACACAGCAGCTCCGTCCTGGAGCTCCAGCTGCCATTTCAGGATGGGTCAGGATGCCATTTCAGCTGCAGGGTCAGGGTGTTCCTGAATGGCCCTGCTGCTCCCCCAGTGCCCTGCAGGACCTGCCTGCTCCCTGCATGCAGTGAATTAAAGACACCGAGGAGCTCATTCCACGTGCAGCTGCCTCAGCGGGAGCATCGCAGCGCTGGGCAGCCCCGGGGCCCATCCCAGCCTCGACTGGAAGGATGGAATGAGCCGCTTTGATGGCAACAGTAATTCCTTCTGTCACAGCTGGTGGTTGTGCATCCATGGGGGATGCGGGAAGAGGGAAGATCAGAGCAGGCTGGAGCTGTGGGATGTGCTGAGGCTGGAAAATCTGACACCAGAGCGTGCTGGTGACAGATAGGGCAGAGCTGAGGTGGCAGTGGAGCTTTCCCAGATCCCCTATAATGCTGTCACACTGACCTTTTAGAAATACATATTGGAACATTCCAGGGGACCCTCTGCTCCCGGGTTCTGAACGTCAGCAGCTCCGAGGGTGGATTAGTGCCTGGGGATGGTTTGATCCCTGCAGAGCTGCCCCTCAGCGTGGTTCCCCCAGGAATGCTGACCAGGAGTGCTGACCATGCCGTGGGGTGTCCCTCTGCGACACAGGGACGCTGCTGGGACCCTGTGGGCAGAGCTGGCACTGTTGTGTCATTCTCCACGCTCACTCCATGGCCTGGAGGAGGGCAGGAAGAGGGAAACCTCAGAGGATGGAGCCTGCAAGGGAGCCTGGTGCTCTCCCCAAAGTTTTAACCCCGGGCTTCTCCCCCTCTGTCTTTCAGGCTGGTTGTAACCCAGGTAGTTTTCTAAATCTGTGCAAAGGGATAATCCATGATTAACAGCCATTTTAATAAATGGCTAATCAATTTATATGGGTTGCTGTAGAGTTTAATAAATCAAGCCCAGGTTGATTATAACCATGGCTTGTGGCCATCCTGTAATGCCTTCCTCTGATGTGCTTCTAATAGTCTGGAACCTCCAGTGCTGCTGTCAGGAACTCATTTAAAACACCAGGCAGTGCTTTTTAACACGCTAAAAGCACAGGGCAAGTAAATATTCCTCTCTACTTGTAAGTCACATGACCCTTCATGGTGGCAAATTTGGGTCCACACCAATGTCCGTCAGGAGCCTTGGCAAGGAGGGACTCGTGGAGCTGGGAAGAGCAGCTGGGAGAGAGGTGCAGCTGAAGGAAGGGTGATGCTGAGCTGGACTGGGGTCCTGGGGGGGCTGAGGGGGCCAGGAGAGAACTCCTGGGAGTGAGGGAATGGGGAAGGGGACAGCCAGACCCGCTCCCCAGCCTGCAGCAACCCCAGTGCCCCGGCTCTGCAGGGAGCTGGAGGCTGTCCTTGGGCCTCACGTTCCAAAGTCACGGATGGATTTATCCCCAGCTTCTCGTGCCCTTCCTTCCCCGGGCTCACAGGGCAGCTGGGGCCCCAGGGGCCTCTGGAGGTCACCTGCTCCCCCAGGGCCACCTCGCTCAGCGTGTCACAGGGTCAGCCTTTAATCTGCCTGCCCTGCAGCCCTCGGCCACACATTCTCTGTGCAGTCACAGGGGAATGGCACTGAGGGAATGCTTACGTGACTGGGCACAGCAGAGATGGAACGTGTCTCTCTGAAGGGGCTGAACTTTGCCCACAAACACCCAGGAGGGGCTGGGGGCTATTCCACGGCCTGGATGGCCCAGCTGGCACCTCTCTGTCCCCAGAAAGTCACCCTGGCTCTTCCCGAGGCTGTGTCCTGCCAGCCAGGGGGGGACAGTGATTTTCCAAAGGAGAAACGGGAGTTCAGTACTTGAACTGATCCCTCAGAGAGCCAGAATTCCTGCTGCTCTCCAGCCCCTGTGTTTTCAGAGCCATCGAGACAAAAGAGGATCATGGTACATTAAAAAAGCCAAGCAAACTGTGAGCTTGAATGTTTAAAGCCCCACAGCCGGTAGGGTTTGCTTTTTTTATATTCTAATTTTTTTTATTTCCAGCTTGATTCACACAACTCTTTGGAAGAAGCCCCATCTACTAAATATAGTCTGAAACCTGTAGCTGCCTGGAAAGAGAAGTGTGGTGATTTCTGAAAAACTCTAGCCTATAAAAGCTGACACACAGCCACTCACACTCTCTAAAAACCATCTCCTGGTGGATTTATTAGTCTTAGGCAACAGCAGTTGGTCTGAAAAGAAAATGTATTTAACCTTTCTTTTTAATTGTCGCACTGTTAACCTGTCAGTTCTACATGGGGCTGTTAATAATTCCGCTTTAAATGTCTCAAAAGAACTTTCATGTTTAAATATTAAACACTGAAACTTGGGTACACTTCCCACAGCAGAGGATGGAGGCAGCGCTCGGAGCAGTAAATGTGGCTCAGTGCAGAGTCCACTGGAGTGCCTGGGAATTGTCACTTGGAATCCAACAAGCCCAGGCACAGCGTAGGCTGCAAATCCTGATCCCAGGGTCAAACCCTCGGAGCTTTAACCGGGCTGAACGGTGGGGTTTAGTCTGGGAACAACCTGGTTAGACCTTGAGAGCTGGGCTTTACCTTCAGCTTAAGGTCAGAGGCACACTGAGGGGCACAATTCATTAATTAGGCTGAACTGCTCCTGCAAGAGGTGCACACAGATCACCTGGGCTTTGGAGTTGTCACTGGGAATCAACTCCCAGTGTGTTTAAGCAGGAGTCCTGCGTTAAAAGCCATGGCTTGACTCCATCTGCTGGACCTAAAGCCTTCCTCCTGTGGCAGAAAGGTGTCCCAGCCTGGCTCTCACCCCTGGCAGATCTCACCCTCCCCTTCCCAGTGAGGATATTCATGGAGCCCTTCCCAGTGGGGATATCTGGGGAGCCCCTTCCAGCAGGAATATTCATGAGCCCTTTCCAGCAGGGATGTTTGAGGAGCCCTTTCCAGCAGGGATGTTTGAGGAGCCCTTTCCAGCAGGGATGTTTGTGAGCCCATCCCAGCAGGGATGTTTGAGGAGCCCTTTTGCAGCAGGGATGTTTGTGAGCCCTTTCCAGCAGGGATGTTTGTGAGCCCTTTCCAGCAGGGATGTTTGAGGAACCCTTTCCAGCAGGGATGTTTGGGAAGCCCCTTCCAGCAGGAATATTCATGAGCCCTTTCCAGCAGGGATGTTTGAGGAGCCCTTTCCAGCAGGGATGTTTGAGGAACCCTTTCCAGCAGGGATGTTTGTGAGCCCTTTCCAGCAGAGGTATTTGTGAGCCCTTTCCAGCAGGGATGTTTGAGGAGCCCCTTCCAGCAGGGATGTTTGTGAGCCCATCCCAGCAGAGGTATTTGAGGAGCCCACGTTGCTGTGATGGAGCAGTCTCGGTGACTCCTCCACGCTTCCCTTGGCAGGAGCCCTGCAAGAGCCTCACAGGCTCTGCTCTACCCCCTCCAAACCCAGGACAAACTCCCAGAGGCTTTCTGAGCCTGGCCAGGACACCATGGACAGTTCACACAGGTCAGGAGAGCAGGACAGGGGTACTGAGCACATCCATATCCCGTCTTGGCCCTTCCAGTCAGGATGTTTGCATCCCTGGGATGCCACGGGGCAAATGCAGCATTGCTGGTGAAGACACAGTTCAGAGCCTGTCAGGTTTGCTGAGGCTCCCTGAGCACTTCTTACCCCCGGCTGCTGATGCAGAAAGCAATATAAATACGTGTAATTTATGCACCAAAGGAAAGGTGTGAGTTAAAATAACTCCTAGCCTAAAATAACCTCTATGTGGGGAAGGGGGGAGAGAAGGGGAGGCTGAAATTTGTACCATGCAGAGCATCAGCTCTGAATTTGGCCCTGGGCCTCAAAGCTTTTAAAAAGAAGGAGTAAGTTTAGTTTGGAGGTCCCCCACGGCTCCGCTCCCCTCTGCAGGACTGTGGTTTCCAGGGCTGCTCCCTGCCTGCTCCCAGCTCCGCCAGGCTGGGAGGAGCCAGGGCACCGCGGCCCCAGGATGCCCATTCCATGCCCCCTCCCAGCTGAGCTCTGAGCTGCCTTTTCCTCACGCTGATGTCCCCTCAGGTGGCTCCTGCAGCGTCAGGGATTTATTGCTGTCAGTACTCGGCAGCGACCCGAACATTCCCCACGCTGGTGTCATCCCGCCTGATGGCCACTTAGTGTTTAATTGTCCCTGGAGGCAGCGCTGTCTGACCCCTGCCACCCCGGCAGTGAGGAGGTGACAGGGCTGCTGGCTCGCTGCCACTGCCGGTGCCGAGCTGCTGACACTCCGTGCCCGTGACGTGTGCGCCAACCCCGGGCTACGGAGCTGCTTTGGAATGTAAGGAATAAATATCCGCGGGTTTGAAGGGGGGAGCCTGTCAAAGGCTTTCTAAAAATAGTCGGTAATTGGCTTTGTATCAGGCTGATTATTGTCTGTGATGGTCTCCTAGAAGCCTGGAAGCCACAGCTCCCTCCTGGTGCAGGCACAGCCTCTCTCGGCTGCAAAGGCCAGCAGAGGAATTTCCTCAGCACAGGGCAGTGCCCTGCTCCCCACGTTGGGTTGGGAACACAGCTCCTCCAGTGCTCTTCTGGAAGTGCTGTCCCTTGGGGCACTGGGGACAGCTCGGGAGGGTCCAGACCGGGAATCCCAGGGGATTTTCTGCCCCTGATCCTGATCCCCATGGTTTGGCTGCGCTGGCTCCCACCATGAACCCCTCAGCTCCAGAACTTTTCCTGCTTTGAGGAAAAGAAAAAAATCTTAAAAAGTCAAATTTCCTGGCTGAAGTGTTTGTGTCAAGGACAGAATTTGATCCCAAAAATCAGTGGGAGAGGCCTGATGGAGACCCTGGTGAGTGGGTGGGAGTGGGACAGCTGAGCCTGCTCCTGTCCCATCGATCCATGGAGACGCCAGGGTCCCCAGCCCTGCCCAGTGCTCATCCCTGCTGCTGGATTTATCCCATGGGATAGAGCAGCTGGGCTGTGGGCTGAGAACGCTGGGGAAGGTTCCAAATCACCTTGGGCCTTCTGGGTGTCCTGGTCAGGGCAGACATTTCCAGCCTGGCCCAAGCGTGAGGGTGACAAGGACCCCTCCTTTCCCCACCCAAATCACTCTGCTCCTCTCTGCTCTGTGATCAAACTCCTCCTGCCTTTGACAGGACTTGGATGAGGTGTCTCCTCCTCAGGCTCTTTTATGAAAGTTCACACACATCTTTGAGCACATGTGGAAGAAAGCCTTGAGCACTGAAATTCACCCAAATCATCAAAACTCCTTTTATTTTACGTTAAATGTTTTTCTTTATGAAAGGAATAAAAGAAGTCTAACAATCATGATGAAATAAGACAGGGAATGCCTAGAGCTAACTACAACATAAAATCATAGTCATCATATCATAATATTTTACATTTTGCTCATTGTTTTATGTGGATTAAAACCCACTTGAACCAGAATGTACCAACAGCAAGGAAAGCTGCAGAGGAGGAAGAGGAGAAGGAAGGTACAGCCCAGGGGGCAGGGACAGAAAGAAGTGCCCCCAGCGAGGCACAGGAGCCAGAATTAGACAGAATTCCAGAATGATTTGGGTTAGGAGGACCTGAAAGCCCCTCCAGTGCCACCCCTGCCCTGGCAGGGACACCTCCCACTGTCCCAGGTGCTCCCAGCCCCAGTGTCCAGCCTGGCCTTGGGCTCTCCAGGGATCCAGGGGCAGCCCCAGCTGCTCTGGCAATTCCAGCCCAGCCCCTGCCCACCCTGCCAGGGAACAATTCCCAATTCCCAAGATCCCATCCAGCCCTGCCCTCTGGCACTGGGAGCCATTCCCTGGCTCCTGTCCCTGCAGGCCTTGTCCCCAGTCCCTCTGCAGCTCTCCTGGAGCCCCTTCAGGCCCTGCAGGGGCTCTGAGCTCTCCCTGGAGCCTTCTCTTCCGCGGGCTGAGCACTCCCAGCTCTCCCAGCTGTGTCTCCGCTCCCTGCCCAGCCCCAGCCCGGCATGGGTGTGGGATTGAAGCACAGAAAGTGGAATAAATGAAGCAGGAGGTCCTTCCTGTCCTGCGAGGCTCCAGCCCAGGATGAAACACCTCCCTGGGGCTGTGTCAGCAGCCTGTGCTGGGTGAGGAGCAGAGCAGAGCCCGGGCTGCACCAACAACCCAGAAGGGGCTGGCGCAGCCCTGCAGGGCTGGACACCCCCGGCTGCAGCAGCGCTGAGTGGGAAATGCTCTTTGCTGGCATCCACGCAGCTTCCAGGGTGTCTCCCTGTCGATTTCTCTCGGGGTTCTGAAGGTCAGGGTGACCCCGAGAGATCGTGAAGAGCCTTTGCTTCCCTAGCCCGACGCAAAGAAGGAGCCTGGAATGCTTCTGATTGTGCTCTCAAGGTTGTTTGTTTCTTCTTATCTAAACATTCTTTCTCTGACCTGCCGAGGTCCTCTCAGCAAGGCAGCCATGGGATTCTGCCCCCCCGTCGGGCGGTGTTTGCCTTTTATATCAAAAGTGACGGATGCTATGTTCACAGTTTATTACCAGTATCTAACATTGATGTTGGACAGTGTGGCCCTATCCTGAACCAACAGAAAAGTGTCACCCTCACAGCAAGACATGGAGGGCAAGACAGAGAAGAAAGCTAGGACACGCCCAAATCCCTCCATCTTGTACCCCCTTGAACCCCTTATCTTACAAACCCCAAAATTCTATTTTTCACCCTGTGTTAATTTCACTATCACACTACTCAAACCCTTGTGACCTGTAATTCCTCATACAAAACTGACGGCTTTCCACGGGTTAAAATCAAAGCCACAGGTGTTTTTGACTTCATGCCAAGGTCTCCGAGCCCCCTCCCAGGGTCTGGAGACAGCCAGGGCAGCCAGAGGGAGGTCCTGGACCCTGACATCTTCCCCCAAATTACTGCTAAAATACCAGCTTGTGCCTGGGACTTGATTGTGAGCACCAAGGGCTTCCTGATTGTTTTTCCTTCTGCAAAGGAAGGGAATGAACAAAGCAGCTCTTGGTCCTGAGCAGTGCTGGAGCCCAGGGAGCCCCAGTGGCTGTTTGGAAACGGTGCTTGGAGTTGAGGAAAGCAAATCCCACCCCTGGCAGGCTGCATGTCCTCTCCTGCATAAAATCCAACATGGCATTTACTACTCAAAGCGCTTTGCAATATGTTTTCAGATGCTTCCAAAGAACACTTTAAATTATCCATGTGCCATTTTCCACATGTGGCACAAAGGCTCTGCTCTGCTTTTATTTCCCGGCCAAGTCAGAAGCTCTGTGCAAGCTCTGGTGGGGTTTGTTTGTGTGAAACCTTGCGTGGCAGGACCTGTGCTGGGTGTGGGTGCCACTGCACAGCTCCTGCAGCCAGAGCTCTGCCAGGACAGCCTGCAAACCTGGGCTGCCATTAATTAGTCTACTGTTGCATTAATTAGTCTGTTGTTGCAACGGGCCCCTGGCTGGGTAACAATTAGCAAAGACTCCATGTATTTCAGAAGGCTGATCAATAATCTACCTTTATTAAGAAACCCATTGCTTTTAGAGACAGTTATGATACACCTGGACCTAATTGGTCCTCCAGTCCAAACACCATCACCACTGGCTAATTAAGAAACCACCCTTTGGTAAAGAAATCTCCCTGACACATTCCACGTGTTCACAACAGCAGGGGCAGCAAGTGAAGATAAGAATTGTTTCTCTGATCTTCCCACAGCCTTCCCCAGCACGATGCCTGGGAACGTGGTGCTTCTCTCTGTGGCCGCAGAGCTGCTGCACATTGGTCATTAACCCTTGCTGCTGGGCAAGCGTGAGCACAAACACACCGTGGGCTGGTCTGCAAGGGGTTAAACACTCTGGAGCTGTCCATTCCAGTGAGCTCTGCTCGGGGCAAACCCAGGCGGGTGCAGCGGGATCCTCTCACCCCCCTCAGCCCGGACTGCAGCCCACAGTGCTGCTCTGCCAGCCAGCCCCCTGGCAGGGAACGGCCTGCCCTTCCCGACCTGCCCACACGCAGCCCGAGTTCTGTCTCCCCTCTCCTGCCCCTCGGGAGCCCGGGTGGCTCAGGGCTCCCCGGGCATTTCGGTCACACTGATTTTCCTGCTGCCCATGCGCCAGGGTGGGCACGGCCCCGAGCAGAGCCACGAAGAGCAGGGAAAGGAGACAAAATGAGAGCTGGAAATGAAGCTGTTCTTCATCCTGGAGATCACTGCTGAGGATGAGACAGGAGCAAGGAGCCCGAGGTGCTTCTGCCTTCCCTCCTCTCCATCTCAGTCCCACGCAGGGACGACGCATAGGCAGCACTTTCTGTTTGTGCTGCTAGAACACCCATTAAATGCCAGCAGGGAAAAGCCAGACATAAATACCAGCTCCCCTCTGTGCCTGAGCGAGGGAAGGAGCATCCCTCCTTCTGGAGAGGGAGCTGCTTCCAGCTGGGAAGGGGCCAAGCTCCCAGCCCTGCCCAGCACAAGGAAAGAGGGACCAGTTTGATTTTGTCTCTGCGGACTTGGACCCACTGCGTGTCTGAGCCCCTTCCCCACCAGGAGCTGCTGGAAAGGATTTTCCTTCATGTCCAAAGCCCTCCTGACCTGCGGCAGGACCAGAGGTGTCGTAGGTGTCTCACCAAGCTGGGCTCAAGCAGCCTTTAGCTGGGGGCAGCAAAGCTGTGCCTCCAGGGGAGATCTCTGCATTGCTGTGTCTGCAAAAGGGGTGGGGTGGGGTGGGATGGGATGGGATGGGGTGGGATGGGATGGGATGGGATGGGATGGGATGGGATGGGATGGGATGGGATGGGGTGGGATGGGGTGGGATGGGGTGGGATGGGATGGGATGGGATGGGATGGGATGGGATGGGATGGGATGGGATGGGGTGGGATGGATGCCAGCAGGGGCGGGCACAGCAAACGAGTCCTGCCTGTGATGCAGGACTGCCCCAGCACTGCTCCAACACGACGATCCAGGGGAGATTTGGGGAACGGAAAAAACCAAACAACCAAAAAAAAAAAAACCCCTTGTGGGTTTCTCAGTGCCTTGAAGTGGGGTCTGGACAAGTGTAATCCCACCTGGATGAGATGAGATGAGATGAGATGAGATGAGATGAGATGAGATGAGATGAGATGAGATGAGATGGATCCTCTTGGAGGGCGAGCCAGCGCTGGGAGACAATCTCCCTGTGGGAACCACCCAGGACGCTGCACTGGGAGGCCCTTTGGGGATCCAGCTTTGGTGTCCCCACCCTGTCCCCTCTTATAAAGCCCTCGAGAGCCCCTGAAGCTGGCAGGAGCTGTCTCTGGCCCCAGTTCCCGAGGGCAGCCCCAGCAGGGCTCTTTGCAGCCCCACTAACCTGGGCGATGTCCGGCGAGGGGAGCTGGGGCGGGCTCGGGAGGAGCCGCCGGGATCAGATAAGCCGGGCTCTGTAATGCCGGGCTTCCAGCGCCGGGCTGGGGGGCAGATTAGGATCATTGTGTTATCTGCTGTTATCGAATTCAAGGAAATAACCGTGTGCGTGGCACATGTTATCAAACGCACAGCACTCCTCCGAAAATGATATTAAGGCAGGAACCTCGCAGTTGCAGCCACCACTTCATCTTTAATTCTGCCGCCCACCCCCACACTCGCGCATCGCTGAAAGCCCGGAGCAGCGGGGGCCGGGATGCCGGGGGTGCTGCACAAAGCCAGGTGAGCTGCAGGGATCAGAGCTTTAATTCTGCATCCCGGGCTGCGCCCGTCTGAGCAACAAGCAGTGTTATTTTAACAGCTTGGCCCGTGTTTGTTTGGTTTTCTGTGCTGCCCACGGCGGGGGGAGGCGGGCGCAGCTGTGTGATGTGGATTTTGGAATGCTCTGGAATTGCTGGTGTTGTGCTGGGGATCAGTCCTTGCTCGGGGACATTTATCATTTCCATGAGCAGGGGAGGGAAGTGGAGCCCTGGAAGAGGGACGAGAGGAGTGGCTGGAGGTGGCCCTGGAGCAGGTGGGTGGCAGGAGGGAGCAGGGAGGGCCCACGGCCCCTCCATCCCGTCCCTGCCGGATGCACAGCACGTGCTGATTCTAATCTCCCACTTATGATCCAGCAGGGAAGGATTTTCGGCTGGCTGGGGACTGGAGGAGGTGTTTAAGCACCATCTCGAGTGACTTTTCAGCCTGACACAGCAAAGATTTAACGCTGCACCAGACTCCCTCTGGGGGAACCCATAAAACTCCTGCACAGCCAGATCCTCATCAGAAAAAAGGGACAAAACCTTTAATGGGGGAGACGTTTCTCTTCATCCCCACTAGAGACTGAAGCCTTATCTGGGAAGCTGCTCTTTAGCTGGAGATGTAAATTTAAGGTTTCTATCCAGCATGAAGGGATGCATCCCTCTGGGAATTGGCTGCTGAAGGCAGGGCTTGGCTCCACTGAGCAGCAGCTCAGTGCAGGGCTTAGTCGGGATCCAGGTGCTGGAATAACCCTGCCTCGGATGCAGGGGGACACCAGCTCCCAGCACATCCTCCTGCCCGCCTGAGCCTGTGCTTTGCAGTGATCCTGAAGGGGCGGGTGGGAATGGGGTGGATCCACAGCATCACCCAATGTCCTCAGCTGGAAGGGACCCACCATGTGGGATCTTGGAGTCTAGCTCTTCCGTGGATGGCCCACACAGGGATCAAAGCCTCGGTGTTACCAGCCCCTGCTCTGACCAAAGGAAGCCCAGGGTCTCACAGTTTCTCCCCCGCAGCACTCAAACCCCACAGCTTAACCCCTCACCCAGCCCCTTTGCTTCCTGGGCAGCCAAAGGATGCCCTGACAGCCCCTCCAGGAACCCTCCCTCATGACTCAACTCCAGCAGGGTGGCACAGCCAGAGCCAGGAGCAGCCCCCGGGCACATTTCCAGGATCTCTCTGGGATTTCTCCAGAGATGGCTGTTGTGGAAGCTCCCAGCTCCTCAGCTGCTGCCCCGCGGCCGCGTGCTTGCCCGTGGCTCAGGCTGCTCAAGGGCACCAGGGCTGGGCTTACGTTCCCCCACTGAGTTTTGGGCAGTTGCTGGTGCCAGTTTTAGGTCAGGGCCCTCATTCCCAGAGCAGCTCATGGCCCAGGCCTCAGCTTCCATCACAGGGCAGAGTTTGATCCGTGAACAGCGCGGCAGCCGCGGCAGCTCCCGGGGCCAGGAGGGGACGGTGACACAGCTGGGGACAGAGAACTCTGCTGAGGGGACCTGGAAGTCTCCCCAAAGCACTGAGGGCATCCAAAGGGCTCACTGCAAGCAGGAAAACTGCAAAGCCTTTCTCTTGGAAAATGTGAGCGATACCCAGCACCAGCACTCCTCACTTCAGCTCAGAAACCCATGGAATATTGACAGTCATGGACCTGAGGATGGGAACAAAGTCATGAATCACTCCAGGGTTCCCTGCTCTGGCCTTGGGGTGTTTGCACCATCTCTGGACATGGAGCTTTGCCAGCTGGATCAGCTCTGCACAGATTAGAGGCTCCAGCTACAGGGAAATCCAAAAGGAAACGACTCCATCCCAGCTGGGTCAGCGTAGAGCTCCTGGCTCTCTGCACCAGAGGTGACCCTTTGGATGTCACCCGTCCTGCTTTCTCTCTCTTTTCTACCCAAACACCTAAATGGAAATGAAGGTTCCCCCTCAGAGGGAATAGTTTCACTTCAAAAAGTTCCAAAGGGGTTATTTCAAACATTTCCCATTTGATCTGCAGAGATCAGCCCTTCACTGTGGCAGTGTCTGGTGCTGGAAACGTGGCAGTCCTGCAGGAGAGACAGATGGATCAGCTACAAACCTCGTGCCTGAATTGCCCAAACCCCTGTTCCCCTGTCTGAAATCCCCAAACCCCTGTTCCCATGTCTGAAATCCCCAAACCCCTGTTCCCCTGTCTGAAATCCCCAAACCCCTGTTTCCCTCTCTGAATTCCCCAAAATCCCCATTCCCCTGCCTGAAATCCCTCAAATCCCTGTTCCCCTGTCTGAATTCCCCAATTCCCTGTTCCCCTGCCTGAAATCCCTCAAACCCCTGTTCCCCTGTCTGAATTCCCCAAACCCCTGTTCCCCTCTCTGAATTCCCCAAAATCCCTGTTCCCCTGCCTGAATTCCCCCAAATCCCCGTTCCCCTGTCTGAATTCCCCAAACCCCTGTTCCCCTGTCTGAATTCCCCAAATCCCTGTTCCCCTGTCTGAATTCCCCAAACCCCTGTTCCCCTGTCTGAATTCCCCAAATCCCCGTTCCCCTGTCTGAATTCCCCAAACCCCTGTTCCTATGTCTGAAATCCCCAAATCCCCGTTCCCCTGCCTGAAATCCCCAAACCCCTGTTCCCCTGTCTGAATCCCCCAAACCCCTGTTCCTATGTCTGAATTCCCCAAATCCCTGTTCCCCTGTCTGAATTCCCCAAACCCCTGTTCCCCTGTCTGAATTCCCCAAACCCCTGTTCCCCTGTCTGAAATCCCCAAACCCCTGTTCCCCTGTCTGAATTCCCCAAACCCCTGTTCCCCTGTCTGAATTCCCCAAATCCCTGTTCCCCTGTCTGAATTCCCCAAACCCCTGTTCCCCTGTCTGAATTCCCCAAATCCCTGTTCCCCTGTCTGAATTCCCCAAATCCCTGTTCCCCTGTCTGAATTCCCCAAATCCCTGTTCCCCAGCCTGGGATGGGACAGGTGGCAGCGAGGCCAGTCCCAAATGCAGCAGCAGAGCCAGGGAAGGGCTGCAGGGCACAGAGGGTGGATAATCAGCTGCACATTTCCCTGGCAGCGATGAAGTGGCTGAAGAGGGGCCGGACCTGGCACACCTGGGACAGCTGAAACCAGGGAACATCATTAAAGCTAAATTACCCAGGCCTGTATTTATTATTTGTGGGCTGCGACGCACACAAATAATAAAAAATGCAGCCTTTCAGCCAAAGTGCTTTCTGAGCAGAATAATGGCTCCCCCCTGCTCCCCTGGACTATTCACAAGCCATGAGTAAAATCTGGAAGCCCAGCTTGCAGCAGGACATGGAGGGGGCAGTAGTCAGAGAGCCACAGGGATATCTGGCAGCAGAGTCCCACAGATTCAGCAAAACCCCCTCACTGTTCCCCTGCTCGTCCCTTCTCCCTCCCTCCCTCCCCAAACACAAACTGGCTCCATGCACCCCCTTTGAGCCCTCAGATCCACACATTTCATCGCCTGTGGCCCTGTAAACGTCTGGAGTTTGCATCCATCATAAATCAGGGACCCCCAAACTTGCTGCCAGCTTCCTACTCTGCCTCTCAAACACGGACCCAGAAAGTGATATGAAAACAAACATTAATTCCCAGTACCGAGTGGGATCCTCATCACTGAGGAAGGAACAGTTAAAAAAAAAAGAATGGAAAAGTCACCAAAAAAGAAGTTGGAGCTACTGAAAACCAAGCTTTACCTCTGAACTCGAGAAAATTGTCCAAACCATGACAAAAAGAAGATAGAGCAGAGCAGGTGTTTGCTCTTGCTAAACAACCATTCCCACACAATGATAGTTTTTATGATTAATTACAAGTTGTTGCTGCTGTATAGGAATTTTTCCCAGTCTTTGTTCAAATATGGATTTTTGGATGTAGGGAGAAGAAATCAACCTTCCCTCCCTCCCCTGCCCAGAGGACACCACAGTCAGGGAGGGATTTTTAGGAAGAACAGATGTCAAACAGGCAGTGAGGGTGATAGTAAAAGGGTTTTTAAATCATGGGGATTTGGGGAGTTAGAAGGAAAATTAAGCTTAGTAGGCCCTGGGAAAATACCCTGGGAAAGTCTAGGCCTTGTACTTGCTAGAACTGCACATAGCTAGTATGTGATAAACGGTATAATGGTTAGATGTGATGATTGTTTAGTAATTAGATATAATTACTGATTAATCGTAAGAATGATCATGAGAAACTGTGGTCAGGGGCTTGAGAAAGATCACGAGAAACTCATGCTTGAATAAGGTCAATGTATACAATAAAACAGTATAAGTTTAATAATTAATATGTAAGTTATATAAGGACAGAATATAAAATAGGTTCAGCTCGAGAGCCATGTGGGAGTGAGATTTGGGTCTGCACCCCTGATTCCCAGAGCTCTGCAATAAAAGCCCCTGCACAGAATCACGTCCCGTGATGATGGGTGCTCCTGAACACTGACAAGGGGGTGTCATTGCTGTGCCCAGCTCTGGCCCCTCAGTTTGGGAGGGACATTGAGATGCTCGAGCGCGTCCAGAGGAGGCAACGAGGCTGGAGAGGGGCTGGGAACACAAACCCTGTGAGGAACGTTTGAAGGAGCTGGGGGTGCTCAGCCTGGAGAAGAGCAGGCTCAGAGGTGACCTCATTGCTCTCCACAACTCCCTGAAGGGAGGTGCAGCCAGGTGGGGTCGGTCTCTTCCACCGGGCAGCACTGACAGAACAAGAGGACACAGCCTCGAGCTACATCAGGGGAGGTACAGGTTGGATATTGGGAAAAAAAAAAATTCACTGAAAGAATGATAAAGTTCTGGAATTGTCTTCCCAGGGAGGTGGTGGAATCACCATCTCTGGATGTGTTTAAAAAGACTGGACATGGCACTTTGTGCTGCAGTCTGGTTGAGGTGTTGGGGCATGGGTTGGACTCGATGATCCTAGAGGTCTCTTCCAAGCTCATTGTCCTGTGATTCGGGGTGCTGGGGGCGTGCTGCTTGTTGACACCTCCTCACTTGGCCATTTGGGTTTGGGATGGTGCTCTGGGACAGACTCCCTCATTTCATCCCACCTGGGATGTGCCTGGGAATAACCCCGCAGCTGGAGAGCTCCTGCACCCTCCTCCTCGCCGAGGGCGCTGAGACAGCAGCAGGTTCAGCTGTCCCCATGCCCTGGGTCCTGTTCCCACGGAATTCCCACGGGTTTGCTCCTGCTGGAGCCCATCCCGGAGGGAGGGACAGAGGAAATGCTGGCCAGGAGCTGCCTTGGTTGCCACGCTGCCCTGCCCTGATCCCCACTCTGGTGCTTGATGGAATGGCTGCCAGCAGGAATGCACAGCTGGGGAGGGGTTGGAAACATCTGGGTTAAAAGATGAAATGAGGGAACGAAGGAAGCAGAAAATTGGATGTACGAGGGTTGCAACAAAGGAACAACGTGACACCACCCTGGATGGATACAGCCCCGTTAACCCTCATCAATAATTGATGGCCAAGAACATGGATTTTCTATTATTCTGATGAGACCAGCTCTGTTGCTGATATGTTCCTTGACACCAAAAATTACCCGCCCATTAAAAATTACTAAAATGCTTTTTCCATCCCTTTTCGAGACAGACCCTCTGCATTTTCCTCTCCCCTCATCCCACTGAAGCATCCCAGAGCGGCTGAATTTTCAGGCAAATGTGCACGAAAGACAACCTGGAGAAAGCCTTGAGTGTTCCTGGCAGGGGGAGGCTCCTCTGCAGCCAGCTCTGAGGGACCTGAGAACTCTTCCAGTGCCACCCCTGCCCTGGCAGGGACACCTCCCACTGCCCCAGGTGCTCCCAGCCCCAGTGCCCAGCCTGGCCTTGGGCACTGCCAGGGATCCAGGGGCAGCCCCAGCTGCTCTGGCAATTCCAGCCCAGCCCCTCCCCACCCTGCCAGGGAACAATTCCCAATTCCCAAGATCCCATCCAGCCCTGCCCTCTGGCACTGGGAGCCATTCCCTGCTTGGT
Organism: Vidua macroura; assembly: GCF_024509145.1. Taxonomy (NCBI): domain Eukaryota; kingdom Metazoa; phylum Chordata; class Aves; order Passeriformes; family Viduidae; genus Vidua; species Vidua macroura. The sequence continues at coordinate 7,218,977 of NC_071595.1, read as the reverse complement.
CACTGGGCTAGTGGAGAAATGGCCATCCCTAAAGACCCAAGGAGGGATCACCAGGGATCCTCTACACAAAAAATGCATCAACAGAGCCAGGAACAATAAATTTCTCCTCCAACGGGAGTGGAGGAGCACCAGTGCTCAAGATTCATTGTTGTGCCCAAGCCTCCCACCTGGAGGAGCCAGGACGGGCCCGGGATGTGCTCTGGGGCTGGGACTGGCCCCGTTCCACCTCGGGATCAAAGGGTCCATCCAGAGCTAACGGAGCACCAGGATCTGCCAGGCTGTCTGAAATCCCAGCCATGCTGGAGATAAATCAACGCTGAGGCAGCTTTGCCACCTTCCAAAGGCTCATTTTGGTTGGGTTTTCTGTCGAGTGTAACCACTTGAATTTATGCAGATTATGCACTCCTGCCAGGTGTTTATTTTATATGATTCTCTTCCCCCCTGCTATACTATGAAAGAAAAATTGGGCAATATTTGCTAATGAGGCAAGCGGGATCTTTCCAGGCCCCTTTAACTTCCTTGGAATAAAATATATTTTTAAAAAATTGCTGACCCTTTAAACCTCAACTGTTAGCTTTATCTTGGGGACACGTTTCTTAGTCAGCAAAAGGCCTTTCCTGCAGGAGTTATTTGTAATTCATTAGCACTGGAGTAATGGCCACATTCTTAAATAATTCCTGTGCTTATAAAAGACCATCTGGCACATGTGCTAAGAGCCCTACACTCCTCTGGTGTAAATCAGGAGAGATCCGTGGAGTTGAAGGAGTTCTAGAGGCTTTACACCCTTCCTGCCAGGCTGGCCCAGAGCTGCTCTCCAAGGCCTCGTGTTCCCACTTTTACAGGATCAGCTTCTCCACTCCAGCCATGGCAACAGCTCAGGCTGCACCTGGGGCAGCAGGAATGAGCTGGGCCCGGGGCAGTGCAGCTCCTTGGGCTGTGTTTATGTATTATTATTATTTATGTATTTATGTATTGTCCTGGTTTTGTGTCCCAACAAGCACCAGGTCCTCTGTGCTGAGCCACAACACCTGCCAGGAAATTCCCAGTGTAAGGGGGGGGAAGGAAAAGCTCTGACTTTGAAACCACTCTAACTTGAGCATTAGGTTTTTGCTTAAGCACAGGGATGGATTTACATCAGTTAAAGGGGATTTGCTGGGGTTATATCCCACATCCCCCCCTCCCCTTTAAAAAAAAAGCAAAACGTAGCGAGAGGCAAGAGGCAGATTTGCAGGCAGCAAGGAAACGCAGAGTTCTTGTAATCAACCCAAATTAAAAACATTTCCCACTCACAGATCCTGGCTGCAAAATTTCAAACCTGCTCTGGAGCCCCTTGCACTTTATAGGGGGCAGATGCAGGGAGCCAAAGGGATGGAGCCAAAGCAGCCAGCAGCAGGTGTGGCTGTGGGAACAGCTCCCTCCCCTGCCCTGTGATGCCAAACCACCCCAAAAGCCTTCACAGGAACAGAAGCCTCCAACCCCCCCCGGCTCCAGCCTCGGGCTCATTGTTCACCAGCTGCTCTGGGAAGGTAAGAACAGTCCTCGTGTTCCTGGGGCTTCTCCACTTCCACTGGAGGCTCTTTGGAGCTGGGCCCCAGGAAAAGCAGATCTCCTCTGCTGCAGGCAGGGATAACGTTTCAGCAGAGCAGTGCGAGATTTCATCAGGGCTTTTGTCTGTAACAAAACCCCAGCGACAGCAAGAGCTCAGTGTCCTGGAAACTCGGCAAGGACAGCACATTATGGCCCCAGCCTTTGCTAGAATCAGGCCCTTTTTAGTTTTTTTTACAGGTGTCTGATATCCCAGCCCCCCATTTGTTTAATCTGCCTCCTCCAGGATCAAAGCACCACCACAGCTTGGGATGATTTGTGTGCTCCCCAAAACACTGACCCACACACCTCCCCCAGTGAAACAAAGATTCCAAATAAATCAGTTCCAATGGGGTTTTTGGTCCGAATGCAGCTCTGGAGGAGCTGACCCCATGCCCAGCTGTGTAAGAGCTGACAGCCCTGCAGAGGCAGCTCAGTGCTCCCAGCAGGGCCTTTTGGAGTTCTTCATTTCCCTCCCCAGCAGCTCCTGGGGTTTCAGCTCCTGCTGGCTCTCAGCATTCCTGGAGGGCCAGGCTGCTTCATCCAGGAGCCATCACCACCCCGGGCTGGCCGGACCCTGCCTGGCTCCCGGCAGTGCTGGAGAGCTCCCACCATCACAGCTGTCAGAACTGGTTTTGGGAAAGCGTTTTCCCTTTGAGTCCTGTGCTTACTTGAAATTTTTAAGTCTCAGAAAATGTCCAGAACGAACTGGAGCCCCTGCAGATTGTTGTGCACAGCTGAGTGCTGAGCTGGCCTCATCTGGCACTGGTAAAAGCCTTGGCCCTCTCCTGCTGCCCAGATCCAGCCTTGAGCAGAGCCATTCCCGAGCCAAGCCTCTGCCATGGCCCCAGGGGAGGGCATCTCCCACCGATGGGCACGTCCAGGCAGCCTTTGGGCTCAGGACAAGGCACCTCGAGTGGGGCAGGACCCTGAGAGGGAATCTGGGGAAGGAAGGCAATGGCAGAGGGAAGGAAGAAGGAGAAAACACAGCTGAAACTCTGAATTTGTGCAGCACCGAGTTCGGGTGGATTCTGACCCAAATTAATAATTGTTAACGGCAATTCACACAGCTAAGAGTGGGACCCGGGCCCAGGGAAGGTGAGCAGAAAGCAAAACAAGGGAGCTGAGCAGCAGGAGGAAAACAAAGCCCTGGCAGGCTGTTGTCAGTGGCAATAAAGGCTCCCAGCCCCAGTGATTTATCGAGGCTCTCTCTCTCTCTGCTGTCTCCGTGGCGTTTCAAGACGTTGGTATTTGCAGAAAGTGCAGTGCAGCCTCTGGATAAGGGAAAAGAATGAATCCATCACAGCTTCCCCGTCGGCCCCTGACAGCTCGGAGCCATAAAACCGGGCAGCGACGGGGCACTCCAGCCTCGGGGCCATCGAGCCCAGCTTATCAGCAGGGTGCCAGCCCTGCACAGCTCCCTGCCACAGAAATCCAGCCCCGTTCTCCTCGCAGCTCCTGTCTGGGCCGCTCCTGCCTCCAGGCTGGCCCAGGCTCCATCCGGGCCACTGTGCCTGCTCTGCCTCCCCAGCTGGCTCCTGCGTGGGCAGGGCTCTTCTCTCCCACCCAGCCCTGCTCCACACAAGGGCCAGGTGTCCACACAAATCCCAGGTGTCCACACAAATCCCAGATTTCCACACAAGTGCCAGGTGTCCACACAAGTGCCAGGTGTCCACACAAATCCCAGATTTCCACACAAGTGCCAGGTGTCCACACAAACCCCAGGTGTCCACACAAATCCCAGGTGTCCACACAAATCCCAGGCATCCACACAAATCCCAGATTTCCACACAAGATCCCTCTGCAGAGAGGTGAAAAGACCCCTTGGCCATGAGACTGCAAAGTCAGAGGTGCAGAGGAGGCTCTGTGAGAGCAGCAGAAAGGACTCCAGGGGGTCATTCCATCTTTGTCACCCAGTATGAAAACCTGGGATGAGACCCCTGTGCCTCAGTTGCACAGGATGGTTCATTTCATGCTGCTCGGGATGCACCTCCCTGTGTGCAAACAGCTCCAACACAGAATCCCACCAAAAGGCCTCTTACAATTGCCCTCCCATAATTAAGAGCCTTTACAGCAATAATGTGAACCGAAATAGGCAGCAGCAAAACTGTTCTGGTTTTATGGCCTGTTCAGCTCTGTTTCTGGTCTTCTCTAAGGTTCTGTGGTTTGTTGGAGCATTCCTTTGCTCCCCATTGGAACTGGCACTCGTGCTCTCCCCAGCATGTGGAATTCCAGCGTGCCCAGTGGGGCTGGTGGGGTTGGAAAGGAACACAAAGCCCCACGGAAGAGGTGTGCACGTTTGCCAGCTTTATCCCTGCGGCTCCCCGGCTCCTCGCTTCCCTGTATTTCATGCAAACATTTCAGAATGACAGACAGTTAAAAAAGGAAACTGCAGATGGAAGTGTGAAATTTTGCACTTTGGGGCTGTAATGAATCTCGCCTGGCTTCCCACTCCTTGCAATATCCTTGCTGGAAAGTGCAAAGACCTTAATTTTCCCTGCACACAACTTAAAATGTCTCAGCTCCTGGTTGAAATGTCAGGGCTCCATCACGTCCCCAATCCAGAACAAAACCCGAGGGCAGCCAATGCATCTCGGCTGTGCTGGGAAGGGCTGGGCTGACGGGCAGCTCCTGCCTGGGAGCTGATCCCTGCAGTGCCCGGGAAGAGCAGGATCCCCCCAGGGAGAGACGGGATCAGCTCCGAGCACCTGAGCCAGCCCAGGGCAGCGCCGAGCTCGGAGACGGGGACGGGGATGGGGATGGGGATGGGGATGGGGACAGGGATGGGGACGGGGATGGGGATGGGGATGGGGATGGGGACGGAGACGGGGACAGGGATGGGGATGGGGACAGGGATGGGGATGGGGACAGGGATGGGGACAGGGATGGGGATGGGGATGGGGATGGGGACGGAGACGGGGACAGGGATGGGGATGGGGACAGGGATGGGGATGGGGACAGGGATGGGGACAGGGATGGGGACAGGGACAGGGACAGGGACAGGGATGGGGATGGGGACAGGGATGGGGATGGGGATGGGGATGGGGATGGGGACGGGGACGGGGATGGGGATGGGGACAGGGATGGGGATGGGGACAGGGACGGGGACAGGGATGGGGATGGGGATGGGGATGGGGATGGGGATGGGGATGGGGATGGGGATGGGGATGGGGACGGGGACGGGGATGGGGATGGGGACAGGGACGGGGACAGGGATGGGGACAGGGATGGGGACAGGGATGGGGATGGGGATGGGGATGGGGACGGGGACGGGGACGGGGATGGGGAGGGGGATGGGGATGGGGATGGGGACGGGGACGGGGACAGGGACAGGGATGGGGACAGGGATGGGGACGGGGACGGGGACAGGGACAGGGACAGGGACGGGGACAGGGACAGGAATGGGGACAGGGACGGGGACAGGGACAGGGACAGGGGGACAGGGATGGGGATGGGGACAGGGACAGGGACAGGGATGGGGCTGACTCTGGAGACAGCCCTTCCCAAGGTGCTGGAAACGTCAGAGCCATCACAGGAAGATCCCCCTTTGTCTCTGACCCCTCTCAGATCGCTGCTTTCACAGTGAGATGGGGGCAGTGGGGAAGTGGAAAGCTGCTCTGAGTGAAGCCTCCCCAAGGGTTCCAGCTCCGCATGGGCTCCTCTGTTTATTTTTGGGTTGTTTTGCAGAGCTAACCCAAATACACAGGCCTGCACTGGCACTGCTGCTCCACGGCTTTCCAGACAGTAATCCATCTTATCCCAGCGAGGAGCAGCAGGAACAGCTCCTGTCACTACCAAGAAAGACAAAATAAAATCAGCTGAAATTTTTCTCTGACTCTCGGGAAACTCAGTTCAGCTCCAAACATGGTGAACAAAATGCCATCAGTGATTTTCCCTTTGTAATTAGGTTTGCAAAGGTTGACTGGCAAGGAATTAAAACAGGGAAGCATTTAAAATATCAGTGAGTTCTGGCATCCTAAGTAATGTGACATTTATATGATAATTTGGCAATTAAATATGCAAGCAAGGACGCTTGTTCTTTTCAAACACGAAGGTACAACACTTCCACAAAAGCCCTTCCAGCATTTTACAGGTTCAACTTCTTGCTCCAGTGGAAAAATGTTATTTTCAACGTGTGGGCAGGGGACAGTTGCAGCAGAACAGAGCCAGCAGTGCATTCCCCAAAGCACCCACGGGGACCTGGGATCACTCACAGACGGGGCAGGTTCTGTTCTCACCTGGGGGATCACTCCAGGTGCTGCAGAAACAAAATCTCTCTCCAAGTGGCACAAATGAGGCTGGAACAGCTGGGACTGTCCAGCCTGGAGAAGAGGAGGTTGTGTGGAGACCTCAGAGGCCCTTCCAGGGTCTGAAGGGGCTCCAGGGAAGCCAGAGAGGGACTGTTCATCAGGAACTGGAGTGACAGGATGAGGAGGAATGGGGTCAAACTGAAAGTGGGGAAATTTAGGTGAGATATTGGGAATTGGGAATTGTTCCCTGGCAGGGTGGGGAGGGGCTGGGCTGGAATTGCCAGAGCAGCTGGGGCTGCCCCTGGATCCCTGGCAGTGCCCAAGGCCAGGCTGGACACTGGGGCTGGGAGCAGCTGGGACAGGGGGAGGTGTCCCTGCCAGGGCAGGGGTGGGATGGGATGGGATGGGATGGGATGGGATGGGATGGGATGAGCTTTAAGGTCCCTCCCCACCCAAACCATTGCTTGAGTCTATGGCTGGACAAGACCCCCAGAATGAGGAATTCAGCCTGTGCTGAGCCCCCCTCCCCACCCATCACATCCTCCCCAAGCCTTTCAGCAGCTCCCTTCCTGAGCTGATGAATAATTTGGAGGGCCTCAGCCATTATTAAATAATAAAAATTCTTTCTCTTGCAGAAATAATTGAAGCATCAGAGCTGAGAAATTGAGGTCGCCCTGAGCTCTGCTCCCACCGGGCCCTGCTTGGCTCCAGGGAAGGGGGCAGCTGGAGCCACAGGCCCTCCCGAGGGGCTGCTGACAAGGGCAGGGACATGCCAGGGCTGTGCTGGCCCAAGCCTGTCTCAGCAGAGGCCACAAGTGTCACTGGGGCTCATGGCAGCCCTGCCAGCATGCCCAGCTGGGAACGGGCTGCTGCCAGCCCTGCACGTCCATCAGCCCCTCCCGAAAGGAGGAGGGCACAGCCCCTCCTGGCTGCAGGGGCTCCTCAAAATCACTGACTGCTACAGAAGTTCTTCCCCATGAGTGCAAACCTCCCTCCTCCCCAAAGGCAAAAGCTCTGCTTCGAAACCCCACTGTTACCCTGGGGCTTGGTCTTGGCAGCACTGAAGGGTCTGGAGAAGCTTGAATTCAAAAGTGCAACACATCCAGGGAAACCCTGCTGCTTCCAGCCCTCCCTGCTCCCGTGGCTCCTCTCTGTTGCTGTGCCCTCAGGCACTGCACAAGGGCTGGCTCCAGGTGGATCCCAGTGGTTGAAGAGCTGTGGCTGAAATGTGTCATCTCCACACTTGTTACCTGCAGGAGGAAAAGCCAACAGGAAAACCCCAGCAAAACAAGTCCCCTTTCACCCAGCAATGTTCCCCTGCCCCTGCTTTTCCTCCCCTGATTTTCCTCCAGACCAGAAGGGAAACAACAACGGTGTCACAGTTTTCTGACTTCACACTCCTGTGCTGATAAATAAAATCAGCCTTGACCAGTAGATGATGAATAACGGCTCCTCCCAGGAGGAAATATCCTATTCATGGAGAAGGCAGCCAGGATGAAAGTGGTGTGGGTTTAGAGCAGCTCCACAAACACAATTAAATGTGGAATGAGATCCTTTCTGCAGGGTTTTCATGAGCCGTTCTCATGGTGCCAGCAGAAAGAGCTTCAGGTGACAGTGAAAGGAGCACCAGCCTGCCCAGTACGGGGCTGGGAGTGCAAACATTCACCGGAGGAAGGATTCAGCCATGCAGCACCAGAAACGTGAGAAACGTGAGAAATGCCAGGCCTCCAGGTTAGAGAGCTCAGAGTGAAATCAGCTGTCCTGAGCCCTGCAATCAAATACCAGTGGAAAGACTTTCCCCTCCCTGGGGACTCCCTGTGCTAATCAGGACAATTAACACTGCCTCAGGAGCACCAGTGGATCTGCTGAGCGCCTGGAAGTGTCATCTCCTCACAAACACCTCGGGCCCCGAGTTTGGAACCAGGGGAGAGTGGCATCCTGCAGAAGGCAAAGCTCTGCTCCCTCCATGCCCTGGAGTTCCTGGGCTGAGGAACGAGGCCTTCTGAAAGCCCCGTGACCCTTCCTGAGGGTGTCACTGGGCTGGACAGGCTGCGCCTGGGGAGCTTCGGAGGGGGAAAAGAGGGGCCCATACCCCGCGTTTCTATTCCATGAGATAAAAGCCTGAATCCCAAATTCTGCACTCTGTCACCTTTGAAAAGTCTGTGTGCTCTCAGAGGCCTGAGAGCTCTCAGGTTCTACTTTCCAGATGTCCATCCAGACGTTTTAAATTCAGACCTAACTTGTGCTCGCGAGCTCCCCACTGCACAGGAGGGATGATGGTGGAGTTCAGAAGTCTCAGTACAGAGAGCTCCGAGAGCCCTCCTTGGCCAACTCTTCAAAGGCTGAGCAGGTACATTTGTTCATTCTAAGTAGGATAATCCATAATTACAAGTAAAGCCCAAACTGAAGGTCTGAGCTGTTTTTGAACTTTCCCCAAACCTCATTTCTACAGCAGAATAGTTTTGTTTACATCAGGATTTGTTCCAGCTAATGTGACCTTGTGGATAAAGCAGAGAGAAAAATAGGAGAAAAAACCGTGTACATGCATGGGGAAAGGATCTTCCTCCCCTCATGGAAAAAGCACAACAAAAGCAGAATTGTTCTGGGGCTTGTTTGAACTTTGTCTGAAAATTGATTTCAGCTCTGAGCAGCCTGAGCTCGCCCCGTTCCTCAGCTCCACCTGCCAACAGGCAGCACTTTTGTCTCTGTTGATAAGGGACTTTTTAATTATTGCCATTATCATTTGAAAATTGGGTTCCTGCCACAAACAATTGAAATTAGATTCAGTGTTGCTTTTAATCTTTGGTAATGTCTTTTTATCGGGGGTTTCATTTCCTATCAGCAATAAAATGTGTGGATGTCTGCACACACGTGCTGGGTTTGAGGGCAGAGTGGAAGATCTGAGCACTCCCAAAATGTGAGTGTTTTACACAGGCTGTACTCAGGTGTTTCACACAGGCTGCACAGGTGTTTCACACAGGCTGTACTCAGGTGTTTCACACAGGCTGCGCAGGTGTTTTACACAGGCTGCACAGGAGTGTTTTACACAGGCTGTACTCAGGTGTTTTACACAGGCTGTACTCAGGTGTTTCACACAGGCTGCACAGGTGTTTCACACAGGCTGTACTCAGGTGTTTCACACAGGCTGCGCAGGTGTTTTACACAGGCTGCACAGGAGTGTTTTACACAGGCTGTACTCAGGTGTTTTACACAGGCTGCACAGGAGTGTTTTACACAGGCTGTACTCAGGTGTTTTACACAGGCTGCACAGGAGTGTTTTACACAGGCTGCACACAGGTGTTGTAGGCTGCACACAGGAGTGTTTCACTCAGGCTGCACTCAGGTGTTTCACACAGGCTGCGCAGGTGTTTTACACAGGCTGCACACAGGAGTGTTTTACACAGGCTGTACTCAGGTGTTTTACACAGGCTGTACTCAGGTGTTTCACACAGGCTGCACACAGGAGTGTTTTACACAGGCTGTACTCAGGTGTTTCACACAGGCTGCACAGGAGTGTTTTACACAGGCTGTACTCAGGTGTTTCACACAGGCTGCACACAGGAGTGTTTTACACAGGCTGTACTCAGGTGTTTTACACAGGCTGTACTCAGGTGTTTCACACAGGCTGCACACAGGAGTGTTTCACACAGGCTGCACACAGGAGTGTTTTACACAGGCTGCACAGGAGTGTTTTACACAGGCTGCACACAGGAGTGTTTTACACAGGCTGCACAGGAGTGTTTTACACAGGCTGCACTCAGGTGTTGTAGGCTGCACACAGGAGTGTTTCACTCAGGCTGTACTCAGGTGTTTCAGGCTGTACTCAGGTGTTTCACACAGGCTGCACACAGGTGTGTCACTCAGGCTGTACTGAGCTGTGTCACTCAGGCTGCACACAGGTGTGCACTCAGGCTGTACTCAGGTGTTTCAGGCTGCACTCAGGTGTTGTAGGCTGCACACAGGTGTTTCACACAGGCTGCACTCAGGTGTTTCAGGCTGTACTCAGGTGTGTCAGGCTGCACACAGGTGTTGTAGGCTGCACACAGGTGTGCACTCAGGCTGTACTCAGGTGTTTCAGGCTGCACTCAGGTGTGTCAGGCTGCACTCAGGTGTTTCACACAGGCTGCACTCAGGTGTGCACTCAGGCTGCACACAGGTGTTGTAGGCTGCACTCAGGTGTGCACTCAGGCTGCACACAGGTGTTGTAGGCTGCACTCAGGTGTGCACTCAGGCTGCACACAGGTGTTGTAGGCTGCACTCAGGTGTGCACTCAGGCTGCACACAGGTGTTGTAGGCTGTACTCAGGTGTGCACCCGGAGGGCCTGTGCAGCCCAGCTCAGCCCGGGCCAGGATTTGCAGGGCTGACTCCTGATCCAGGCCTCCTGGTCTGCACTCAGCACCTTGCAGGGACACGCTCAGGTGAAGAGGGTTGGAAAAGGTTTCTGATCCCAGCAGGGGCAGCCTTTGGTCCTTTTCTGCTGGCAGATCCTGAGATCTTTTTATAGGGACAGGAGTGAGCCCTCATGAGCCCGCGTGACCCAGAGGGATATATATGTGCTGGATATACTTTTATACATCTCTCAGCTCTCTCTCACCCACGCAGCAATGGGTGAGACCCAGCTGCCCGAGCTGCACGGCCCCAGTGACCCTGGCAGGAAGGTGGGGACAGCAGGCACGAGGCTGCTGCCACCTCCCTGCATTATCCTTCCTTCCATGTGCTTTTCCAGCATTGCTGGCAGGTTTCAGTGCCCAGGAGATGGGATCTGTCCCCAGCTCTCCAGGCCGCTCTAAACCCACCACAGCTTGTTTTGTTTGGGCAGAAACTCAGCTGGCAGCTCTGCCCGGGGCAGGCAAAGCCTCCCCTCCCCAGTGCACCAGGAAAACAGCTCAACTACTCATTTTTTTCCTTTTTTTTTTTTTTTTTTTTTTTTTTTTTTTTTTTTTTTTTCCCTCTCCACCTGCCCACGTTGCTCTGGGTTGTCCCACCAGCCCAGCTGCCCAGAGCCATCCCCCAGAGCTGGTTGTGTTCCCCACAGTGCCCAGCATTCCTGCAGGGACACAGGGACACAGGGACACTGGGACACAGGGATGCAGGGACACAGGGACACTGGGACACAGGGACACAGGGACACAGGGCCACAGGGACACAGGGACACAGGGACACAGGGACACAGGGAGACAGGGACACAGGGACACAGGGCCACAGGGACACAGGGACACAGGGACACAGGGACACAGGGCCACAGGGACACACGGACACAGGGACACAGGGACACTGGGACACAGGGACACAGGGACACAGGGACACAGGGACACAGGGATGCAGGGACACAGGGACGCAGGGACACAGGGATGCAGGGCCACAGGGACACAGGGCCACAGGGACACAGGGACACAGGGACACAGGGACACAGGGACACTGGGACACAGGGACACAGGGACACAGGGACACAGGGACACAGGGATGTAGGGACACAGGGACACACGGACACAGGGACACTGGGACACAGAGACACAGGGACACAGGGACACTGGGACACAGGGATGCAGGGACACAGGGATGCAGGGACACAGGGATGCAGGGACACAGGGACACAGATGCAGGGACACAGGGACACAGGGACACAGGGCCACAGGGCCACAGGGACGCAGGGACACAGGGACACAGGGATGCAGGGACACAGAGACACTGGGACACTGGGACACAGGGATGCAGGGACACAGGGACACAGGGACACAGGGACACTGGGACACTGGGACACAGGGACACAGGGACACAGGGACACTGGGACACTGGGACACTGGGACACAGGGACACAGGGATGCAGGGACACAGGGACACAGGGACACAGGGACACTGGGACACTGGGACACAGGGACACAGGGCAGGAGCAGCTCTGAAGGATCCTCCTCTGTGGGGAGGAGACCTGCAGGACACGGAGCTGGCTCAGAGCTTGCAAAAGGCTTCTGCCCCCAGCTAAGGGTGGGTTCAGGGGATGACTCTTCCTGAGCACACCTGGGCTCCCATCTCTGGGCCGAGAGAGTGGAAACTGCAGATCAGGGAATCCCTCAGTAGTTTGGGGTGGAAGGGACATTAAAGATCATCAAATTCCAAGCTCCTGCCCTGGCAGGGACACCTCCCACTGTCCCAGGTGCTCCAAGCCCTGTCCAGCCTGGCCTGGGCACTGCCAGGGATCCAGGGGCAGCCACTGCTGCTCTGGGCACCTGTGCCAGGGCCTGCCCACCCTCACAGGGAGGAATTCCTTCCAGATATTGGATCTGAACCTGCCCAGAGTGGTGCAGAGACCAAATCCCACAGGCAGCACCACAGCCTGCCCAGCAGGCTGAGATTACAGACATGAGCCTGGTTCTAAAATATCTGGAATACCTTTAATGGACTTGAAGCCATTCTTTTTGTTAAGGACAGGTGACAGGGAGACTTTGCTGCTATTTCTGAGCCTCTTTACCAACCCACCCTCCTATTTTAGGTAGGATGGCACAGAAAAGCCTTCCAGGATGAGAGCAAAGAGCCTTAAAAGATAAGAAATGAGCTTTGGAACAGCAGTCCTTCCTACGTTCACCTGTGCTCAGCTTTATAGGAACTGTTTAAATCCAAGGAATAATCAAGGAGAAAGACAGCTGAAAAATAAAATTGTGGGTGTGATGGATTTGGGGTTTTTTGTTGTTCTTGTGTGGTTTTTGTCCTTTTTTTATTTAAATAAGAAAAGAAACTGAAGAGTTTTATTTGTTATATTCCGCATTATGAATTTCATTCAAAGCCACCCCTCACTCATAGAAGTGGTGCAATAAACTCTCCTGGTTTAATCTGCCTGCTCGGGAAGGGAAATAATCAGATCCTGCCTTTTGCATAGGCAGAGTTTTAATTACCTCTGCAGCTCGCCCGGTCCCATCTGAGCAGCTTTTCAAAAGCAATCTATTAGCAAACAATAACCCTGCAGCTCCCTGCCTGCTGCTCAGCAGATGCTATCGCTGCCTGGAGCAGGGAGCCAGCCCCAAAGCCTGCTCCGGAGGGGGAGAGGGGCTGCCAGCAGGACGGGGCAGCAGGACCAGCACAGCCCCCAGGGCCGAGTGCCACGCGGAGCATTTGGGGCAGAAGATGAATTCCCACGGGAGCTGGGCAGCTCCGGGATGGCCAAGCTCCTTAGCTGAGCACTGGGACCATGAAGCCGTGAGTCCTTGTCCCCCACTGCTGGGGACGAGGCTCAGGTTCGGGTCCCAGACCCTCTTCCCCTGTAGAGAAGGGCCAGGAGGGTTTTAGCCCTGCCCAGAAAAGGCCCCTGGAGCCCCGGGCTGGCTGTGAGACCCTGAGCGGCCACAGCAGCAAACAACAGCCAGCTGAGGTGTCCAAGCACGGCCCAGTGCCAGTGCAGAGGACAGCCTGGAAAGGAGGACAAGGGACACCTGTACGACCTCACAGGTCTTCCTGAGCCTCCATTTCTTCAGGCTGAACAACCCCAGTTCCCCCAGCTGCTCCTCGCTTTTGGACTCTCCCTGTAACATTTCTTCCCACTGAGCTGCTGCTCTGGAAGGATTCAAAGCCAGCTTTTTTTCCCCCAGCAAAGAGGAAACCTTTCCATCATCAGCCTTTCCTGGTGGTTGCACACCTGCCCCAGAGCTGTCGCTGTCACATGCACCACTTCAGCTGCAGAGTGTAAAGACCCTCAAATGAAGTTCCCTCACTGCACCATTACCCTCCTGATAGAGCTGCTGCTCCCAACCAAGCTCCAGTGAACCTTTCCTGAGCCCCAAACACCTGGGTTCCTCCTGCAAAGCAGCTCAGACACCACCAGGAGGAAATATTCCCCACACCACGCACCTTTCCCCACTCCCATCTTTCTCACCTGGAAATCAAAAGCCCAGGAACGGCCTCCAGGCCTCCCTGCAGAGCCTGGATCCTCATCTGCACCACCAGCTGCCTCTGCCTCTGCCCCAGGGCGGTCTGGAGCCCAGCAGGGCTGTGTTGGGCTCGGCACAGCGAGAGCAGGAGCCGGGCTGGGCTGCTCCTGGTGCTCCTGGCCTGGCGAGGATGGGATGCAGAGCTCATCATTTCCAGCTCTGCAGCAGGAACGACCAACGGGGCTGCAGGAGCCAGGACTGCTCGGCTGCCACCCTGGCCGTGGAAATGCTCAAAATGTTTGCAAAACTCGGGCTGCACCCTGAGGGTGGTGGTGATCCCTGCTTGTCCCTTGCCTGGGAATGCTGGGGGAAGCAGGAGATACTGGGGCTGTGGTTGCTTCATCTCTGTGGAAAAACCAGACCTAGGAGGTTCTTTTTGATGAAAAGAAAAAGAACATTCCCCCATGACGGCGACTTTAACAGCTCTCACCTCCAGGATCCGACAGTCCCCTCTGAAATGAGCAAAGAGCCAACAAACCCCTGTCTTTCAGCACCTCTGCAGTGCCCTGTGCTCCCGGTCAGTGATTCAATGTGGGGGGCCAGGCTGCAGTGAGGGCTCTTCTCTTGGACCTGGAGAACTGAGGGATCAAAGCAGAAAACAAAGCAGGGAAACAAAAGGGAAGGAGCAGCTGGATCCATCCCGAGCAGGAGCTGTGGGGGTGTCAAGGATCTCCATCCCGAGGACCCTGGGGACAGGTGACAGGCTCAGGGACGTGCTGGCTGTCACCCACAGGCAGTCTGTGGGTGTCTGCCACCCTGCTGCTGCTCAGGCTGGCAGATCTGAGCTCCTCCTGCTTTCCATGGCTGCACAAACCCAGCCCTGGATGCACGGACAGAGCCAGCAGCACTCGGAGCTGCCTGCAGCAGCATCCTCCCCTCAGCTTTGCTGCTGCTCCCTTCGCTCCCAAAGAGCCAAACCTTGAGCTGAGGCAAAGGCGCTGAAAGGCTCTGCTGGATTCCCAGCTCAGGAAAAGCTCCAGCCCCTCCCTGGCAGTTCTGTGGCCCTGGAGGAGCAGAGCCAGATCTGAGGAACATGGAAGGAGAGAGGAGGCCTGGGCAGGTGTTAATGAGAAAGTGATTTGTCTCGCCAGGATGTCCTTGTGCTTCCCAGGAAAGTCACTGAGCTGAAATTCTGAATATTTAATACAACTTCTTAATTAAGAAGAGGGTAAAAAACCTGAGGGATGCCTTCCCCTGCTGCAAGGTCAGGGACAGAGCTTGGAATACAGGATAATCACTGTGGGAAGAGGGACAAGCTGGTGGAGAGGGGTGGTCTCACAGTTTGGACCAGAGAGAGCCCCTTCTGCACGCTCTGCTGATGGCATACAACCTTTGCCCTGTGGACTGAAAGTTTTCAGGACATTAGAAATGTTTTTCCCCTGTCCTGCCCTGCAAAAGCTGAATTTCTAAAATAAGGCTCAAATAATGAAGACTCTGACCAAGTAATTAAAAAAAAAAAAAAAAAAAAAAAAAAAAAAAAAAAGCCCCATCTGGTTTCACAGAAACATTTCAGTTTAGTAATTTCCAAAGGTTTAATTTCCATTTCAGTCTGTCTTTTTGTCCTGTAGCTGAACTTCCATTTCAAAGCAAAGAGCAAATTTGAAGGAAAATAGAATGCTTCCATTTCTGGGAGTCATGGTGACCTGTGGATGATTCTGAAAACTTTTCTCCATTTCCCCCCAAATGTAAATTCTACTGAAATTGGTCCTTTCCTATGAAATATGCTGGCATTGATGAATCAACATGTTATGATGAGAAGTTTGTTTTTTTTTGGCAAACGACTCCCAGGCGCACTCGTTTCTCCATTAACATCCTGCTGGGCGCAGCCTGGGACTGGCTGGGATTTCAGGGATGCTTTCCCCATTGCCGTTCTCCTGCGTCCCCTGTGGATTTTCTCCTGGCCCGGGGAGGGAGCAGGGCAGGGAGCAGGAGCTCTCAGCCCCAGCTGCAGCCGGCAGTGGGTTGGTGTCTCCAGCCCCTCACCCGAGCCCAGCCTTGGGCGCTCTGCGCTCTCCCTTCCCCCCGTTCCCCACGTCTGCTCGGGCCAAAAATCCTGCAGGCACGGGAAATCAGGCTGCAGAGCGCCTGCAGGCACGGGAAATCAGGCTGCAGAGCGCCTGCAGGCACGGGAAATCAGGCTGCAGAGCGCCCGGGCTCTTCATTTGAGTGGCGCCTCAAATAAACAAGCCGTGCCGGCACGCGGGGCTCGCCGGAGCCGTCGGGAGGGGTAAAAATCCACGTTTGGCTCAATCTGCTGCTGAAAAGTGAACCGAGGGAATCAGAGAGGCATCCCTCTGGCCAAGGGATGGGGAGGCAGGGCGCAGGGGATGCATTCCCACTGCCAGGGTGTCCTTCCTGCTCCACCACCCGAGCAGACACGGCAGCAATGCCAGCGCCAGGTGAGGTGGCACCAGCTGCTCCAGCAGCTCCTCCCCGGCAGCACCTCCTGGAAAGGGCCTTTCCTTGCCCAGAGCTGCTCCTGCCAGGATGGCAGCGTGTGCCAGGCTGTGCTGCCTTTGGATGGCATTCATGGGCTCAGCAAAGTCATTTCCCCCGAGATTTGGATCCGAGTGCCCGGTGCTGAGCAAACAGGAGGAGACTCCTTAAGTCCTCAATTACATTTCTTTTCTCCTCTTCAATTCCAGCCCAGACAAGAGGTGATAATACCGAATCTTTCAAATATTTGATATACAAAGAGAATAGCTTGTTAAAACGAGACCAATTAATGCATTTTTAATCCACATTTAAACACATGCAAAGATCCTGAATACTAATGCTGTCATTTGAATTCTGGGCGGGGAGGGCTGGAGCATGAGCCTGCATATCTTTCCATCCTTCCACCTTCCCATCCTTCTACCTTTTCACCTTCCCATCCTTTCACCTTTCCAACTTTCCACCTTTCCATGCCTCCACCTTTCCATCTGTCCCCATTTCCGTCCCTGCTTTGCTGCCTCACCTGGATGAGGCAAGGTCGGCTCAGCACCGCTGCTTCTACAAAAAGCTGCACTGAGGCTCCCTCCAGGTTTTTTTACCACCTGGTGATGTTCTCCCAGCTGCTGCTCAGGTTGTTTGGGGATTTTCCCCCTCCTTATCCTTCTGCCTTTTATTCCTGAAGCTCAAGGGCATTTTGAATCCTCTGGCTGTGCCGCTGCTGGAGGAAACAACCACACAAAAGTGTTTGAACCAAGGAATCCTGGAAAGGATGGGACTGGGAGGGACCTTAAAGCTCATCTCATCCCACCCCTGCCATGGCAGGGACACCTCCCACTGTCCCAGGTGCTCCAGCCTGGCCTTGGGCACTGCCAGGGATCCAGGGGCAGCCCCAGCTGCTCTGGCAATTCCAGCCCAGCCCCTCCCAGGGAACAATTCCTAATTCCCAATACCCCATCCAGCCCTGCCCTCTGGCAGTGGGAAGCCACCAGGAATCCTCCTGTGGAGGGACCGTGGCCGTGTGAGGTTCTTACAGGAGTTTTGCATCACCAGTGCTTTGATTACAGTGCGAATCTGAGCTAAAACCCGAATTAAGAAATAGTCTGTGTCTCTAAACCTAAGCTTCCCCCTGACGAGCAGAGGCCTCCCAGCAGGGCTGTCAATCCCGGGCTGAAGTTTGCTCATTAGGAAATTCCGGAGCACCCAGCCCTGCGCTGGGTCTGCTCAGAGGACAGGGCTGGCAATCAGCATAAAACCCCGCTGCCCTGGAATTTGCATGCTGATGGCTTTCCCGGAGCCACAGGAACACACTCCAGATAATCTTTGCTTCCTAGGAGGCAGGGGAAAAATAAAAACCCCTTGAAATGCACAAGCTCAGAGCCCGTCCCTGGTGGGAGCGCTGCCGTGCCCGGCTCGTTCCTGCGCTGGGCCAGGTCTGTGCTGCTTTCAGCAGGGGTTTGGGGCTGCTCTGGGGCTCTCCTCCTGCTTGGCTGGGGCTTGGCCAGCTGCGGGGGCTGACAGCCCTCCCCTGTCCCCGCCACGATCGCCGTGCCCGGTGCTGATCGCAGTTCCTGAGAACGGAGCCGCCTCTCCCGGCAGCTTCGGGAGAGCTCAGCCTGGACGGGATTTAAGGCACCCAGGTTCGGTACCTTTGCAGAGATTGATTTTCAGCGGCACGCTGGAATGTTTCCAGGCAAACTTGATGTAAAATTCACTCTAAAACCCACACGGGAATGCAGGCTCATATAAAATGCTGCAAACTTTTTGCTGCCTCTGAAGCTGGAGGCATTGTTTCCTTTCCAAACCAAGAAACAGCTGGGGTTTGCATTTTCTCCCCATTTTAGCTATTTACAAACTCTGCTTTGTCCCACCATCCAAGCCCCCCAGACAGCCCCTGTGAGACTGGAGGGTCTGTAAAATCCATCCTGCGGGTCAGAATTGCAGCACAAACTCAGGGATTTCAACTTTTCTGGGAATAGCAGAGATTTCAGGGCCGCTTTTCTGAGTCAAAGGTTCGCAGGGATGTGGTTAGCAGGGAACAGCGTGAGATGGAGGTTGTGCACAGATTGGATCAGCCCTGCTGCAGCCTGGAGACCCCGGAGGACACCACTCATCCCCTGGGAATATTCACCTGTCTTCGAAAAACGCTAAAAAATTCACCAATGGGAACAGTGGGCGAAGGCGAGTGATGATTTTTTTATTTATTTGGGATTTTATTAAACTTGACAGAGTGCAGTGGGAGTTGAAAGCATTTTCCAGCCTGGGTGTTAATCCTGAGTGTGCTGCAACGTGGAGAAGACACTCAGGGCCTCAGAAAATGAGGATGTGTCTCAGAATGGGTACAATCCCCACAGGAGATGGAATCATAATAAGAAACACTTCTTTGAAACCCCATCAATAACAGGAGATGTGCACCTGAACTCCTGGACTCATCTCATACACACTGCAAATGAAATGAATCTTAGGACAAAAAAAACCCTGAAATATAAATGTGTGTGAGCAGGCGGGGAAGCACAAAGTACAAACCAAGGGAATAAATCACCTGGGTTCCCTCGGAGCACCCTGGAAGGTATTGGCCATTGTCAGCACCTTGTCCCACCCGTCACAGAAATGGGGATTTGGTTTTTTGTCACCCCTGTGCCACGGATGGCAGTGCTGAGGCGGGAGCCAGGCTGATCCAGCAGCATCCCTGCTGGGACTGGGGGACTGGGGTCCCAAACAAAGCTGGGAATGCAGCAAACCCCTGCTCCAGCTCCCACACACTGCATTCCCTGCTGGCATCACCTCAGCTGGAGAGATCCCTGCAGGACTCCTCCCCTGGGAGGCTTCTGGGGGTGATGAGCGGTGGCCAGGGGGGCACAGGAGCCACGGATTCCCCTCCTGTCCCAGGAGACAGAGCCTGGATCCTCCCCCCCTGGCTCCCATCTCCATCTGGCTCTGATTTACACCGTTCTCCACATCCCAGGGGATTTCTCTGGGGATTTTTATTTTCCAGAGCGCCTTTGGAGCACAAATTCAAATCAGTCATCAACTTCCCACTGAGTTCCAACCAGCTCTTTCCCCGTTTTAAATGATTTTTAAATGCATGCGATGCACTCCATCTTCCAGCTGAAATATCTTCTGTATTATACTGTGAGCCCGAATTCCTCTCACCCCTCGCTCCCTGCTCACTTCAGATAATTCGGTGGGAATTTATTTGAGGAGAGGTGGTGGGTCAAAAATGAAGTAAAACGCTGACAGCAGGAGTTCCTTCCCATTCCCTGCTCAGGGAAAGGCAGGGAGCCAGCTTTTGGGAGCTCAGGGATGGCCATCATTAAAATGCTTGAAACCACCTCGGCAGAGGGGTGCTTTCCCTTCTTCTCCCATGGGAAGAGACTTCCTTTTGATTAAATGACATTTGATATGACGTGTGTCTCCCCTCGCCTTGCTGGGAAAACAGAGAAAGCAAACCCTGGGCAGGCGCAGGCAGCGCTCCCGGGGCACTGCCAGGAAAAGCCTGGTGGGAAGGAAGCACAGCTGGGTCCAGGGAACCTCGGGGCTGCGGGGATGAAGGGCAGGAGCTCCCAGGGAAGCTGCCCCGCCTGGGGCTGAGGAGAGGAGCCGCCTCTGCATCCCAGGGAGGCTCTGCTGGAGGAAGGAGGTGCCAGCTGAGATTCCAGGTCTGCTCCTGCTGGAGTTCCCTTACTCCAGAAAATGCAGGATGAGCAACTGCTGCCCTGTGCCCCAGGCTGGGCAGGGCGGGGCAGGGCGGGGCAGGGCAGGGTGGGGCAGGGGAGGGCGGGGCAGGGCAGGGCAGGGCGGGGCAGGGCAGGGTGGGGCAGGGCAGGGTGGGGCAGGGCAGGGCAGGGCAGGGTGGGGCAGGGCAGGGCAGGGCAGGGCAGGGCGGGGCAGGGCGGGGCAGGGCAGGGCAGGGCGGGGCAGGGTGGGGCAGGGCGGGGCAGGGCAGGGCGGGGCAGGGCAGGGTGGGGCAGGGCAGGGCAGGGCAGGGTGGGGCAGGGCAGGGCAGGGCAGGGTGGGGCAGGGCAGGGCGGGGCAGGGCAGCACTCCCCGGTGCTCTGGGGGGACTTTGAGGGAAGCTGCTGCAGGAGAAGTGTGGATGCAGCATTGCCTTGGTGTCAGGAGACAAACCCGGACTGCCTGAGCCCCAGCACGGCTCTGAGAGAGGACTCCAGACCGGGGGGGGGGGGTCATGAGAAAGATGGGCACGGACCTTTGAGCAGGGCCTGTGCCAGGACAGGGGGGGAACGGTTTGGAACTAGGAGAGGGTTGGTTCCCACTGATTTACAGAGGGAATTCCTCCCTGGGAGGGTGGGCAGGCCGTGGGACAGGTGCCCAGAGCAGCTGGGGCTGCCCCTGGATCCCTGGCAGTGCCCAAGGCCAGGCTGGACACTGGGGCTGGGAGCAGCTGGGACAGTGGGAGGTGTCCCTGCCAGGGCAGGGGTGGCACTGGGTGGGCTTTGAGGTCCCTTCCATCCCAAACCATTTCATGATTCTTTTCTTGGGACCATCTTTTCCTCAGCCCCTGTGCACACAGTGCCCGCCCTGAGTGCAGTGATGGAGGCTCCTGCTGGTGATTCCTGCTGGGAGCAGGGGATGCTCTGGATGAATCCCAGGCTCTCAGGGGGGCTCTGTCCCCCCAAAGGGTCACTTAAACCCTTCAGAGACTTGGCCTGGCCAGGGCAGTCCCTGAGCTGGGACAGTTCTGATCCGGAGCAGTTTTGGGTCTGTGCCACCTGCACGAGCTGGGCTCACCCTGACCCCACTGCAAATATTTCCTGCCCTGACCCTCGGGGTCCCTTCCAGCCCCACGGCTCCCTGATCAGAGCTGGCTGCTCTGTTCATGACTTGCCATCACAAGTGCCAAGAGATCCCTTATTTTAATAAACCCAGAGGAGCACCACACCCTACACTGCTGCCACAGCTCAGGGCAGCAGAACCTGACCTCTGGAGCTTTCTAAATGGCATTAATTAAGCAGAGCTCATTGGCTGGAGTGGTTCCAGTCCCGCCATGCAGTGATGGCTCCTCTCCTGAGTTTGTCAAAGCCCTTTTGGATCTACTGCACCCAAACCTCTGCCTGCATCCTGCCCCCTCAGCCAGGCCAGTGCTGTCCTCCCAGACCCTGTTGCCAAATTTTACTTACCCTACGTGAAATCAGCTTGAAAATGGTGGGAGAGGGAAGGTGTTTGGAAGATGGACACCAGTGGTGGCCCAGCAGAGCCACCAGAGGCACATCCCTGTCTCCTTCCAGCTGAGGATGTCACAGCACACACCTGGCACACCCTGCCCAGGGTCAGCCCGGGCCCTGCAGAGCGGGGTTAAACTGCCTGGGAAGGGTTAAATGCACACAGAACAGGAGTTTTCGTGGGGAAAGGAAGTTCTGTGGCTCCCTCTCTAGATGGAAAAGGGAAAACAAAGTTGTGTCCCTGCCGTCTGTTTAAGGGCTTGCTTACACGGGGAAATTAATCCAAAATTAACTAGTGGTGTGAATTGCAAGTGGATTAGTTAAATTATATTAAACCTAGGCCTGGATACTTTCATTTAAAATTAAAGTGGCCTTAATTCAATTTGGCTCAAGTCACTTCAAAAGTGAATTAAGAAAAACTTAATTACGAACCCCTTAATTCCAAATGAGTGTGTCTACATAGGTTGCTTAATGTGCTTTCATTTATCCTTTTTAAAAATTAATCTTGATGAGCTTTTCCAAATCTCCCCTTGGTGGAGAGATCCAGATGTGGGAGTGAAAACCCTCTGATTCCCTGGAAAAGTGGGGGAAAAAGAAACAACAGGACAGGTGAGCTCTGCCTGCAGCCAGCTCAGGTAACGCTGCTGGGTTTGCCCTGCCCGGTGCTGGGGTCCCTGGGCTGGGGGACTTTCCCCTCCCAGCTCTTCTCCTGGCAATATTCCTCCCTGCCAGCTCCCAGCAGCATTTCCAGGAACTCTCTCAGTGCTATTTTTTCCCAGAACCATGGGAAACCTGCAAAGTCTCCACCTGCTGCAGCAGGAGGCGCAGGGAGGGCTGTGCAGGGGATCTGTGCAGTTATTTATGGGCACGAAGTGTCAGGAGCTGCCTGGGACCTGCCAAGGGATTGAATTCCCACCTCTCCGCTGCCCCCTCAGCGATGGAGAGCTCTTCCTGTGGGAATTGTCCCTTCTCCATCGTCCTGCTTGGGCACCTGCTGGGTGGGAATTTGCCATTTCAAACTGGGAGCCAAATGCTTCTGGTCCAGAAGCCCCCAGGAAGCCCCCGAGACCGAGCCCCAGTGACAGCAGGAGCTCGGTGCTATTGAGATGCTCTGGAGAAGCAGCAATGAACCATTAATGCCAAAACCTCCCCAAAATGAGATGAGACAAGGCCAAAGTTTCTGATTTTCCTCCCAGAAAATGATGTGAACACTGGAATCTTTCCTGCAAAGTGCTGGGAATTGGACAGAAGTGTATTTTGGACTCCAAATCACAGCTTGGAAGCATTTTCCTGGCCAGCCACAAGGATCTGTCACTGCTGGGATGCTCAGCGTCCCTCATTCCTTGTCTCCTTGGATGTTGGTGATCCCTGGTGCTCCTTCCAGCGTATTCTCTAATTCCATTTGCATGCAAAATGGAGAAAAGGAGCGATTCCTCCCCGAGCAGCACAATTTAACCTTCGGCATGGCTTCCCTAAGAGCAGCTCCTCGCCCTGGGGCTCCTGGAGCCGGGCTGGAGCCGAGCCAGCCCGAGGGGCAGAGCACCCTCAGCCCAGCCCAGCTCCCAGCCCGGCCTCTGCTCCCTCAGCCGGCTCATGGATCACTCCGAAAGGATTTCTCTCCATTTTCCCAAGGTGTGTTCAAAGCTGCCAAAGACTGGCTGGGAGTCTCTCCCCCTTCCCTGCTGCACACAGGGGCTCTGCTGCCTCTTGTGCTCTTTGGGGCTGCAGTGGCTCTTCCCAAAACGCTTCCTGCTGTTTCCAGGCTGGCTTGCCGAGGAAATGGACTTCTGTGGAGTCACCCCGTTTCTGTGTGTCCCTTTGCCTTTTCAGCCCCCTGACCACGTTTGAAGGACTTTGACAGAAGCAGAGGATGGTGGATGGGGGGTGTAGGAAATGCTCAGGGAGGATCAGAAGTGAGGGAGTCACAGAATCAAGAATATCCCGAGCTGGAAGGACCCACAGGGATCATCCAGTCCAACCCTGTCCCTGCCCAGACCCCCAACAACCCCACCCTGGGCATCCCTGGAGCTCTGGCAGCCTCGGGGCCGTGCCCATTCCCTGGGGAGCCTGGGCAGTGCCAGCACCTCTGGGGGAAGAACCTTTCCCTGAGCTCCAGCCTGCCCTGCCCTGGCCCAGCTGCAGGAATGATCAAATAATAACTTCTATACATAAGAACGGACGTCCCTGTTGCTATTTAATACAAACAATTGCCCCAGCTCTGTGTTCAGGTGATGGGAGAAGGATCTTGGCAGAGTTTGGGCTGTCCAAGACGCAGGAGAGAATTGCCTGGAAGTTCTGGGGTCTGTGCCCCCCTCCCGAGGTGCCACACGGGGTTAAGGGCTCTGTGTCCCTCCCGAGGAGGAGCTCATTGAAGCTGCAGCAGAGAGAGGCAGGGTTTATTCTGTTTGGGAGCTCTGGTAGGTATTAATCACTTCACATCCTCAAAAGGTGTCTGAGGAACTTAATTTGTCATGGAAATGGCAGATAAGAGAGACGCTGTGTCTCCAGCCGGGAATAGGCAGTGAATTCTGTGGAATGTCGTGCTAAAATGACCTTTTCCTTTCAGTTAAAGCAAACAGGCAAAAATCAAAGTGGAATCCGCTGCAGAGGCCCCAGGGAGTGTCTGTGCTTGCACACGTGTCAGGGTGTTCCTTCTCCTTGGAGCACACCTGGCACAGGGAGCAGCTCCGGTGGCCTGGGCCTGCCCCTGCGCTGGGAGGGTGAGGAGGGTCTCAGAAATCCTGGCTGTACACTAAAAAAATAAAGGAATCTGCTGTATATAAAAATGCATTGCTTTATATTACTTGCTATAGGGTTCTTTATCTAAATATATTTATATTATTACAATATATAATATATATAATATATATAATATATATAATATATATAATATATATTATATATATTATATATATATATCATATATATATTATATATATAACATTATATTATATGTTATGATATATTATGATATATTATATTATATTATATTATATTATATTATATTATATTATACTATATTATAATGTTATATTATGTTATATTATGTTATATTATGTTATATTAGATATATTATAGTATCGTATGTTATATATACACTATATATTATTGATATTATTGTATTGTCAATTATTTCACAGAATCAGGATCACAGGTGGCAAGAGCCCCTCCCTCTGCTGTCCCTGCGTGAGGAGGCTCCATCCCCATCCCAGCGTTTTCACTGGGGGCTCCTTTGCTTCTCCGGAGTTTCCTGGGAATGTGTCACAAACTGCCAGTGGAGGGGGACAGTTTGGACAGAAGGGCAGAGGGAGCTGCCTGCACCCAGAGCAGGAGCTCTGGCCTCACCCAGCAGCTTTATCTTGATGCTAAAGAGATTTTTGTGTCTTTTATCAGCGGCTCAGAAAATGCCTTTAATTTCCTCTGCAGTGTCTTTGTTTCCCTGCTTTGGCTGCCCCACCACCATCCACAAGGTTTTAGGAGATGGAGCTGACAGAGGGGGTTTGGTGGCAAATTTCAGGGCTAGACTGTGGAAATGAACCCCGGCTGGATCCAAAGTCAGCTCCTCTGGAATCCCAGCTCCGCGCTGGAAGAGCTCAGCTCCAGCAGGGCCTGGGGGTGGTGCTGGTCCCCAGAGGCTGCTGAGCCGTGGGGGTGGCACAGGTGGCACCAGCACCTCCAGTGACCCCTCACCATGCCAGGGAGGGACAAGAGGAGGGGGGCACTGCAGAAAAAGGGATTTAGTGGGGAAGTTTCTCCAGGGTGGAGCTGTGCAGCAGCAGTGGCGCTGGGTCAGAGCCTGCTGGGGGCAGGAGCTGCGGCACTGACTCGGTTCATGGCTCAGGCTGGGAAATCAGAAGGTAAAACAAGAGCATTTTGAGGCTGAGTTGATGATCTACAAGAGCAGCTATTCCGGGTCACAGCAAAGGCCGAGGTAACCCAGGTTTCCATCTCCGGAGTGGTTAATGGGACACCAGGAGCTGTGTGCAGGAACAATGGGATGCTTTGCTTGGTTATTTTCCCAATCTTTTCCAGCTTGCACTTGCCTGTTGATGATTTTGTACTTAACAGCCCTTCATGGATTCATTCCCTGCTGCTCTGCCCACTTGCCTTTGAAACCTGCAATATTCTGTGGCAAAATTTCAGGGGGCAAAAATAGTTAATTCTCAGTCATATCCCAAAGAGCTCTTGCCTTGCATGAATCAGCACCTCCTCCAGCCACTCTGCAGCCTAAAGCTGGCTGTCAGCATTTGCCTGGCACAAAACAAAACCTCTTTATTTCAGTCTGAATTGTGTGATTATTTTTACTCTTCACACATCTAAGTCCATTTTGAAATAAAACCAGTGTTTTTTGAAACAGTCAGAACGTTCTGCTTTGAAAGTGGCAGAGTAAGTGTTCTCGCTCTCTTTTTAAATTTTTTTTTTCCTTTTTTTTTTTTTTTTTTTTTTTTTAATTTCTATTTTCTGGCCCAAATCGCTTACAAAAGTTCCCCCAGAAGCTTTCATCCTCCCCAGATCTGTGTAATTCCACAGGCTTGCGAGAAGCAGCGAGAGCCTGTCCCTGTTCAGGGTACACCTCAGGATTTCCCTG
The DNA here is from genome assembly GCF_024509145.1 of Vidua macroura. Taxonomy (NCBI): domain Eukaryota; kingdom Metazoa; phylum Chordata; class Aves; order Passeriformes; family Viduidae; genus Vidua; species Vidua macroura. Next base: position 7,193,025 of record NC_071595.1, on the reverse strand, counting down.
AGCAGCAGCAGGAGCCAGGTCCTGGCTGGGTGTGGCAGCACATTCTTCTCTCTCTCAGGATTTTTTCATAGAGCAGCACAGAGGACAGAAAGAGAAAACAATTTCTATTTCTGCTCCTTGTTTTTCCCATGTGGGATGTGCTTGGGGAATTGTTTACCTGGGGTGATTGCTTGGTTGGATTCTGGTGAGGATTGTTTGGGGCTGGTGGCCAATCCAACCCACCTGTGGCTGGGCTCTCAGAGTTGTGAGTTAGATTTGGTAGTTAGAAAAGTAGGTTTGTAGTTTTAGTATCTTCCTTTATATAGTATATTAATGTTTTATAGCATAGTTATAATAAATCATTCAACCTTCTGAACTAGAGCTGGACATCACCATTCCTTCCCACCGGGCTCGCCTGCATTTTACAATGGCTGGGATCTCCTGGGGGAGCAGCGGGGGCCGAGTCCTCCCACAGGCAGCCCCGGGCCGTGCCGGGGCGGGAGGAGCACGGTTCCTCCTGGCTGCTGCTCCTGGGCTTCCCTTTGAGCAGACACTGCTCCTTCCCACAGCTCTCCACGTCCACTGATCCCTCCCCACCACCCCTGTGGGAAACGGAGCTATAGAAAAATTGTAACGTTTGCTAGGAGGTTCATATAGTGCAAATAAGGCTAGATGCTTCGGAGAAATAGAACTATGATGAAAGATGCATTGCAGTAGGACCCACGGAGAGTAATTTTAGGTGATTGGCTTGAAGGCATTTACAGCGTGGTGTAGCAAAAGCTGAGAGGCCAAGAAACGCTTACAGTGTACTGTAATCAGGAAATAGCTTCTGATTGTGATGGCGTGAATTATAACATCTGTATTGTCTCACCCTTCTCATGAGACCGAAAATGGAATAAAAGGTTTTAAAACTCCTCTCAGTTACCCCGTCTCTGGGTCAGAAAAGGGCATAATCTGACACACCCCCACATTTCTTAGGTGCAGATTGAAAGCCCAGAGCATTCCAAGGTGTCTCAGCTCCAGCACAGGAGCAGCTCTGCCAGGCCATGGATCCTTCTCTCCCTGGAGAGCACAGACCTCACTGGGACTCAGCTGCTGCTGATGTGAAGGCCAGGGGCAGCAGTGGAAGGCAGGTCTCGAGGTCTCTTGCCCAGCCTTTGGGACTGCCACCAAGCCAGGAAGGTCTAGGAAACCTCCAAGGATTTCTAGTCCCTGGATTTGGGGCTGGCTGTTCCCCAGTACCGTCCCCATCTCTGCGGGGGACAGGGAGGCTCCCACAGAGCCCAGACCACGACCTGTGACCTGAGACTCCTCTTTGGGTACAACTCAGTGGAACAGGAAAGGATGGCAAAGCCAAACCTTTGCTGACAAGGAAACTTCACCTCCAGGCCTCAGGTTCCTTCCCCAAACAGCAGCAGCTGCTTAAACCAACCACGGAAGATACTTTTATGAAGCAGAAAACCAATTTACTTTCCCCTCTTTACTCCTTCCTCAGACACAGTCAAATCGCTTTGTACTCTCATTAAAGTTTGTTTCTCGCTGCAAAAAAAAATATCCAGGAGAATGTGAGCCCAAATATGTCAGATTTTCCTGTGCTCTAACAAATTATGCAAAGCAGGATTTTCTAATGAGCGATCTCCAGGAATCAAAGGGAAAGGCAACATCTCCACCTCCCACTGCCTTGTGCTCACCCAGCAGCTGAGCTTTTCATGGCTGGAAGTGAGCAAACAATTCCTGCTGTTTTAGGGGAAATTTCCATAATGGCCACAGTGTTGTTCCTGTGGGCAAAATCCAGAGGGAGAAGTCGGCTGAAAATGAACACGAGAGGTGTTAATCACTGCAGGTTTTTGCAGGTGTTCCCTCTTTGTTTCTCTCACTTGTCTCTTCAAAGCCCCACCTTTCTGCCTGTGTATCTGTGGCTGCTCCTCTGGCCAGCTCTCCTTGCTTTAATTAGCTCCAGGATTCCTGAAGGCATCTCCCAGGGCTCCCTGATCCTCTCCATGTGCTGACTAACCCGACCCCAGGAGATCCTTGCCAGAGAAAAACTGCAGGATAAAAGCAAATGATTCCAGACTTCGGGTTTCTTAATGAGGGCCTGTAAATCCAAAATCCAGGGAGGCACTGTCTGACAGGGAGACTTCGTGTCCTGAAAAGAGGGCAGGGCTGGATGGGATCTCGGGAACTGGGAATTGTTCCCTGGCAGGGTGGGCAGGGGCTGGGCTGGAATTGCCAGAGCAGCTGGGGCTGCCCCTGGATCCCTGGCAGTGCCCAAGGCCAGGCTGGACACTGGGGCTGGGAGCACCTGGGACAGTGGGAGGTGTCCCTGCCAGGGCAGGGGGTGGAACAAGAGATCTTTCAGCTCCTTCCAACCCAAATCCATTCTGGGATTCTGTTCCCAGAAATGATGCAAACCTTTGGAGTTACACACAGAGGGATCAGGACACTCAACTGCCCGCCCACAAGGGGCACATCAGATACAACGGCACAGAATAATAACTACAAATCTTCTTTAACTGGAAAGGGACTCCTCACAAATCCCCCAAAAATGACATTTCATTCCAGATGATTGAAACGAGGTAAAATGCAGCCCTGAAACAAGTGCCTGGATTGCCTTTAAAACAGCTCCTTGTTTAGGTCTCTCTGTAAGGTCAGGTGCCTGCATCTGCCAGCCACATCTGGGAAGGAAATTGGGTGTCTTGGATGCAAATTGGCACTTGCAGACTTAGAAATGATGACTGGAGCCTCTCTGCTGCTTTGGGTATCAGAATACCTTGGAATATCAGCGGTTACTTTTAGCTGGGGGACTTTAATGGGCAATTTCAGCCAATCTGTCAGACTCTGCTCAGGGTGGCTGAGTCAGAGGCAGGCCCAGCTCTGCAGCTGCAGCTGGGGCTGAGCAGGGAACTTCTGAAACGCTCCAGGGGTACGGCAGGAGCCCCTCTGCCTGTGCCCTCCCTGCCACCAGGATCAAAGCCAGCAGGGCTTTGGAAGGTCTCACAAGTGACCGTGTGCCCCAGAGTGGGCACGGGGTCATCACTGGGGCTGTGGATGCTCTGCTTTAATTTACAGGGGCTTTGCACTGCGAAAGGCATCCAGCTGGCCAGGCTCTGGTTAATATGGATTAAAAGTGAGTGGTGCTCCCTGGCCCAAGTGCAGCTCCTGGAAATCCACACGTTCTGCATCGCAGCTGGCAAGAAAACATAAAAAATGGCTGGAATAAACACAGGCAGAGCTTGCTGTACTTCACCCTCCCTTCAAACCCACGCAGAGCCCTTCTGAGGCTGCTGGGGGGATGCAGTTTGGAGTGATGGACATCAGGTGCTCTCTCTGCTTCCGAGGCCAGCTCGTGGTCAGCCCAGGCAGCCCGTGGGGGTGGCTCAAGGTCCTGGCAGCTCAGGGAGCACCAGGATCACCCCAGCATCACCTGAGCACCTCCAGTTGTCTGCTGTGGTGGAGGAACAATGTGCAAAGTTCAGTTTGTGTTGCTGAGGTGTGTGAAATCCTGGGTGAGCCTCAGGTGAGCTCAGGGAGCTGCTGCCCTAAGCGAGGTGCTCATTTTCTGAAAGGGGACTTGTGGGATCCATCAAACCCCCTGCAAAGCCCATCAAGCTGGATTTTAGGCACTTTCTGCTTCTCTCCAGTGTGCACACCATGAGGAGACCCTTGCATGGCCCCACAGGCCCAGGCCAAAGGGAGAAGCAAAGATGCAGGAGAAGGTGGATTGCTGAGGCAGGAGGGGAGACCAGCATTTCCTGTCCCTGAAGGGCTCTGGGCTGGGACCTGGTTGGAGTTTGGGGCCAAAGGGATCAGGTTTCACTTTGCTTTGTCCCTTGTCACCTCGAGGTGCTCGGGAGCTTGAAAATTACTTGAAAAATCTCCAGAGCGGTTGCCTTTCCTTAATAAGCTGAAGTATCAGCTTTCCGTGTGAAAACAGCTCTTTGATTGAGGTTTTCCCTTTTTTATTTGGATTATTTTTTATGGATGTCAGATCAGCTGCTCCTCTTTGTGACTATAAAGAATAAAAAATAGTGGCAGATCCTGCCCTTCCCAGCTAAGTGCTTTTGATCACTGGTCAGTGCACTGATGGATGTTTTTCCATTGCATCCTTCATCCCAGGCTTTTCAAGGCTGGTTAGCAGTTGGAAGGCAAGACCAAAGAATGCTGCTCTCTGACGGAATTCAATTTCCTGGAAAAAAAAATAAATCTTTTTTTTTTTTTTTCCCTGTGACCTAAATGGAAAACATATTGGTCTGAAAGTGCTGTTCAAACAGAATTACCCAAACCTTTTATCAACAAAGAGACCATCGTCTATCAGACATCTGGTGTGGATGTCAATTATAATAATTAATTAGACATCTCCCCAGATGCCTGACACTACATTCTGTCAGCAGATTTTTTTTTTTTACTTCAATCAAAAGTGCTTCTGCATTATGCATGAAACTCCTGGAGGAGCTGGGAGTGGAGGGGAGCAGCCACAAATCCCAGCCGGGCACGGGAAGGGCTCCTGGGTCTGAGGAGAGGGAAGGTCGCGCGCGGATCTCGCTGCCTCCCGCAACAGCGCTCTCAGACGTTTCCCATTTCCTCACGTGGGACTTGGAGCACAAAGGGTGAGAGGGGAAGGAGAATATATCAAATATGTAAAAATGGGCGATTGCTGCTAGATCCTCGGGGCGGGGAGAGGAGAACTGCTCAGTTAGGGAACGTGAAAAACACGTTCACTCTCCTGTGACAATGTAAAAAGTTCAGTAAAGGACAAGAGGAGACAAGGACCACAGAGCAAAGGTTATTATGGGGTGCACCTTGGCACTCAGCCAAGAGCACACCGTCACCTTCGGGGACACCCCTTAAATTCCTGTTAATTACATCAGCCTGTTGCATATTCATAGACAATTATGCATGGTAAACTTTTCCCCAAAGTAGTTTAGGTGCTCCAAGAATTGTTCAGCCTGGCTCCTCCTGGGTTCCACCTTTTCAGAGCGTGCACATTCCTTGGCTGTGCTTTCAGTCCTTTTGATCCCCTCCCGTTTGGGCGCTGGCCCACGCTGCCTTCAGGCGGTGAGTGCTGCTGGGGGGCAGATCTGTACAGGTGTGCTCACCCTGTGTCCATGGGCTGTTATCCCATCCCAGCAGCATTTTAACACGGGCACACCGACATCAGCGACTGCACTGAGCTTCATTAACAACAGAAATGAAACCTGTGGCTTTACAACACAGGTATTTAACACCACACGTATAAACTCCACTTTAGTATTTGCCAAAAGCCAAAATTACAATATGTACCTGTAACAGGGAACGTCAGCATGGAGCACAACCACGGGGAGCTGCTGCATCCATCCCTCACCAGCAACACCCTCAGGAATGACCCTGAAAGGCCCAGAAATGATCCTAAAATGTCCAGAAATGATCCCCAAAGGTCCAGAAGGGATCTCTTTAAATGTCCAGGAATGATCCCCAAAGGTCCAGAAGGGATCTCCTTAAATGTCCAGAAATGATCCCCAAAGGTCCAGAAGGGATCTCTTTAAATGTCCAGGAATGATCCTCAAAGGTCCAGAAATTATTCTCAAATGCAACTGGAAAAGACAAGACAGAAGAAGAAGACACCTTCCTTCCTTTTCCTTACTTTCTTCTTTCATGTCTGTATTTTTTTTAAATTAAATTGAAAATAAATTAATTCCTGGAACATGTAATTCAAACAAATGAATCTTTTTGTTGTTGTTGTTGTTGTTGTTTTTGTTTTCAGTTTTTCAAAAAGGCTTTCACGTTTTCCTGGGCAAAACAATTCAATTATTTTTCCTCAGTTTAGGAAATCGCTGCAGTCAACCTCAATAATTTTTTTTTTTTTTTTTTCAGCGAGGAAGAGCTGAACAAATATATCAGCAACTTTATCAGTATTAGCAGGGATAGGAACCGCTCCATGCTTCAGACTGAGGACTCAGAAGTGTCAGGTACCTGCTCCTGCAGTCGCATTCCTTCAGATGGGAACTGGCCGGGATTCAGCTCGAGGCTGGAATTGCTCTGTGGCAGGGACAGAATGAAATCCTGGCTGGAATCGCTGGGTTTTTCCTGTTCTCACTGGGCCAAACATCTTTTATTGCTCAGTGGAGTTTGGCTGAGGCTGGAGCAGCGTGAACGTGGAACCTCGAACGCTGCCCTCCCCAGGGGGGCAGCGCCTTTGGTTTGAAGGATTTGCCCATGGAAGAAAGAATTACAAACACTCCATGCATTTGGAGAAGGAAAAATATTTGTAGTAATCCACGTGTGTCAATACTTCATAAAAGTGCCCAGGTTAGTTTCAGTTTCAATGCAAACAAAAGGAAAATACATTTAGATTGAAGTGGATTTGCACTGATGTCAAACAAAGATTTTTTTTTTTTGAGGCTTCTATTTCCTTCCTCTGTTTTTCCTCTCTCCTCACCAGCGGAGTCTGAGGCTCAATGAGAAGGGAGGCAAAAAGTAATTTTTTAAAATTCAAACGGTTGAGCTTTGTGTGATATCAAAATGAAAAATGAGGATTAAGTTACGAGTGTATTGTTCACATCTACATTTTTGAGAGGAATAATGATTATTTTGTAAGCTGTGGTGACAGCTAACGACGCCCTGGAACCAGCAGAGAGACGGGAGCTCTTATTAAACCTGAGGCTGTTTTCATGGAGCAGGAACAAGGCTGGAGGGTTGTCACCAGGATTAGGAGCAGGGTCTGGGGTGTGAGGACAGCTAATTGGTGCTAATGAGTAATGAGAGGGGATTAACGAGCCAGGGGAGCAGCAGGTGGGAAAGCTGCAGGAGCTGCAAACCCCACCCGCTGCAGATTTTGGGGGGTCTTTGGCCACCCCCTGCCCAAAGCCGGGTCTGGCATTTGCAGGACAAACAGGACACCACAGGAAGACTTTTCACGGAAAGTTCGTCTCCGCAGGGGAGGCTGAGAAGTTTAATCCCCCCTTTAATAATTGCAATTAAGGGAGGTCGGGGATTTA